>NC_136482.1:54168465-54530965 GCF_053919585.1 Euprymna scolopes | reverse complement strand
AATTTGTAACAATAAATAAAATAAAATAATTTTTATAGGAACATTACGAAAATAGCCCCTAAAGTCCGTATTAATGAATTCGATATAACTCGAAGCAAAATGAATTTCTCGCACTACCGATGCTATTTTTAGCACAAACAAGGTGTTTTCTTTTTTATTTAATTCAATATATTAGGATTTTACTTTACTAATTATCTTAACATCGGTAGATTGGAATGTTTATTCGTTGTAAACGTACCCGACAACATATAAATGTTGACATTTTCAATGTGGACGGTAAGTTGCACTTAATTAAAAAATAATAAAAATATATACGAAACTGACTTTTTTCGCTTAAAAATGGAATTATTTCCCTTTCTTTAGTAACGTTTTTTTTCTTTTAAATATTTTGTGTTTTATGTATATAAAGTACATTTGTTGAATGATATTCTTTTGACTTTATCCGTTGGGGGGCAGAATTTTCAAAAAATGAGAAAAACGGAGCGAAATTTAAGTTTCCGTTCCATTTTTACAACAACCGAACAAATAAGGGTAATCTATTTACTAGGATTTGTATTAGAAGCTGAGCACTTATTAAAATTATTTAATTGTTGAATTTTTTGCATTTTGGTTAAATTTGTTAGTTTGCAATCGCTGATAGCTCACTCAAAAACTTGAACTCAAGACGAAATTAAAAAGAATGGTACTCCCCCTCCCCCGATTCCAATTATGGTTAGGGTTCGACCGGCAATCACCAGATTCAACCGATCGTTATTCAAATGTTGAAATACTAAATCCACATTTTATTTATTTTTTTTCATAACTAATTAATTAATTAGTGATGGGAGTAATTTTTCTGTTTATTTTCTTAACATCTGTTGACAAAAAATAATTTATACTTTCTCTTGAAAAAAATCAAACTTTTCTCTGCTTTCATCTAACTATTTACAGTGTTCATATAAAGCATTCAGCTTTTCTTTTTATAATAAAAATTTCGTTTTCAAAAAGAAACGTTTACTGCCAAATTTCTTTTAAAAAATGTAAGTTTTCCTGAAAAATAAAAACAAACCCTTTCCCCTAAAAATTTATGGTAAAAAATGAATCTGATTTTGAAGGAAAAAAAACAACTTTTATTAATAAAAAAATCGCAAAAAATAATAAAAGTAAATAAACAATACAAATGCAATTTTTCTTGAGGAATGTGTTCCGTTTTAACAAACTGAGCCACAGCAACGCGTGGCCGGGTACAGGTTTATATATATATATATATATATATATATATATATATATATATATATATATATATATATATATATGTATATATATATATATATATATATATATAGTAAGTTGTAAAAATATATATGGCAATTAAGCTACACAGAATATTTCGCGTTTCATTCTCATGAGAATTCGTAAGGTTCACGAGAATTAAACGCGGAATATTCTGCGTAGCTTAATCACCATATATATATATATATATATATATATATATATATATATATATATATATATATATATATAACGCTTATTGGTTAGATCTACCTATGTATTGAGCACTGGTGAAGTAAATACTGAAAATCTACGCATACAATTATATTTTCGTATATTAATTTATGTTATTAAATGAAGTAGTCATATATATATATATATATATATATATATATATAAAACTTTAGTTCCTTCAGCTATAATCGAAACCGAAACCAAAACTTATGAAAAATTCTTGATAAATTATTTATAAGAAAAATACATTATTAAGGTGATATCAGTTAAAATCGAAACCGAAACCAAGACTTATGAAGAATTCTTTGTAAAACTATTTATAAAAAAATAGATGACTTAAGTGCCATCAGCTATAATCGAAAGCGAAACTACAATTATGAAGAATTCTTAGTATTTTTTTTTTAATTAAATGACTAGTATACCATCAATCGAAATCGAAAACTAAACTTATGAAGTATTCTTGATAAAATTATCTATTACAAGAAATGGAAGTACATAACAATTAAACGTCCCCGAATGTAAGCGTGACACAGAAAATAGCACGCATGATATCATATTAATATATAGATATTTATAATTATAAGCCCCCGTTATGCTCTTAAAGTTTAGCCTGTTTACAAAATAAAAACAAAAATGCAGTCAACTAGGTTATGCACGTCCACAACTTCCGATCATTTAAACACTTTATTATTGGTCACTGTTGCACCCGTTTTTTTTTGCATTCATAGGTGTTAAATTTCCCTTAACTCTCATGGTAATTGTTGGGGGCCTTGGAATAACATACTTTAAAATTGAGTCAAAGGTGACTTTGTAGCTGGGTTCGAATGATTAGGAAATCATGAAAAACTGGTGTCACAAAAAAAATTATATATATATATATATATATATATATATATATATATATATATATATCAGACTTGGCTGCTACGTTCATATTGTAGCGGTTCAACTGTCTGGTTACCAGGCCAACTTTTCAGGATCTGGATTGTTTAGGTCAGTTAAGAAGAGTTCGTACGCTGCACGTACTTATAGTGACCGAACTCGTCACTAGTTTGTTGTAGGTTTTCAACCGTTTAATTAGCGATTTTTACCAGCTACAATGAATCGGCTCCAGAGTTATAAAGCAGGCAATGTAGCTTTTATAACTAGGTCCCTGTGCTATGGAGATCAGAAATGCATTCTTAAAGAGAGTTTTCTAAGTCACTTAATGTCTGCCGTGTTCTGCTTCTTTGCTCAGAAGGAAAACGACTATGTACTTATGTGTAGGTTCGCGTGCTACAACACAAGTGTATCAACAGTGTAGCAACACGATTGTTTGTGTAGTTAACCCTCAACTTCTGCAAGGTCATGAACTGCGTGTGAATTTGTTTTAAAGAGTACAAAAACCTTGCACAGCATCATCTACACACTCCTGCTAAGAAGAAAATCTGAATCCAATAGCAAGACATAGTTAGGACGAACTGAAATTGTTCTAATGCATGGGTTACCTTAAAATGTAGCTTTGGTAAAATAATTACCTATGGGACTCCACTCTAAATTATTTTCTATGTGTTCCCCCTACAGTAGCTATCTATCAGTGCTTATAAGCTTTACCTATCTGGGTTTAGAGTTGGAAGTTTTTGTCTCCTGTGTTATTTACGTATACACTCCATCACATTTTAGTTTATTACCTTAAGGTGTTCAGTGTAAGGTTACCATGAGAAGCCGCTTACGTTGCTGAGAAAGATAAACATATTGAGAAAAATGTTGGCGAACGTCGATAAAGTGTGTCAGATTTGTAATTAACATAAAGCCCATGGGAAACTTTACTTCCCTACCTAAAAGAAACAAACCTCGACCTATGACAATGCGCTTATCTGTGAGAAAGAGAAGTCACGCACAATAATTAGCATATATGCTATAACGATAGGCAATAAAAATGAGCTACATAGAAACCCTCTTAAAAGACGTTCTTAAAGGTTATAACGTATTCATTTTTTGGATACGTCAATGTCCGAATATGTGCAGAATGTCCTACGTTGGAAGGATTTATCAGTAAAATAGCAAGTTATAAAACAATAATGGATTGCTGGTTCTAAAGAACTGAATCAACTAAGATCTCTTAATCAGTAACATTGTGTTTTGTTAATCTGAAATAAAGCCATCGAAGTAAACATAACGTTCAAGTATACGGGCTCATGTCATCACTAAAGCAGTCAAAGCCATGTAATGATTATAGGTTTCCAGCACACATCAACTGTTTACTGCTGACGGTTAAACATTTATATAAAAAAGGCGTACAAATATATTCGACTGACTGGATAGGCATTTCAACAATGTATTCAATTAATGAAAAGGCGATTGAATAAGTTCCACAAATCGAAGCAAACCAAACCTCCATAGGGCTCCTAATATCTAAGAAGTCAAGAAAACTGTAAAACAATTTTCTTTTACAAAGTCCTAAGCTACACATGTATATATATATATATATATATATATGTGTGTGTGTGTGTGTGTGTGTGTGTGTGTGTGTGTGTGTGCGTTTATTTAACTTTAAGTAAACAATTTACATATTTACGACAATAGCAATTCTATCGTTTCGATCAAGTAATGATCTCACCAGATAAGCTATAATTAAAGAATTGTGTTCCAATGTAAAGCGTAATTATAGGTCATATTGTAGGTCAATAACTTAACCGAAACAGTAGCATTGTTATTGCCGCATATATGCAAATTGTTTACTTGAAATTAAATGAAAAACATAGTTTATCTTTTTTATTGAGCACTATTAATAACCTTGTTAAATAAATTCCATTTTATATTTGGATATATATATATATATATATATATATTCACATATCAAATATTTTATATATATATATATATATGTATATCATATATCAAATATTTTAGTATTTACTTCGACCGTGTTCAATACGTAAGTTGAGTTAGGTTCTAAGTTTTGAAATTGCCATATACAACATTATGATTCAATGATGACAGATAGCTCCACATTTGCAAAAAACTACACGAGCTCAATCTCTTATTCCAGGCTAAGAGCCATTCTTCTCAAAAAATTAAAAATGCGTCTACAGTGCATATCCACAAGAGAATAAAAAACAGACATAACATCAACAACCACTAATGTATATTTTTTCTCAGCATTTCTGGTAAAATTATTGTATTATTACTGTTAAATAGGTTAATCCGGCACCTACAAGTTACCTACTCCCGGCTAGTCAATGTGGTTTTTGTAAGGTGCATTTTAGTCCGATAGGTGCACATGTGGGATATAGTACAAGGTAGGATCAAACTGATGATTCATTTCAATTACTATATAATAACGGCTACTCTCGTATGCAAAATTCGAACATCATCTTCATAATATATATATATATATATATATATATATATATATCATATATCATATATATATATCATATATCATATATATATATATATGTATATATATATATATATATGTATATATTATATCGAACATCTTCTTTTTATATATATTACGAGCAAAAGTACCCGTCGTTGACTGAGTAAAAACAGTCTACAGAAAATGGGCTCGGATTTATGAAAGTATGATAGGTTATGAAAAGGAAGGGTTGTTAGGAGATAGCTTCGAATTTGGAGGTATCAAACCCAAAGCAAAATATGATGAAAGTAAAAATAAAATAGATAAACCCCATAATTTATTATACCATACCTGTCTACACTGAAACACTTATCACAATATTCTGTGGATCTATATTAAAAACCTTGTTAATCTTTGTGACATATTTCCATTCTATGGAGGTCAGTTGCGAACGAACACGCAATGATTTTATTATACTATATTTCTTCAAACTGAAACATAATTATCAAAGAATACTTACGCAGATAGATATTAAAAGTCTTTATTAAAGTGTGTGCCTATTTCCATTCTATGGAGGCCAGACGCGAACGTAGACCCCACAATTTTATTATACCATCCCTATTTAAGTTAAAACATACTTATCAAAGTATTATGTACATCTATATCAAAAACACTTGTAAACGTTTTTTTTAATTTTTTATTTTTTATTTCCATACTTTGTGGACCAGGCACGAACGCAGACCCCACAATTTTAATGAACCATTGTTCTGCCAGATTAAACATACCCATTCCTGTGTCTTGATACATCTTCTATTATTATATGTAATCAGTTTTTTAAAATAGTCAACCATATAGGAGCCACACACATACACATTCAGCTTTATATTATATATATATATATATATATATATATATATATATATATATATATATATATATATATGGGGGAGTGTATGAGTGTGTGTATGGGTATGGGATGCGTCGCACTTAGTGATAAAGGTCTGACGATTACCTTCTGCCAGCTTAGTTATAAGGGTAGGAAGAATGCATACGACTTGCAGTTTCCAAGTTTCGTGCTCTTCCATCTTCCATTAGTAGGTTCACTTTAATTATTTTTAGCTGAATATTAATTCTAAAATCAATCGCTTGTTGTGGATTACATCACGAACAATGAACATACACACAAGAAACTTGGTAGTGGCTTTATTTTTTAGTACAAAACTTGTTCCAAAAGTAAAGCCTTCTATTTTATTTTAACTCAAAACTTTGAAGGGTTTGGAAGATAGGAGTGATACTATTAACATGAGCGACTTTTTGTAATTCCGCGTTTAGTTTTCTTAACTTTTGTCAAGAAGTCAATGATACCTCTCTTATTCTGACACATGTCAATAGTAGGGGTAATTTTTTTCTTGAGTTTCACACTATCAATATCTGCAATTCATGAATACATAAGTTCAATCATCATAACAAAGGAATTCACAATTCTCTTTGATCTAGTCAGGCGGAATAAAAGATAGGAGATATTACTTTATGCGTATTGTACATTTAAACTACTCATTACATATCCTATAAAATCATTAATGAAAAGATCATAAATTATAAAAGTCAAACTGCTATAATTATAAATATATCAAAAGGCGTATATTCTTTCTGTATCTATTTTAAAAATTAATAAAGCTTTTAATAAAAGATTTTCAATAACTAATAGTACTAGAGTAGCTCATGCTGGTTATGTATAAACTTTAATGCATACAGCTAAACTATTAAGAAATCTACTAATTAATGTTTGCTAAGTTACATATCTGTCACTGACGGCGAAATTGATGAAATGGCCATGTCCATTTTACCGAAGTACGAACACCTACCAGCACTCTATCTCTAAAACCGTCGAGCGTAGATGGTCATGTGACCCCTCAAAAAGTCCGGAATTGCCACATTATGAGGGGGGGGCAATAATACATTATGATGTTCTAAAATCAATAGCTTTCGAGATATTTGCAATAAACTACGTTCAACATTGTACATCGCACGGTGTACTGCATCTTGATTATTATTATATTACTGATGTACTTTATCCGAAAATTTTTAGTTTAATTTTGTGAATTTCGACACTTTGTGCTCTTACTACAACCACAAAATACCACACATTTTAAGTTCTTTGCTCTGCAAGTGCATGTCTTTGTACTCATACATGACATTGTGCATTTGGTCATCTGGTCTGCATGTATTATGCCGAGTTTTGTTGCATATCAAAACTTGAGCGGATCTAGTTTAATTGTTACAGGATTTGGGACTTCTAACCACAATCTGCACTGTAGATATGCTTGTTTTATGTGTTCTTGTAGTGTGGAAGAACAACAAATGTTCCAACGCTTTTGATGTGGCATTCTTTTGCGTAAAGACATCCTGAAAATTAAGCATCGATGTAAATACTGTGTCTATTTCGGTTGAAACATATGGAAGGAGGGGTACAATGATACCTTTGTAACATCAAATTTCGATTTATCCTGGAGGGCACTCATCGTTGCAATAAAGCTAGGAAATGATCCCTCCTCGCTATATCCGTACTTTTGTCTGGCCATACACCAAAGAAAATAATCATCATCAATATTGTGTTCTCGTGTATCATTATAAGGTGTTGTTGAAAATGATTCTGGTATATCACCGCTCTCTTTGATCAGGTAAGACTTCTCAATACCATGACAGGGCAGCACATCAACGAACTTTCTCATTTCTGGTTGTTCTTAGCGGGTTGTTATGTGATTGTCCTCAAAATGATTGCCTCGCGGTTGGTTCTGAAATATGCCTAAAAGGGCCATGACTCGAATCCTTTCCTGACATTGTGTTCTCTATCTGGCCAAAATTGCCCATTGCACCTTGGATAATGTGACCTTCAGATATCTTTGATGGTACAGGAAATCTGTTGGGTAGGTATCTTTCACTATTTTGGGGGTCATGGAGGTGTTTATTCTCTTCATTGAATCATAGCTAATAGCTAGATTCATCCTATGCATGATGTTAATCAGATGTCTTGATCTCAGGTCTTACTTCGTCCGGAATTTAACCAATAACGAATATACCGAAGGAGTGTATAAAACTTCAGGAGCCATTCATCTGTGTTAGTGTTGCTGGTGTTTGGGGACATAAATTTCATGAACTGCAGCCACCATTTGGAGCGATGCAATTTGTAATGTTAGATTGAAAGCTTAACATCTTCACTTGTGCAATAAGTGGCATCTAGACCAAAGTCATATTTCTTGCATTCCTAAAGTAACTCCAGTACACAATGTTGTGGAGCCGAATCCATAGAAGATCTCAAACTGTCTATCATGTCATACTGTAGGAGGGAGCTTGAATAAACTTTTTGTGATTTTCGTCTGTCAACGAGATAAGTGAAACATATGATATCACTGAAATACTTGACCAGAACAACCTTGGTCCGTCTGTTATATATTTGCTGATCTGAGCCCAAGTTTACATTGACAAGGTCATGAATGTGGCTCACACTATAGTTGCTAGTTTTGACATCAAGGCTATCAAACACGCGCCGGAAGTCATTGTAAATTGTAAGTGCCTCATTTGATCGCTATATATTTTCAAACAAAACATCTATTTGTCTGTTATACTTTAGCAACTAATTTCCTAAGCAGTTTCTATAGTAGACTATATCTGCAGCAAATACATCACCAGTTATATCCAGAAAAGCACATCTTGTCCTAACGTCATCCTTATAAAAGTTCAAAGCATCTAATAACAATGCTGCGCGATCGGACTTGGAGATGCGATACAACACCCGATTCCTATTACCGTGACTTTCTCTTATTCTGTCACATATAACACACTTCCTTTTAATGTCAATGGAATTAATAACATTCGCCCTTTTGGAGTCTTGTAACAGCCACTGGTCTCTCTATCATTAGCCTTTTCAGCAGGTTCTAGATCACATTTCGTTTTAGCTGATCTTTTCGACTTCATAACAGGATTTTTGATTTTGGTGGTACTTGAATGCGCACCTGTATGCTTTCATTCTTTTGATCACCGAAAACCCATGCAATTTCTCGGCTGCTATTCGGATTTTGGTGCGCCCATCAGTACCTGAAAGAGAATCTGTACCATAATAAAGTCAAATTTAGTATGTTCTGACCAATGTATTAAAGAATTATGCTTAAACACAAGTAAGGTATCAGAATTTCATATAGATTCAGCAGTGGACATACTGCTTAAATTGTATGTTTCTCCAGTTGACAGAATATGTGCTTGATGTCATTACGTTCAAAGAATTAGGTGAAAACAATTTACCTGCAGTCCCATGAAATTTTTCTTCAGTTGGTGACTTTAAAACCGTTAATGTGTCCTGTGAAATAGCATAATTAATGTTATGCAATAATATCATTAAAAATATTATCATAGTTAATTTAATGTGATCCAATAATATCATTAACATTATTTCATTCAAATTTTCAGATGAAACGGCAATGAAATCTTACCATGTTACAATGCAGTGATTCAAATTCAAATTATTTTCCATCAAAAGGCGCTCTAAACTTGAACACTAATCAGTTACTAAAAGAAAAGAAAAAAAAACAAAAAAATAATATATAATATACTTGGTATTTTCATGAACACTCATTTGGAAAACTCCCTAGGCCATAGCCGGATTAGTCATGTCATTACATGTATAGTACATCCATGTAAATTACATGGAACATAGCTTCAAATGTGTTAAAATTAGTTTATTGCAAATATCTCGAAAACCATTGGTTTTAGAAGATCATGATGCATTATTGACCCCCCCATAATGTGGCAATTCCGGACATTTTGAGGGCTCACATGACCATCTACGCTCAACGGTTTCAGAGATACAATGCTGGAAGGTGTTCGTACTTCGCTAAAAATGGGCGTGGCCATTTCGTAAATTTCGCCGTCAGTGACAGATGTGTTACTTAGCAAACATTAATTAGTGACCTTCAATTAGTAGATTTCTGAATAGTTTAGTTGTATACATCAAAGTGCATACATAACCAGCATGCGCTACTAGAGTATAGAGATAAATATGTATTAAGATGTAATATTTGGCATATGTTTATAAAGAAATTGACCGTCAAAAATGATATCCGTCTATTAAATATAAATATTATCACGGTCATTTAGTTTCTTTTTGTGTAAATGGAGATTTACACTAAATAATGTAGTTTTTAATATATATATAACCGTAATTAAACGTTTAAAAGTTTCAGTAATTATTTGAATAAGATGCATATGAAGTCTCCTTGTTACACGGGTGAAAATAGACTTAGGAACCGACTACAAAACTAGACAAACAAGCATAAAGATATGAAAGAAAAAAGATGAAAGTGGAAATAGAAAAGAGTGAGAGAAGTCGTGCTGTCTAGTAATAACCTTATCTTTTATGGGGCATTTAACTCATAGAAAATTCTATTTGATGTCTTTACTTAATTGATCTTACCACGGCTAGACAATAGATATTTTCTGAGCGAACCTGTAATAGTCGATTGCTTCATGGACGTGCGAGAAAAATAATTTTAAACCAAATAAAAATATCGAAGCATTTGCGTAAACAAAGTTACCAAACCAGTTTTGAATTTAATGTATATGCGGTTTCAGTATGGAAAATCAAATTAATTGATCATGAAATTTAGAGATTTGCTCTCGTGTATTATTTCTGTGTGTATATATATTGACTACAACGTTTAAATAGCCATAGCAGTAGAAATATACGTAAAACGTTCTTTTAATACATTTTATCGAAATATTTTTTAATTACATTAAACAATAACGTCATTTGAGAAAAAGGCATGAACACGTTATTCTATCTGACGTAAATCTCCATGGCAAAATCTTCAATAACTTTTGAATCTGAAAAATAAGGCGGCGTCAAAATACGCAGTGGTTTAAATTTTAAAGAATATTCGTAAAGGTAAACTCCACGTGCGAAAAGAATTGTGATAAAATGTTATAGAATAGAGAAAATATCTATGGTTTTTTAATACCGTTGACTTATTGTTTTATATAAATATTATCATATATTGACAAAGATAACCCAAGTATTAAAAAATAAATACTGCCCTTATAAACACATGGACAGGTATGATTAGGCATCAAAGTATGATTAGCGATTACATTATTGCAACATTATCATATTGTATGAATCAGAGTATTCCATTGTTGAAATTGATTGCCCCGATATTTTTCTAGTCATATTTTCTTCCAGAAAGACAGAAAGACAGAAGGTTACTTACGGGAGGGACCATGTGAAGCTTTTGGATACTTGGTAACAGTCCTGTTTCTAATATTCTAATGTATTCCTTTGCATTGATTGACTTCTCACATCTAATATGTTCCCCAACTCCTGCTGCAGTAAAAGTTCTTCATACCATTATCCCTCCATTTCCGTGTTTAACTGTCGTTTTTATGCAACTTGGCGAAAATTTTCTCCATTTCTTCGATTGCACCGTTCGGGACCATCGGGAGCATCACTAACAAGACACAATTTTGATACATCTAACCAGAAAAAAATCTTGAACCAGTCTGTATCTTTTTTGCGATAACACAAGAAAAATCTCTGCCTATCATTGATATTCTTCTTAGATAAAAATGGCTTCTTTGCACGCCTTTTAGATGAAAATCCAATTTCTTTCATTCGTCTAGATATTGTATATCTAGAAAGAAAATTTCCAGCCCCTAATTTTAATTCTTTGCTATGGTCAACATAAGATTTCTTTCAATCTTTCAAAATAGTTAATTTAAGTCTGTGGTTGTATTTCAAATGGTCTAGCACGACCAGATTCAGATTTCCCTTTTACAAAGCATTCGACTTCGAACCTTTGACCAATTCGCTTCACTACATAAAAAGATGTTTTCACATAGCAAAAATCTGCTTGTAAGTCTGCCTTAATCCTGCAATTCGTTTTTTTTTATATCTTTGCCAAGATATGATCTTAACATTTTTGGGATTAATATTTCCACTTATTATTATATACTATAATAATAATGATCTGCAAAAAGACATTTTAAGGTAAAATTAACAGAAATTCATGAAAAAATATTAAAAAATCGATTTCTTCTTTCTTTCACTCTTGTGCTATTTTTTTGTTTTTGTTTTTGCTCAGGAGTGTATGTACACACACGCACACACACACTTATATATGTATATATATATATATATATATATATATATATATATATATATATATATATATAACCGTTAAGCAAAAAATAAGATGGATATGCACAACATTGCAGTTTATCGCATCACTCGAATAACATGCCAAACAACCCGACGAATATTGGAAACACAAAAATTGCTCAATGGATTACACGACTAAACTGGACCCGAACGACAATGAGGAGGAACTTTTTTTATATATCTATGTTACTTTTAACCATAATAGTCAGTAGAAAGTAAGCCTCCACACCAATATCATAAAAAGCCTGTGTGTTGACGTACTACACTGCACGGTAAACCGACACACACACACACATCTAAAGGCATCGTGCTCTAGCAAAACTCCGAAATCCAGCGTATGTAAATGAACACAAATATCAACAAATATATATATATATATATATATATATATACATATATATACATATATATATACATATATAAATCAACAAATATATATATACATATCAACAAATATATACATATTCATATAGACAAATATCGATATATGTAAAATGTAAGAAATATGTGAGAAATTTTGAATCTATATCTATAACTATAACTCTGTTAGATAGCAAAATGCTAATAGTTAATTAAGATTATAAAAATTAGTCAAAATACAGAACATGCAGTTATAAAATCAGAATTACTTAACATAGATATTTATAATCTGTAATTTCCCAGGGAGAAAATTATATAAGAACACGTGAAGCACAATTTTGATTACAATTATTGAAGAGGGGAAAAACTGTGTAAATAATCTAAGAAAAAGTTATACACGACTATTTTGTACCTAATGATATTAATTATCAAGATATTAAAAATACTAAGTACACCCGTTGACCTACTACATCATATTTTAAACAAATAAACCGTTAGCGATCTACCCAATACACTGTGAACAAATTATTCCATACGCTTACAAATGTTTAGTCAGCAAACAACAATATATGCTAAAATCACGTTACTAGCATATTTCACAATAGATAACAAACACACTATCAGCATACTACACCGTCGCTAACAAATGCATATGAAACCTTAAGCAGAGAATCATCAAATCAGTGTACAACCCCACAAGGTCATAAACCTCATTCAACGAAAATACCGTACATTAACAAATCTCCCGATGTACCAAAAAACGCGCTAAGAAGCACTCAATCAGCTTTGTACTCCTTATACTAACAAACACGCAGTCAGTCTACTACATTGAATATTAAACAGAAAACGTCAGTTACAAAATATATCATGCGTTATCAAGGTCTTAGTCAGCACACTATGCATAAGATAGAAAAAATCCACCGTGCATTACTTAATTAACGTCTTGTCAGTGAACTACAATGTATCTACACATTCTGCCATAATTAGTCACTTGTTTTTATTTCACGTTAATACTTTAGATTATATATAATTTTCCAAAGCATAATTTACAATGTTGACAAAAAATAGAAACCATCTTCAAACTTCTTGACAAGATGAGAATATAGTGAGAAAGGTGCATTTTGGATAATTAACAAAGGGAGATCATTGTAAAAGGTAATTGTTCAGGTTTACTTGACTATTCAAACAATTATTGGTAACTATCTGTCACCCAAGACAGCTAAAAAAAAAGGACGCTAGAAAATTATATCAGAATATTCTCGATTGCGGCTATTCGCCGGATAAATAAATGCTCAAATGTTTAACTCTATGCGCTTCTTTTCTCGGACAACTTACCTTTGGATTTCCTTCCATTCTCAATGATTTTTGTATCATAATACAACCCCAAAATGTACATGTGTTATATTGTCGTGTGTAAATTTATGTATCGTTTAGTTGTATAAAATGTTCTAATGAATGTGTGCATACAGAATGTATATACGTTTGTATATACGTGCCACAATCATCTATATGACGTGTGTATATATATGTGTTCGTCTATGACCGTCCAGCGCTCTGATCGTCTAATTTACAGTTCGTTGTGTATGTATGTACATTTAATTAGCGTTTATGACGGGACAAGAATATACACACACACCTTTATAACACAAATTGCGATTCACACTTATTTGGGACTTCAACATCTCGCCAAATGAGAATATATCTGGTCCATCTTTGGTCTTGTTTCACAGAAAACTGCAATGGAATTTCTTCCCAAGATAATGACAGAGCCTTGGATTTTTATCTCGGCGATTTTTTTATTCCAGAGTTTTTTTTATCGACTACGCAATCGCTGTCACGTTTTCTGGACAAATTTATTGTTTAGTATTTTTCTCTAAGCTCTTAATGCCGAATTCCTTCTTGATTGTTTCTAAATATTTTACATAATATTTCTTCTTACAATAACATTCTCTCCGCGCACGATTTTCTACATCACAATAATAACAAAACAATAATAATGCAGATTATCTTACATTTTACTTTTTAAATAATAATAATCGATGTCCTAAATCAACTATGATTAATGCCATCCGATATTGTTTCGGTATATTCCAACAGTTTTACCATCCAGTTTTTCAAAAATGTCCGCATTTTTCCAAATGTCTGTACATTTTTCTGCTGTCTACTGCATATTCTATTCTTCTATAGGCTTCCACACCCCGCCGGGCTAAGGAAGGTCAGATACCAGCCATATTTGGTCAACCTTTTACCAAATGACTCTCCTTATTTCATTCAGACCGGAATCCTCACATGATCTCATGGCATATTTCGTTTGGGTGTAGAGTCCAACAATAAAATAGAAGCCATTTTGCCTTTCCACGAAACTCGACGACTCCTCGTTCGATGGTTTTATAAACATCTCTCCCCTCACGCTGTTTTTAATACATAGAACTATTTCTAATTTTCTTTCTAATGATTTTATTGCAAAATATTTCTATTTGCTCCAGATTACATTTTGGGGATCAAAGCTAAAAACCCTTAAACTATTTGCTGGTCAGCTCTTAAACATACGATACCTTCGAGCACACTGATTTACTCGTATTTCCCAAGCCTGGATTTTCAGAACTAATTAGAGACCCAAGAAAACCTCACCTCTAATTAACTTAACACCCTTGTTATATTGTCTGTCATACCGTCTTTACTCACGGTACCAATTAACCGGAAATTATATAGTCCACGGTATATAATGTTCGTAATCAAACTAAATTTGTATGTTGCATTGGATAGAAAGAGCTGGGTATGTATGACGTCTCGTAATATGTTCATCTGGTGTAAAATTGTTTTCTTAACAGATTATAACTCGTTTATGTATGTATATATATATATATATATATATATATATATATATATATATATATATATATGCCAATGACAAACAACAGAGTCTGTTTAAAAAAGACAATACATTTATTTAACACATTCATCACACAGTCGGTGGGTTGACCCATCCTTTGCTTGAGAAGCTGCATGCTCATTGATTACGGCTTTTCTAGTTGGTGTCCCCATCGCTTCTAACGGGAGGCTTATTCGTCTCGATCAGTGGCTGTGACGTTATTTGGCAAAGAACACATATCCCGTAACTCGTCAGCTCTCAGAGATCAAAATTTCTAAACAATGTGTTACATATTTTGTTTATATTTACTTTCATCTAAAATCCACACCTATATTATTTTATTTTTAAGAATTTTTAGAAAATTCTAAAATTCTTATCTAACTATTTTTCCCTAAATATAATTCTTAAACATCACAAATTATATTTTGATGTAGCCATGACAATCGATGACGAAGTGGTCTATACAACATTATTTGCGCGTACTGTAACAGTCCGTACATTAAATTCCCTAACTATCGTCAGGGTCCGTGTGATTTTCCATGATCCTCTGCCAGAGAGCCCAAGAGTCAAAACAGGGCTATCCCACATACATTCCTACCTCTGTAAAAATTTAGCATTATCTTGTTTTACTACCATTTTCATTAGAGACTAATCTACTGATGGGTTGTTACGTATCGGTGGTCTCTTTATTCCTTTTCATTTCTACTTATTCTGAGTGATTTGCTATCACAACGACATCACTGCGCATGTGCCTGTCTATGTCTGTGTTAGGGAAACCCTCATCTCAAAACTTCCGACTGGTATTAAACTCTACAGAACTCCGTCTGCATCTTTGTTGGAATGCCATTCTTTTTCTCTCCCAAACTACACGTTTTGCACCTTGCCGAAGCGCATAAAACGGCTCCATCCGCATTTGTACCCTATGCGGGGAACATGGTTTACTCCTCTAGTTGCATCTACAATCAAAGATTTTAGGCCATAGCTTGCGGAAAACGAATTTTTTACTAGAGGAGCACTGTTTTGTATTCTCCTCCATCTACTCAAATCGGAAAAATAGTGACGAAAAAATATTCGGTAAACAATCCCTAAACAAAAAAATATTTAACCGCATACGCAAATTATACGCAAATTCGATATGTAATTATATACGATAATTATACGCAAATCCGATATGCTGAGCTAAACATATTCTAATCTAAGTATATTCACTAACTGTTTGTTTCCTTATTTATCAAACTCAATCAGGATTCAAATCTATTAACATCAATACAAACATATATAATTACATCAAAAGTACATTTTAAATTTCCATAAATATCAACCAATAACTACCAATAAACCTATTCAGTCATTTTTCTTTTTTGAAGAGAAAAAGAGTCCTGTTAAAAAAACTGGAGCATTAACTTTTACGTAATCACAGGACATTACATATCACTCCAATGTCCAATAGTGTCCTTTTTAAACCCAAACACGCTACGGAAAGCTGCTAAATTCAACATTAAACTTTGTAACACAAAAATGCATCTACACTCTTTACATCGAAAGTGCATATACACTATAATTTGATTCCAATTACATGCAAGACAATTTAACACAATAAAAAAATTTACGTCATCAGTTCTTATGCAAGACAAAAAAACAAATAAATCATAATACAATGCAAAAGTACACCCAAATATCTATACATTTTCTATCAGCACAATTTAAGAAACAAAACAAACCCTTACACAAAAGAATAAAGGATCATTTTCAATATGTTTCTCTTTTTTCCTTCTTTCTAGTTAACCCGTTATATATACATATATATATATATATATATATATATATATATATATATATATATATATATATATATATCTTTTTATTGATGCATTAAATAATTTCTTGTTGCTTGTATTTGTCATTATAAATTTTCCGCGTGCAGATGTATGTTTTTATTTATTTACTTACTTATTTATTTATAGTATTTCCTGCTACTCCTTATTTTTTTCAACTTATTTAACATTAATTTGGACTCTTATTTCTGTTTTTTATTGATACTGTGTATGCTTCTGTGGTAATCACGATCTTTTATGCTCTCTTGCAGAGATCTTGTGTGTATCCTCACAACAACGCATATATATATATATATATATATATATATATATATATATATATATACGTTGTGAGGTCTATAATATATGTGTATATAAAGTGCATTGGGTATATGATGAGGTTTGTATATAGTGGATTTTCTCAATGTCTTCTATGTAATTTTTGTTGTGTAGTATATAATGTTCTTCTAATGATTTTATGTATACAGAGTGCATATACATTTGTATATACGTGTTATTGTCATTTATATGACGTGTGTATATATCTGTGCTCATCTACGACTGTCTATCATTGTATTCATCTAATTTAGAGTGCCTTGTGTGCGTATGTTCATTTAATTACAATTCATGACGGGACAAAAAATACATAAATACCTTTACAAGACAAATTACGAATAACATTTATTTAGGGCTTCAACATTTTGCTACACGAGGACATACCTTGTTCTTGTTTGGTAAAAAGCAAGAGAATTACAGAGCTATGAGTTTTATTTTCACAACCTTTTTATTCACGCATGTTTTTCGCCTTTTGGAAAGTTGCATCGCAGATTTTGACTATCACCATTTATTACTCTCTCTAGCTAAAATCTTAAATCTGAATATAATCTATGTCTCTATCTCGACTCCGACTGCCAGTTCCTCTCTCCGCATATCTCCTAACTCTCCTGTATTTATGTAACTATTTTTTGTGCTTACGTTACTCGACCACCCAAAGACCCTACACGTGACCTTCAGTTACGTGTTCTAGCCAAACTTTTTGTTTAGTATTTTAATATCTGACTCCCGAGATCGAATTCTTTCCTTGTAGTTTTAAATATTTTACAAAACATTTTTTCTTACAATAATATTCCCTCTGGATATTTTTCTACTTAACATTTAGAAAACAATAATAATGTTCATTATCTAACATCTTACTTTTGAAATAATAATAGTCGATGTTCTAAATCGACTAGCAGCATATTGTTCCAGTATAACCCGACAAATGTAATCTTGTTGGCCAATATTAAGATTCATATTTATGAATATGGCCTCAATCAGAGGAGACTTCAGTGACAATATTATCTGGTTGGCGTGAACAAGATATTATGCTATATCTTTCTGAAAAGTTTACATTTTCAAAATGATTGTCATACAATACTTATTATAATAGTTTATTTCTTTTATAGATGAAAAATATATATTACCGCTAAGATATGGTTTGTATTGTACATACGGATCCAAATCTACACATAGCAATTTTCTAGGCTATATGTATTATTTTGAATGCGTTTTAAAGAATACGCTTGATGTATAGAGTAAATAATGTTCGAATGCAGTCAGTTGTTCTGAACTCACATAATTCTCATAATCCAAATTAACATATCTTTAAATTAAACCAAATTATCCTTTTAATGTAAGGATATGACCTGGTTACATTCATAAAAAAATGTTTTATATTAAGCGACATCAAATCAACATCAGTTTTTCATCAATTATGCATCTTATCAATGTCTTTAGCAATCGATATAGTTTAATTATATGTCCTATTATATTCTCTTGGAGATGATTTTCTTGATATAATTTAAGACATTGGGCAGGTTAATTACAACTTAAATGAAGTCTATTTATTACGTCTATTAGTGGCACCACACATAATCCGTACTATTTTTGTACTTAAAAACATCTCGAACTGAGAATTAACCCATATGTTTACATGGCATGGATTTATATATCCATAAATTATTATTGAGAAGCGTATAGTGACTAGATTTCCACAATTACAAAAGTTATTTTCAGAAAGGTCGTACATTGAAATGCTTGTTTCTTTTAACAATGCGTGACAAGATGAACGTTATGACTGCGAGTGCAGAAACTGCACTGAGCGTATGCGACTGGATCGGAATCGAAACCATTATTTAATTGCATAAGTGTTGACCTCGGGAGCATAAAACACGATGGCTTCTTGAATGCGACGAGTTCTTGTTACGGAATCAGTTCGTCTCGGTGTCGACTGCCGTCGATGAGAACGATAACGACGAAACAGAAAAATGCAACACAAGCTTGTTTAGCAGTATGTCTGATGGATGGTTCCACACAGAACTCATACTGGAATAAAACTGAGTAATGTCTATTGTAAATTATTTGGAAAAAGTAGACCTAATTTACAAATAAAGCGAGCGGGGAGTGACTTTGGCGTTTACCAGTAGCTGTCAGGTGTAAGTAAGGTCAATGTGATACAGATAAGCAGGCACATTGGCCCATGTGAGGCAACAAGCAGTTTTCGAAAAGGGAAGTCTACAGCTGTATGAGAGGATCCCTGTAGTGGTAGAGATGCTGTCAATGGATACTGACCTATTGTGGTTCGATCTTTTGGTCAGACTTGACGTCATCTGCCTCTTGGGTAGTGTTTATATAAATGACACCGTGAGTCCAATTTCTCAAACGATGTTTCTAGCATCAGGGCTGTTTCTTCAATAAAAATATAATTACGGGATTTTGATATCGTATTTTTTCCAACTTAGAAAAAACCTAAAGCAAGCTGGAAGTCATTGCGCGAGATGCCGTGAAAACAGTTGATCAATCAGACATCTGATTACATTGTACGCATACCTGAATTGCGAATTATAACCTTAGATTCATAACAGATGGCTGATACCTTACCAGAAGACAGAAACCTGGCCCCAAAGGGATTAATCTGGCTAATAGTGATTGTCAAGCATAACAAACGAGAATTCCACTTGTGTTCATTACTGCGAACTGAAATACTATGTGGAACTATACAGATCACACACTGGTGTGAGCTCACAGAAAACTGAGAAACTGGGTAGGAATGGTGTCAATGTTGGACTTGAGAAGAACCCACATCAGGTTCATCATTCTTTATGACGTAAGTGCAAAGATACTATCTGAGAAGAATGGGTTTTTGTTAACGTGGTGATATTAATTATGCAGGCGACCGTGGAAACTGTTCTATCTCGAGTTGTAACTATTTGACATGTGACGTCAGCATATATAGATGATGTATACATTAAGGAGTCCGTGACGTCTACGAAGCGAGTGAAGAAGCAAATGCTTTCCAAAGTAAACGAATCAAGTGGTTAGCGATGTCTTATACTTCTTGAAAAAATCACACCTATTAAAAAGTAATTTAATAAGTATAAACTTAACTTTATAATAAAGTAACAAACTAATAGAATAGATGTTGCATATTAGTTTTTCATTAAAAGAGAGAGTCTTATAGAGACGAATTTACCACTTGTGCGTATGTTATGTGAGTTCTTATTAGTAAGGATAAGGTATGTTCTTTTGTTTACATGTTATAAAGGATATGAGTCTTAAGTGAGATGAGAGTCTTGTTGTATGGCTTGTTGTATCTTAGAGAGAGTGTTTAAGAACTCAGAGAGAGAGATTGTTCATTTTATTGTAAGAGACTTAGAGAGATTGTTCATTTTATTGTAAGAGACTTAGAGAGATTGTTTGTTTATAACGATTCCTATATATTAAATGTTCATTCCTTAGATGTGTAGAAGAAGAAAGCTCTTAGAATGATGAGATAGTGTTCACTGTTCAGACATTGTGTAGACCTGATGTAGATTCACATTGTGGATATTAGAAGTCGAGATGTGTATGAAAAGACATTTTATAACACAAATATATAATACACATTCACTTTACCTTTTTGTAAGAATCATAAGACAAGACGACGTTTTTATAAAATACATGATGGTTTATTTCGTCACGACCGGCCGTTGTTTCCATCATCAAGAATTCAAAGTTTCACATTTTTTTCTTGAAGTGACGTCTCGCTTCCTAGACGACTGACTGTCTCTCTCCCCGTCTTCTTCTACTCTAAAGTTTTTTTCTCTATATCTAGAACTTTCTATTTTCCGTGCCGTCATACACATGTTAAAATATGTGCCTTCTTTCACGTGTTCTGGACATACGTGTCCAAAGCTTTTCCTATTTCTACAAAAGGAATCTAACCTATACTCAGTAACCTATTTTTCCAATATGTTAAAAACATTATCTTATAAGCTGCATTCTTTCAATTTAAAATTTCATAACAAACTTGACAGTTCACATTCTTTTCTTGAAATATTTTATCTATATTCTAAACAATTGTTTGTTTTACATTTTTAAATTCTCACACGTAATCTATTTCTAAACTTAACTTACGAAGTTCGAATTTCGTCTATTGCTATTTCATTTTCATTTTAACTAATCTCTCTATTTTTATGCTTACATGAAAAGGGGACAGCCCTTATCCTGTAACATAGAGTCCAATAATTGTACCAAAACCAATTAAATATTTTAAATTCGGCAACTAGATTTATATGTGCAATTCGATATACCTATGTTTAATCTTTATTAATACTTTGTATAAGTAAGTTGAAACGTGCACTATTCGATTAAAAGGCTAGAATGCTTCCGAAAATAAACGAATCAAATGATCATTTAAATAATAAAGACATCGCAACTGATGTAAACAGTTGTGTATAATGACAGATGGGAGTAAAATATGCGTGAAATGCATTTAATTTACGGAACATAAATACAAAAAGTCGTTTCAATTGAGTAGGCGTTTTCAATCAATAGAATAATGCAAATTTACCTTAAAACATTTAAATTTATCTTATGACTATTGATGAGAGAAAACCGCTCGAAACTATTCTCAGCGATATAACCGTTGTTTACTTCAAATCTCGTCACAATAGCAGAATTGTGTAAAGCATGAAAGAATATATATTCTTGTCGAAAGCGATGGTCAATCTGACATTGACAAAAATAAGAAATATATCAAATTATTAAACTGAAATAAGAACAAATGCATCCAATGAATATTGATAAGTAAAGCATTAGACCATGCAATAATCGTTGCAAAATTTAAGTGAGAATCAGAAATTCAAGTCAAAAGCGTAATATTTATTTCACATCTATCAGCTTGAAATCAACTATTGATAGGTTTAAAATAGATTGTTAACAGTAAACAATTCTGTTGATGTATATTTCCTTTTTCGGGGTTAATTTCACAACGTTACAGTCGATCTAACTTCCGATCTTCTGCAGGCATGTCTTATTAACTGGGGAATATTTCTGTTTAACTACTGATGAATCTGCACAGAATTTCTAACAGGACTCTTTATTTAATCGAAAGACGAAGCATGCTTAAAGAGTCAAGATAAGAACATCAAACGGAAAGTATTATGTGTCATTTTTATCAGCATTATAAAATTGTGCTACTGCTAAGTTTGTTATGTGATGAAATAGTATTAATATTGTAAACATCATATTACGAGAAATATCACTCATTATGTAATTTAACCAATATATATGTGCATAGTTTTCATAATAATAAGAAAATACAAAATCGATATTTTTATGCTAAGATTCTTTGTATTAATTGAACAAAGTCTACATTTCTCACCATGGTAGCGAAATTCATGATAATGTAACCGACATCATTCTTCAGGTTTCAAGCTTGGTAATTTTAAAACTCAGAATTATAGTTCAGAACGAAATTCTTTATTTAATCGGCGTATAGAGATTTTTCTTATTATGTAAGCAATAATACAATAGAGGTTTAAAATCCAGGCCACCCTTACATATAAAGTAAAGCTTCATAGTACAGTTGTCCAACTTTAAATTCCGCCATCCATACATGTACTCAAAGGATTTGTCAGAAACATACAATACGTAGTACCGGCAATATATATATATATATATATATATATATATATATATATATATATATATATATATATATATATATATATAAACCAATAGCAGGCGGAAAATTAGGAGAAACAGTCCCGTGACATAACTAAAAATAGGACGTGAGGGAATCTACAAGATATCTTGATCTTAGTTTATATTACCTAAAATCTCATCACAATCCATTAAACATATGAAGAGCTTCTCTAAAATAATTCAGAGAATAGTTAAACTACATGCCACTAGAATAGTATCCAGGTGTAATTGAAATCTATGAAAACATCTTGTCCGAGTCCAAACTTCTACACATAACATCATGACATCGACTTTGATTCCACCCAATTTACAGAATTATTCAAACGAAATATACATGCACACCATTACTAGTAACTGCCACTGTAAATATTGGAACCATTACAAATAATGTAAATACTGGAAATAGTGTGGCGTCAGAGTTGTCTTATCACATACAAAGTTAAAAAATAATAATTTTCCAAAATGGTGGCGAATACAAACATCTTAAAAACAGGACATATGACAACGGACACTGACTTCTGAAGAGCAATTCCTTAATGTAGAGTTTATTTTTTTTACATAGGCGGCGCCACTTATCAAGGCCGTAAGGCCACTCAATGATAAGGGTTAAAGAGTGTACAGTATTCAAAAGGACAATATAGTAATCGATAGTAATAGAAATTCGGTAAATTGTTAACTTAAATGGAACGGCTCATCAGAAACTTGTTTACGTTGGACTTGAAGACAACCATATTGTAGTCAGCTGGAAAGCAGGAAAACGGAAGACAATTCCACAGCCATGCAGTTCTAAGAAAGAAGCTTTGTTCATGAAATCTACGTTTAAGTTTAGGCACTAATAAAGAGTAGCAGAAATTATTGACAGTGTTTTCAGTTAGATGAGTGTTTCTTGTGAAAGTTTGGCAAGAGGAGACCATAGATTGAAGCTCACTCGAACACTTTCCATAAAAAATAACGGCACAACAGTGACAAACTCGCAACATCTCTTCTGTGAGATAGAGGTTGCAGCGAAGAGAAGAGGACATCTCCCACGAGACTACGAAGTCTATTTTGAACTCTATCAAGGCATGACAAGTCCTTTCTAGCAGCTCCTGCCCAGATGTAGCAACAGTATTCCATCCTTGGACGTACCTGGCTCTTATATAGTTAGAGAATTGCATCAGCAGTGAGATATCTACTGGATCGATAGAAGGATCCCACCATTTTTCCAGTGGCCTTGGAAACAAATTTGATGTACGTATTCCATTTAAGATCAGGAGTAAAGGTCAAACCTAGAAGCTTGTCAAGACTTGAGGCCTCCCCAAGACGAGCGCCATTCATTTTAATTGATGCCAGATGGGGATCAGAACTTTGATGATGTAAAGATAGACGATTGGTTTTAGATGCATTAAAAGTAACCAGCCACTCCTTTCCCTATTGTACAACGTGATCATGATAAGAGGAGAGAGAATCGGAGAGAACTTGGTCATTTACTGTCTTAGATGTGCTACCATAGATGGTATTGTCATCAGCAAAAATGTCTACGAATGATGTAAGGATGTGATTTGGAAAATCATTAATGTAGACCAGGAAAAGAGTTGGGCCCAGGATGGACCCCCTGAGGGATTGCACCATTAATGCTATGAGCTTCTGATTTTTGCCCATCAACTACTACTCTTATGAACCTATCAGAGAGAAATGATTTAATAATTGAGAATACATTTTCAGCTATTCCATAGTATAAAATAATAAAACATTAACGTTAATAAGTATAGACTGTAAACATAAACACCAGTAAAAATGGTAATATATAATAACACTGCATTATATTAATATTTTCAATTTCAGTTTAATGTTTGTTCACACTTTGTATAAATGTGTTTTAAAGTGCTTCTTAAAATAAAGGAATTAAATGATGATTTGAATAATTAAAACATCGTAACAGATGTAAATGTTGGTGATTTTGTAAAAGCTTAGATTTAAAAATTCGTAGGAGTATTGCCGTCGGGGGAAAATAGCCTAATAAATAAGAGATTGCGTTTACAATAACAGACGTTCCATTTGTAGTCGAAGAAAGATTTTTACCACCGGCGATAATAACAAAAATTCGGATGAACATATCACTTCTAACCACTCCTCTCCTGGAGGTTCAGTTCGGAATTATTTATGTTAGTGGATTCGGCATAAAAAATTCCAATATTGTAAACTATGCGCAGGAAAAGCTAAATATCTTACAAGTTGCAAAGTTTGATTTAAAATTGTTCAGGGTCGACTATACAGTCCACTGTTAAGCACGATACACGTGAACAAAGATCGTCTAAAAATTATGAATCTAGCAAGAAGAGTAGGTCGATTATTTCAAATAATACAAACTAATCGCCATCTAACATATTACGAAACTTAATAGTATTTAATATTCATTAAAAATTTTTCTGGGTTGTTTTTACATGCCAAAATATTACTTTTCTATTAAACAGATCGGCACGGCCAGATAATAGTAGAAAAAAATTTGCTTTTTTAAACGACTTAAAATCTATTAAAATCCATTGAACAATTTTTTCCAGAATGATAAAAGCCTGACTTATTATATTAAATATTTTTTACTATATTTAAAAAAAAATTAAAGTTTTTAATTTTCCAAGAAACACACCATTCACCACCATTTTTGTCCCGATGTATAACACATTTATATATTTTTAAAAGGATTTTGAATCAATCATTTTTTTTATCTAAATAAGATTTAGTATTATTTGCTATAATAATATGCAAAATATTATAACATAAGCACATTAATTTCAAATAATTCCATCTTTTATTTAAGCCTATAGATGGCGCCTCTCCTCCACCTAAAAGAACCATAACCTAATGAGTGAGAATAATTCCTCATATATATATATATATATATATATATATATATATATATATATATATATATATATAAATATATATACACATTACAACTTATGCCTATATACTGGCTTCATAGTACGACAAGACCATCGTAGTACAGGCTCAGATGTTTTTTTCAGTGTCTAGGGTAGATGGAGCCGTAATTGGCACCAAGACATGCTCAACACTCTTTATAATACAGTTTTTAGGCATTTTACTAGAATTGTCAATGTTAGGTGCAATGGACTCTGATTGAGAAAGAGCTTAGTGCTTTACGGATACTGTAGTCTCCCTTTAATCAGGCTAATTCACATAAGCAAATCCGGCTTTGTCTGTACAATTTCTACCTCATCAATGACTAACATGCCTCTTCCAAAGCACAGGTTTTGCCTCATTGAGGAAAATTGGCATGGATAATCGAGTAGATGAGCGTGGAGCAAAACTAAATAATTTCTCATGTTATTTTGCATTAGTGGCAGTACACAACAATGATCGGCTTGAGTGCGAGACATAGGGTAGCATCACTTGCCAATACTGCATTGATAGATTTCTAGATTTTTGAATCATAATAACAGCATCTCAAATAACCCAGCTGCAGAGTTCCACCTGTCCAGTTTCTTCTAGATTGTAGGATGAAGTTCTACTGCAAGATATACTCTTACTATGCATAACAGTTTGTAGATTCTGACTAATAAAAAACTCACCCCTGTCAGAATGGACGTAAGCTGGTGTTCCAAATATAGGAAAATACGGGGTAAGACACAGTTCCAGTTATAAATCACTACATGAAACACAATAGCGATCTCGAGTATTCATCAATAATATCAAGAAAATACATTTTATTAATAGTACGTGGACATGATTTTAAAGTCATGGTTCAACCTCTCAAATGGTAGTAGTTTTAATTAGGTGATTTGTTTTCCTAAATCTAATGTTACACAAAATACATAAAGCGACAGCCCTTTTCTATATAATCTACAGAAAATGTCATATTTTAGTTTTTAAACAAATGATAACTACGCTTGGATGATACAACATGATATGCATGTTAAAAAATTAATCACAACCGTACACTAAACTATAGTAAGCCCGTGAAAATGTATTTGGAGGAATGTTCTGGTCATCTGGCTGATAGACAACATTAAAGTCATAGCAAGTAACTCAGCGAGTTATTTTATCATTTTCAATTTTACTTTTATGCCTTTTATTAAACATAAATCTTATTGATTGTTGATCTGTCTTAGTACTGAAGTTACGCCCTGTTAAATAATGTTTCCAATGACGAATAGCTTCAATTATGCAAACCTTTTCGTTATCATACAGCAGCAAACTTATAATGTTTTTCTGATTCATTCCAAATATTATCAAGAGACAGTGGCCGCAAATCTCTCTTACTAAATGAAAAAAATCCATTATTATTTGGAAGCATGAAACTCTATTGATGACTCCAAAAGACACACGTGTAAACTGGTATAATACTCCACAAACTTCAAATGATGTATCGAATCGGTCTTCCCCTTTTTTTTTTAGAAATTTTGTGTTATGCACTATTGAGGTCTATAGTACTAAGCAATGTTATGTACTATGTCATCGACACGTGATAATGGATAACTATCAGGTAATGTAAATTTTTATGCTTTCTGAGTAATTAATTTTCTTTTGTTGATCCTTGATAGCAACAACTTGAGCATTCCAAGAAGATATGCTAGGTTCTATAATACCATCACTAAAAAGCCTCTATTTCCTTTTCAATGTCTTGATAATTTTCATCATAATTCAGAGTCACACTGTTGTGCAATTTCTGCAAATGCTGACCTAGGAATATGATACAACAAAGTTGGGGGAGAACAAAGAGAATCACACACTTGTAACACTGGTTATGCACTACAATCTAAACTTTACAAATGCCTTTTGTTTGAGCAGTTAATTATGTGAAAGTTATTGTTACTTCACTTTTAGCCTGAGAGAACTTTAAAAAGAGTGATTCAATAACACTTGAATGCACAAGGATTCTTGAACTACCTATTTCAACATATCGATCGACCTCCATACAATTTATGCATACCTTAGTGGTGGCTTTTAATAGGGTGAAAGGAAAAGTAGCAGAGTGGATTACATAGTACTTAGATTGGTTGTTATTCTCAATCATTTTAAGAGAGTCTCTAATATTTCTAGAAACACGACACGCTCTACTCACATGTCTCTTCCTTTCACACTTTTGAATATTTTATGCTGGACAGTTAGATCCAGAATAATTACTGTAGCTACAGAAGAAAACCCTTTTTGGAAGATGTTGAAGAAGTAGATGTATACTCTGTTGCAGCTAAAATTGGAAAAGATTCGATTCCTACATCCACCGCTCTGGACTGTTTTGATACTGCAATAACCACATCCGGCAACTTACTAGTAAAAATTTCTGAGTTCCATTGGTTAGAATCCAGTACTCGGGCTTAATCAACAGCTATGTCTAAGATGAAAGTATTATTCTCCAATAGTCGCTTTCTGATCAGGGATGATTGTAACTCAGCAATAAACGCATCCTGAATGTACTCATCTCAGTATTTGATAGATTACCATCTCCAAAATTACTTTCCTTGCTGAGCATCTTCAATGGCAGTAAATATGCATCCATAATTTCGCCAACGTTTTCCAAATAAGGATGGAGAATTGTATGTTTTGGTTTCGATTCTAGCTGATGTTAGCCAAATATGTATTATACATATAATATATATATATATATATATATATATATATATATATATATGTGTAATCTGCATGAATGGAATTATCATATTTAAGATCCGACCGAGAAACACTGGACAACACCTGACTGCCTACTAGTATTCTTATTTAATTTGAAAGCTTTGCTAATTTTTCCATTGCTTTCTGGATATCATCCTTCTTTCGTATTATTGGTAAAAATAAAAACTATGCATATATACCGTTTCTGAAGTTTGGAGATGAGGATTGGTTATTTGTATTATTATTATTCATCGGACTACTCCGATCATGACTAAGAACTTTGTATACGAAATCCCATGTAAATGTGGAAAACTATACAAAGGTAAAATGTGTCTCTATTGAAAGTACGGTTCGAAGAACATCGAAAAGTCACAGTACGTGGAGAGACTGAAAAGTCAGATACAGCTGACCATATCTGGAAAGAAAAGGGAAACCACCTACCATTATGGGACAAAGTAAAAATTATACGGGAGGAACGGCGGAGAGTAAGACGACTGAAAGAAGCGACACACATATTGGGGAATAACCAACTGCTAAATAGACCTAGTATAGAATTTAATACGATATGGGAACCAATAATTAAAAACAATAGATAATATATGCATTAATAAAGTTAAAACATTAATATATACAATAAGTATAGAGATAGATATACATTAATATATAGTAATAATTAGTAATAAATGGTGATATTTACAACTAGAAATAAAAATAAGTTTAAGGCTCCTAAACTTCGTACTAGAATTGTTCGCAAGGACCCGTGGCGAAATGGTTAAGATACTGGAAAAAAAATCAATTATAAAAGTGATATTCTCCTGACGGTTGAAGGTTCAATCCTCAGTGTCGGCGACCGAAAAATTACATTTGCGAATTACTTAGGACCTCGATCCAGTAGTGGCTGACGAAGAAGAACACGCTACCATCGTGACGTTCCGCTCGAAATTCCGTCCAAATTTCCGAGTTCGACAGAAACATTCCCGAGTTCGACAAGATACACCTGAAGAAGGGAGGTTACATCGATCGAAACGTTGTGAAAATCACATTGAAGATGAAAACAATAGTCTGATGAATAATAATACAGATATGCGTATATATTTTTTAACCTTGATCGGTTTTACAAACTGTTTATTTAGAACTACTGGGATGGGTGGGGGGGAATAATTCATTTCCCAATAATTCGCACTCAGAAAATATTTTACTTAGTTTTACTTATAGTTTTAATTTCCCGTTTTTATTATAAAGTCCTTGGAAATAATATTTTCCATTTAAAACAGTTATGTTCTTTTTTTCTTGAGAAAAACAGACTGTTTGTGGAACACAATTTTTCTTAACTATTTACTGCGTGATATACAAACTGTGTAGAAACAGAAACGAAATTCCGTATCTCTTCTTGTTTGGTGACAACTTGCTTACGATTACACTTTACTCTTTGTGATAGACAACCAGAAAAAAAGGAAAAATAATGTCTTCCTTAACTTTATTTAGGTGGCACTCTTGCTAAAAATTTGACGATAGACGATAAAACAAATTCTTCTATATGATGCATTCATTGTATTTTGTGGATAATGAGTTAGTTTAGACTTGTCACGCTATCCAGTGGTTAGTATGTTTTTACTAAGAAGATATTGTTTCGTTGGGTTTTTACATCAGGTTTTTAGACAATTTTTCGTGAAGGTTCTCTCTTTATTTTCGTTAGTGTTGTGGTTGAGAAGGAAAAACGCGTTAACTCTAGGTTGAGTTCGTAATCAATCACCAAATAATATCGGTGTGCTTGTTCTTAGTTTGTTAATTTGGTACTCATGCAGAGAGTAATCCAGACGTAACTCAGGGTCCGCCCGGTTTTCCCCGGAACATGACGTTAAACCGGAGTAAGCCGAGCGTCGCCGAGGAAATTAAGCCGAGGGTGGCCGATGAAAGCTTAACAAGAAAAGAAAACCTACCTTAAATTTTAAGTTTTATTAACTGTAAAGAAGCATGTTATAACAATTTTTTTTTTCTTTTTTGCTATCTATATATATTTTTTAAATAAATAATGTTAAAGATGTTAAAGATGTTAAAGATGTTTTTGTTCTAGAAAAGATTCAAAGGTAAGTCAAATAAATACTCTAGGAATTTTTATTTATTTTTTTTTTCGCTTACTCAGGTTGTTGACGTCATGTTCTGGGAAAATCCGGACGGGCATGAGTACCGTTAATTTTATAGCAAAGTTAACTGATTTATTAATACTGAGTATCAAAGTTAGTATCATCGCGAATTTTCGTGAACAGGCCTTTCCGAATGCAGGTTCGTCGATATATTTGGAAGTATATACTTTCGTATTCTCGTTTATGAGTTTTAGAACGCTATTAAGGGTTACGATGGAAAACGAAATATTAGTATGCAGTAGAAAAATTTATCAACAAGTACATACAAAAGGATGAGTTGTTCGCTTAGACGACGAAGATCCTCGATTAGTTCACCGGATTTAAACCCCCGCATTAATGCCTTGTCTTCTGATATTTATTGTATATGGATCAGTTCATTCGTAAGGGGTGCAAGTAATTTCATCCGATCAATAATCGACCTTTCAAGTTCACAACAACAGATTATTAGTACATGATAATTTAACAAAAGTTTTATCTCCTTTGCATACAACCAAGCAAAGTACATTTTAACACATTACATATCTTCTTTGACAATTCGTAATGTCATTATATTTAATGCTATCAATATGTCGTTCGACATAAATAACGTGATTTGACAAGAAAAAGACAAATTCTTTAGTGACCAAATTGTTCTATTATTCGGTTATTTATTCTTTTATTCTTATTAGCATGACACATTTTTCCGTAAAAAATCGGATTACCTTTTATTATGTTTTAAAACCAATATAATGATTTTTATTTGATGTTATTACATGTAACAAAAGTATTTTTAAATTGAAGTGATTTCGTTTGTTGACAAAATCATTATTTTTAAATGAATGAAATTCTGTGACGGTATTTATGGTTATGTATGAGACACAATACATTTGTCAAACATTAGAATCGATTTCCAAACACTCTCATGTTTATATTCTTGCCCCACGATCGATACCTATCTTATTTTCAAGTAGATATGAGGTGTAAAATCAAGCCTAAGTGAGCTACTGCATGAAACTTACTTACTAAATCGAAAGTATTCGACCAGTTAGTTTATATTTTAACATTAAACAAGAAGCAAATTCAGTAACATTTATAATATAAATAAATATAAATATTATGGAGGGAGTTGAGATATAAGTTTATAGATCCGAAATTAATAATCCTATTATATAAATAGCGTGATTGGTTTTGAATATTTAGTTATAACGGAGTGCATTCATGAAATCCAATTTAGATAAATAACTTTAATGGACTTTATTTGAAAATATTAAAAATACATATCAAGTACAGAAATAAATAAGTAATTTTTTTATATAAACACTTTGGGTATATTCGGGTTCAATAGATTAGATAAGGAAAATCTGTTTATTTGAATTAAATCAAATAGATATATGAAGTAATTATAGAATTGAATATAATACATATTGCAGGTTATAATAGAAATGTATAAAAACTTGGATATAAGTATGAATTAGTTTACATGGAAATTGTTTGGAAATATTAATGTTTTAATAGATAATGTACTCAATATACGTATGAAATAAATAAATGAATAAAAGAAATAAAAATTGCTAAATTAGAAAATAATAACATTTACAGTTAAAATTCGCTACATGTAATGAATATAATTATTATATGTAAAGGAGATAATTCTGTATACTTCTGACATAAGTATATCTACTGAACGGAGAAAATAAACAAATATATTGAAAAATTAAGAAATCTCTCATATTGATGAAGCAAATGTTTTATTAATCCTAAGTAAATGGCTATGATAAAAGTATGTTTAAACATAGAAATATAAATAAAAAATACTTCTTCGTGTAACAAGTAAGGTTATAGTTGATCAAAGTTTTTATCTAACTAAACAACTAAAATTACCGTAGACAAATTCAATAAATTTAAAAATTAGTTTCGTATAACATAAACCGTAATACATACATTCAAGATTTAGCTATTGTCAATATTATCTAAGAAAATAAATATAAACTGTTTATAAATAATAAATTGATTAAGAATAATATGTTACTTTTATGTTAATTATAAAAATACTAGCCTAGGTGCCTAGCGTTGCCCGGATGTTTGGAGTGCGTGTTGACCAAAAAATAAAGTGGTAGTAGGCAGGCAGGCTCGAACCTGTACTGCGAAGGAGGAAAAGAACATGAAAAAAAAACGTGACGTCATTGCTGTTGCATCCATCGCCAAACTTGAAGTGGCGAAGGTTTAAGTTAAGGCTAGTCAATCGAAAAAAGGGGATGACTTTCGAAAATATCGGCGAAAAATTCAACCCTTCCCTGTAGAAAAGTTCCCAGTTGAGAGTAAAAGAATTAATGTTTTTAGCCAATCTTTCGATATTTGTCGGCCGAAGGGTCGAGATTTTAAACGTTAAGGATCTTATGAAAATCTGTTGACGCTGTCGAAAGTTTTAGGCAAACACACATGCATACATACATAAATACATACATACATACATACATACACACACATATATACACACACATATATATATATATGCATGCATTTAAACAGACAGGTGAGATTTATATTATAGATGACAACTCTATATTAATGCGTAGATTTTGCGTTGATGACGCTACATTAGGATTCAAAGATGGCATAATTACAAGAAAACATTATTGTAACTTTTCTTCTGATTTTTGAATTTTGTAATCATGCCCATATTCTTTATTATAGTAGATAGAGGCTAAATACGCCCCCGCAGCTGCATTTCAAGTTCGGCTTAATCAACCAGTTAGTCAAGTATAGTTAATGTCTCCCTTTCGTGTGTAAGGCTTTTCCCCAGAGTTAACTATAGACAAGTTGAAAACTGGCACCATTAAATGTCCTCACATCCGGCAGCTTATCACAGATCCAGAGTTTGAAAGCTCAATGAATAAAGTCGGCATTTGTTTTCGTAGTAAAGAACTTTATTTGGCAACAATATGGCATTAAACTACGTCAGATATGTGTCAGCAAAACGCTGAATAGGTTCAGAAACCTTGGCTGTAATATGAGCGCCAACATACATTATGTATTTTCTCATATGGATCGGTTTTCGGACAATGATCAACGAGCAAGATAAGATATCTCACCAGGATCTGAAAGAGATAGAGACCAGGTGCAAGGGTCGCTGGTACGAATGATGATGTCTGCCTACTGTTAGAATTGGAAAAGAGCCTTTCTTGCCGCTGAGTATAAGGAGTTTGAAGAAACGGAAATTAAATCCCTCAATTACAAACAATAGTGAAACAACATGCAATTTACATGTACTTAAACAATGCTCAAAATCCAGTTTACTGTAGTCGATGTTTTTATCCGATAATCAATATATGTTGTTGGCAAAACATTTTTCCTTAAAAGCATATTAAGGGTGATAGGCATGATATGTGTAGATGCAAATCAGCTGATAATACCCTCCAAAAGTAATAATTTTTTTCAAAGTCACTTAGCACAAATACCTGCCTAGTGGAGAAAAGCGGATACCATTTCCTGATTAAGCACTTTAAAATACTCTAAATTAATTGGTTATCTACAGTGAAATTCAAAATACAATGTACTGGAGATTAATCACTGCGAGGAAGCATGTGAAGCTTTTTTCCGGTGCACCGCGATGGCTCGCCAACTAGTGTAAGCATTTAATCGATTTAATTAAAAAATGGTCGATTTGACCGATTTTGATGACAATAAAATATCGGCGTGTGAAACACTTGTTGATCATTATTCAATTCCGCCAACATCGCTTCTCCCTGCTCGTGTATATATATATATATATATATATATATATATATATATATATATATATATATATATATATATATATAATGAGAAAGGAATGAACCGTAATCGAATGTTAAAAAAAATAATACATAAATCGATTAAAATCAATGAGAAAGTGAACACTGTTCGGAATGTAATAAAAGAAAAAAGTCGATTAAGAGAAAAAAAAAAATGCAAAAAAACGAAACGGAAAGCGCTTTTCGTGCAGACGGACTTTTTCAAGGATATACGTCTGTAAAGAGGAATAGAATCTTTTTTATATTATTGTTGTAATAATAAAAAAGAACCTTAGGTGGAATGTGTCCCGCGTAATAGTTCCAACTGCCAGCGAAGTTTTTTTCTGCTTACACAAAGTAGGGGGGCGAACTAATGAACTCGAGGACAGACAGATGGAAATTAGTGCGTCCTCTGTGTAAAACAAAAAACAATCCGAATAGAATGTAGAAGCACAGTCTTTCATCATCATGAATTGTTGATTTTTGTTTTTTGAGTTGACAATATATTACTCGCCTCAAACTGTAATAACACTTTAAAAGATGTTAAAAATGAATTAAATAAAATATTTTAAATGGCCGATCTTGGACGACTGTCATGGTTCCTCGATATAAAATTTACCTGTGAAAATGAAACTATAACTATGAACCAATCACGATACATTGAAAAACTCTGCTCAAGTTCGGAATGAAAGATTGTAAGCCGCGTTCAACTCCCGTCGAAATGGACATAAATAAAAATATAGGGACCGAAACAAAATTCATAGATAACCGAATATACAGGGAAATGGTAGGAAGCCTCATCTACTTGATGACCGCAACAATGCCTGACATATGTTACACTGTAACAAAGCTATCTCAAAACTTATCGAAACCGACGATTAAAAACCTTAATCGTGAAAAACAAATCCTTCTTTACCTAAAAGGAACCAAGGAACAATCTTTAAGATTTAAAAAATATACATATCCTCTAAATTAGGAAGGATTTTCGGATTCAGATTGGGCTAAATCTGAGGATAGAAAGAGTATAGCGGGGTATTGTTTTAGACTGTCAAAGACTTGACCTCTGATCTCTTGGAAAACTAAAAAGCTACAAATTGTTGCCTTTTCTACTTTTGAAGCAGAATATGTGGCTCTTACTCATTCCGCGCAGGATGCAATTTTTCTGAACACCCTTCTAAAATCTATTTTAAAACCAGATCTAAGTAAAAAAAAAAAACTATAGTAATTCATTGTGATAATCAGAGCAGTATCTTATTAGCAAATAATTTTATGATTGATCAAATGTCGAAGCATATTGATATCAGATATCATTTTATAAGAGATGAAATAAGGAAAAATCTATTACTCTTACATATGTGACGTCTTAAGTAATATAGCCGACATTTTCACTAAACCTATAAAAAGAATAAAATTAAGACATTTTATAACCGAACTTTTTGTAATCTAATTATGAATAAATCTCTTTTTAGAAACCCAAAAGGAGAAGCATGAACAGTCAAAATCACACCAGAAAAAAATGTAAATCGTCCCCGGGCACGACGTTAAACTGCGACCATTCCTACCTTACTAACTAAATTAACCAACTAATACCTAACATAATGTTTCCAGTTTTTGTTACAAAAAAAGGTAACTTTTTAACACTTTTCTGTAAACTTCGTATTTGTCAAATAGTTCTTTTTGTATCTTTTTTTTTGGCAAACATTTGATAAAAGAAAACAAAAAACGTATATTTGTGAATTTTTGTGCATATGTTTATATGTATTTGAAAAGTATTCTATTTGTATATTTATACATATTTGAAAAGTGTTTATTTTTATATGTATAAAAAATGGCTTCTTTTTGCACACATTATACCAATATATTGATAATTCTTTTTGACCAATGAGAATAAAGACATATTCCCCCAAAACCAGAAAAAAACAATTATTTTATTGGTTTATTTTTCTTTGTTCATTTATTTTTATTTATTTATTTATTTATTTATTTTTCTTTCCTTTTCTCAAGTGAAACCAAAATTGAATCCGAAAGGATTTTTCAATTATATCAAAAAGGGGTGGTGAAAAATGCTTTTGACTCCTGATGGGGGTAGATATTTATTTGCTGCCCACCTCAGCAAAATGTGGCACAAGGCCGGAAAGTGGGAACCCCGCAGGCTCCCCTAAAGGAGGGGCACTCCTGCAATTTTAAAAATTGCCTGAGTAACCCCGTCGGCATTCCCCGGTCGGGGCGCCTCAGGCAGCAAGCAATAAACTTGCCCCACCGGAAAGCCCGGTGGCAAGGCCTAGGAGGGTGGACCTCCTAGGTATTACCCAGGCGGTGTACCTCAGTCCAACAGGTGCTGGGCCGGTTCCCGGCCCATCACCTGTTGGGCTGAGTGTCAAGTGACGAATCCTTGACATGTACTACCCTGTCTCCCTGCAGCCGAAGCCGCTAGGAGACCTTCCCCATCAGACGAGTAATGGGGGTATGAGACGAATGGATTCGCCAATCATTTTTATAACCAACGGTTGTGCTAAACAACCAATGAAAACGTTTCAAAATTATTATAAAAATTGTCGAATGTAGGATTCAATCAGTTCGCCGTTAACTACGGTACGGACCGCATTTGATTCTTGGCCGCCACCTTTGTTACTGATCTGAACTACGCCGCCATCTTTGTTCAACACAATATCTCAAAACTTAATAATAATAATAATGATAATAATAATAATAGTAATTTAGTAATAATGATACAAATTTAGTAATAATTATTAAAAAAATAAAACACAGTTATAAAGATGGCGACAATAATAATATGTATAAAACTAAAAAAAAAAAATTAGTAATAGAAATAAACATAATAGCAGCAACAGTGATAGTGACACGAATGATGATGCCAATTATATACCGATATTGATAAAAGATGAATATATATATATAAATACTTATACATATATACACAAACACACATACACATACTTGCCCACATTTACACATACACCCATAAGCACACAAGTACATATATATATATATATATATATATATACAACACACAAAACATATATACACATATACATAGACATATATATAACCTACACACACACACACACATATATATACATACACATACATAAACACACATAAGGACAATTATGTACACATATACTAATTAAATAGATGCTACCACCGCTACCACCACCACCACCACCACCACAACTATTACTACTACTACTACTACTACTACCACTAATAATAATAATAATAATAATAATAGTCGTGAAGTAGCAAGAAGGTATTATGGATTTAATTATTTAAATAGGGTGATTTGAAAACGTATGTACATATAATAGTGGGGGGGTTGACTTAGGGTAAGGGCTGTGTGTTTCAGAGTTTAGGTTAAGTGAGATATCTAAGAAGTTAGCTGTTTTCTTGGTATGTCCAACTGTTGTGGAGAGTCCAAAATTATTTTTAAAAAAACTATGAAGATCTTTGACAGTTTTATTATACTCTCTATGTCTGGCTCTAATAGCGAGGAGAGTATCGTCTCTATAAAGACCTCCCTGGATCTGCTTGAAATATATCTTTAGCTCCTTTAAAAGGAAGATCCCGACTAAATCCGTCACTTATGCCGAGTCTGAAGGCCCATAAGGATATCAAAACTATCAGGGGTTTCCTTGCTGGTCCAATGTTTATTGTCGAAGTAAATGAGAGAACATCTAGCCAGAAAAATCAGTCTAATTTCTAAGTCTGTTAAATCTGAGTGTTATTTTTTTGGAAAAAGTAAGGACCTTCTTTAAAAGTATAGAGGAAATTGATTGGTAATAATTGTTTTTGTCAAACGTAATGAAACTTATATTATTTTTATCTTTGCGATTATTAAACCAGTTGATTACTGATTGAGAATTTTGTCAAAGAGGTAAGCTTACTTTTTTCATTACTAATGGGATGATTCTATCTAGGATTTTTTTTGCTGACAGCACCAATATCAGAGCTAGAAAGGCAGATAACCCTAAGAGTACGGTTATATTGGAATTTAGGTTTGTGGTCCTTGAGCGTGAATCTCTGTGTGCCTTGTGGTAACATTACCGTATATTTATGAATGTTCATCTATTGTAGAAGCTTTTTCTTGCATCAGCATTGATCTTATCTAATATGGTAGGAGGTACAACTTTGTAAGCCTTGTTAAGCTCTTAATATAGGAGCTTTTTGTATTCAGGATATTCAAGTTCATAGTAGTTTTTGTTTTGTTGGCAGGGACAAAAATATAGGGTATCAGTTTTACTTTTTGTGCAAAGTTATTATTTATTCTAGAAATAGGGTTAAGAGAGTGTTTGTTTAAATTAATCCTCCTTAAGAGAGCTATCATAAAGTTTTCAAATTCGTCAACGTAAGGATTGTGTGCGAGTGTATAATTGATTTAACTCCGTAGAATTTAGTAGTCCTTCTTTGAATCTTTTTCTGCTCCCTTGGGGAATTGATAAGGAGTGAGTGATTTGGGAATCCGGGTGTTCTTGATCAGCAATAGTAGTGTTGGGCCTGTAGTTATTCTTCGAATTCAGATTGTAATGGTAAGCCTTCCATCTTACATTTTTCAAGGAGTTAACAGCCTTTACGAATCTAAAGATGCGTTTCTAGAAGGGATGGAGATATTTTATGCAGAGAGGGGGGAATTCTTTGTCAAACATAATTTGATCGGATAAAAATACTCAAATATTAAGGAGCACTAGCACCATTTGTTTATCTTGATTTTTTATTTTTAAAAGCTTTCCTGGCGAAGCCTACCTAAAATAAATTTGTCTAATTCTTAATTTGTTATTGGAAAAAAGAAGGTAAATATGAAGAATTTCTTCACCCTCGAAAATTCCTTTAATTACCACTCTTGTAGGTTTTCGGGGTCGCTGAAAACGAAAATAACGTTTATAATTAAGACAAACGAGTAGTTTCCAAGATACGAAGAAATGTTAGTTTAAAAAAGTGGAGGATCACTTTTCCATAATAATTTAACGTAAAATGATCACCCACTTTTCTGGGAGTGGGTGGGGGGCTTTCTTTCTACCCTTGGAAAATCCTTTAAAATTACCTGTTTAAATTAACAAAATGTGTTATATATTAAAATTTGTTAATGTTGGTATACCAATAAAATCAAAGTCAATATTAATTGACGCAATTAAGTTTCATGATTATCTGTTTTCATAATCGAGCATGTATATATTTTTGGAAAAATAAGAATATCACATGGTGTATTTTCTTGTATTTTATTATTGTATCGTAACTATTTTGCAAATTTAAAAATTTCATTATCAAAAAATATTTCAAAAATAACTACTCTTCAGATATCAAAATAAATTTTTCGTACATATATAAATATATTCATCATCCATATTTTAAAGAAAACTAGCAGTTTGGATTCACCTCGTTCATCCTAATTTTATTTTATTTCTTTATTTTTGCGATTTCCTTCTAATTGAGTAAGTATCCTCCTATCGTATTTTTAGATCACATTTCCACAATTTTCTATTTTTATAATCTTTTTATTTTTTCATTTTTATAATTTTTTTCTCTCTGATATATTGATTGATTAACTCCCGACTTCTGAACTATACTTTTCAGATTTAGGTCTCTATTTATATGTTAAGCTATTCATTCTTTAATTTGCCTTAGTTTTGTATAATTTTTATTTGTATTTTAAAATATATTTGTGTGCCTTTTCCCCTTTTTACCTTTTATTAAAGAAAAACTATGAATTAATGGTTTATCTAAATAATTCTAGTTAATATTTATTTTCACCTCATACATGTAATTTATTTATAAGTTAAATTTATCATTTTCAACCTGATGTTAATATAAAGAGGATACTTTTGTCTTTTAATTTTAAATATTCTTATATCATTCATTATGTCAAGACAATGTAAGGAACGTGAATACCTTTTTCCCACATTCATCAATTCATACTTTTATCGAAATTCCTTTATATTTTTATTAAATATTTTTATTTTAGTCTTTATTAGTCTACAATGCTAGGTTTTAAACTTTTAATTTTACATAAATCTCTTTATAGCAATCACGGTTAAATTTCTCACTTAGTTTATTTCACAATTAAATTCTGATTTAGTCTATTTTAATCCATCATAATCTGTTCACCTCAATATTTTGCAATTGCTTAATATTGGATTTTTTTGTGCTATTGAAATATCTTAGGTGCTTTATTAAATTTAAACTTTATTCTAATTCCCTCATTTAGGTTACATTTAGTTTATTTTCTATATGTTAAATTAACGACTTGCTACTTTATTTGTTGCACCATCTTAAATTCCTCGTATTGAATTAAAAATTTTCTTACAACATATTCCTTAATTATCTATTTACTTTTTATATACATGTTATTTTTATTAGGCGTGATAATAGGAGTTTATTTCTGTACATCCATCTTTTAGTAATATAAAACTTTTTGTTTAAAGGATCTACTTTAGAATGCATTATGTGGTATGATTCAAGTAAGCATCGATTACATCTTTTTGATTTACTAAGTTTATATTTTCTAGTTTTATCTACTACTGATCATTTTAATTCAAATTCTATTTTATTCTTACGCAGTTCCTTTACCCTATCCTCTAATGCAGTCGTGTTTCTCTTCTTAGTTGTAATACTTATTCTTGCCATATCCTTATTTCTATCATTATCATCATTACAATTTAATTTCTTTTCTGGTCCAAGAGTAGCTATTTTGGAGATATTTTCCAATAATATAATGTTTAAATTTTTCCAAATGGTTACGAAACTGTTGTAACACATTATATAAAATATGGTGTTTTTATTTTATATATTTTGTTTTGACTTTTACAAAAATGTTATATATATATATATATATATATATATATATATATATATATATATATATATATAAAGCGAGAGAGAAAAGGAAAGAACTATTTACAAATCTTATTGATGAATATTGCTATTTTAAGAAATGTATCTCAGTTATATATTTATATATATATATTGCTTATGTTTTCTTATGTTAACTTGAATATATATATATATATATATATATATATACTAGCAGGGGTTACCCGGCGTTGCCTGGGTGATTGGCCCCCTTCCCACTCCGAGGGGTAACAAAAAAAGTCACCCCTCTGGATTTACATGCTTGGTGCCAGCCTCCCCCCTTCAGGGAGCGATAATCCCCCCCAAGGAAAAAAGTCACCTCCTCCTGGCCTCTTCGCCCCCCACCCTTGGGGGGACACCGGCTCTCTCCTTTGGGGGAGAAACTGCCAAGCTCCCCCCTTTCGGGTGAGAAATGCCAGGCTTCCCCTTTTGGTGGGGGGATGGTGGCCAGCTCCCCCTGCTTGCCCGTAGGTGGGTGGAGGATCGGACGCCTTTCCGTTAGGAACCCACCCTTGGGGGGAGGTGGAAGGAAAGGGTATAGCCCTTCCCCGCTTCGGATAGGATTTAATAAACAAATAGAATTTTTAAAAAAAAGTAGAATCGATCAGGATCGAACACGCAAACTAACAGTTAACAGTTTAGTATGCATACCCGAATTACTCTCTTACCTTTAATAAATAAAAAAAATAAATAAAACATGTTATTTTTTTTTAAGTTAATGGTATACTGTGTGTGCGCGTGTCCTAGGAATAGTAGTAGTACTAATAGTCTGTCCTTTTGGAGGACAGCGTTTGTTTTCGTGTTGTGTGTACGTGTGTGCAGCTAGCGCCAGAGTGTGTGTGTGTGTGTGCGTGTGTGCGCGTGTGCTGGGAATAGTAGTAGTACTAATAGTCTGTCCTTTGGAGGACAGCGTTTGTTGTGTATACGTGTGTGCGGCTGGTTGTAATGGCGGACGTGGTGTCGGAGGTTGGATTGTGATGGCTGGTGTAAGTTTCGTAATTTTGTAATTTGTAAATGGCAAGTTAGGGAAAAAATAGACCCTCCCAAGATGGACAATAAATAAGGGCATAATATTTTATGGTAAAGTTAAGAACGTAGGAACCATAGTTTTAGGAGATGTGATTATTGGATTAACCAATCAGAAACCGTCTGTGGCACACACATCTCTGTTTATATATATATATATATATATATATATATATATATATATATATATATAAGTAAACAATGTTTAAATGATGTAAAACTGATCATATGCATGGAATGTTATTCAACAAGGTAAAATATATGCACATATATGTGTAAAACTGAAAAGGAGGATTTATCATTGTAATTGATTTAGGTTATGCATTAAATAACATAAGTTGACCGTTTTCAAATGTAAATACTTATTAGTTCATCGTTTTTGCTGCTAACCAAAACAAGTATCCTACTTTTTGAGTGCGACACAATCTTTAAAAAATAAAATCAAAATATTTCCAATATTAGAAATTACTTCAATTAATGAACAATTGTTTACTGATCATTAAAATTTCAATTTTGTAAATTTTGTGTAGGGTACATTTTAGTGGCTATGTTATATGTGTATATGTTTTATAATTGGAGCCAGAAAATATTATTGCTCTGTTTTAAATAAAATTTTGCACGAAAAGAAATTTTGGTACGTTATTCGTTTGGGAAGTTGGATTTATTAACGTTTAATTTCTTACGAGTTATGATTTCTATTAACTATTATTGTGTATTTAAAAAATTTCGGCAGATATCTTCCCACACTACAAAACAGTAGAATATAGTGACAAAGACTTTACACAAAAGAAGAATTGAATTCTAAGGCGATACAAAAACTGATTCGCTAATAATATCAAAATAAATAAACATAAAACCAAACTTTCTGTATTTATCTATAATTTGAATTTATATAAAAATTTAAACAGAAAACAGTATGTAGATAAACATTACGATTAGTATATCATTTATCAAAATCCATATCAGTCTGATCATATTATATAAACCTCGCTGTAAAAGTAACTGGATTTCTTAATATTAATATTTAATAAACGTTTATGTTTTGATTTGTCATGTTCAAAAGATTTCTTCAGTTCATTTTTTCCTAAATTATAGTTGATCTATTTTTCTCATAAAATATTTTGACATTAAATAAAATTTGGGATTCTTGTTAGTTGCACATTTGGAATAATTTCAAATAAACTTTCTGCTATTTGTCAGTTTTTGATATGAGATATTAAATATTGTTTTTCCTCCAATAAAACTTCTTTAAGATAAAACTACGCAACAGGTTTATTAACAATAGGAAGTAAACCGGGCAGGGAGAAGTAAGATTTTCTTTGGTAAAGGTTGATACACCGAAGCGCCCAGTGAGTTGCCAGCCTCTCTAGTGACAGTTGATTAGTTGTTTTGTCCAGTGGGCAGTGAGTCGTCAGCTTCTTCGTGAAATATTTTTTAATGCGATATGCGTTCTGTATGTGTGTTTGTTTATGTGCGGGCACGCGTCTATAAAGCCCAAACAAGGCACAGCGCTACTTTGATGTAGAGAGCTACTATCGGTGACATAAGTTGCAGGGGTACTATGTAGCGAGTTGAGTTATGCAGTTTTTCTTTGGTCCAGAAAACGTTTTCTTTTTTTTTCTTATTTTTTTGTGCTTTCTCTTCTGCAAACAATTGAATAACATTTAATATCGTTTGTTTTTATAAACCCTGTTGAATATAGTTGGTATTCTTTGTTTTTTTTTTGTTTTTTTTTAATACTGAAAGAAAGTTTGTTAATCAAAAGAGTTTGTGTTTTGTTCGGGTCATTATTTTAAGAGGCATAGATATTTTACTCCTAATTATTAATGCAAGAACACAAAAGAAAGAGCGAAACCTCTGAAGATAAACAGCCGAAAAGGTTTATTAAATATAGGATGTAGAACGGCCATGACAATATAAGCTGTTTCTTCAGTGTCAATTGGTATGCCGAAGCGCCCAATGAGTTGTCAAAATTTCCAGAGAGAATTGATAAGCTGTTTCGTCCAATAACAATAGATGAGTCGTCTGCTTCTCCGGCGAGAGTTCATAACTTGTAGGGCGTCTAGTGGACAGTAAGTCGTCAGCTTCTTCGGCGAGAGTTCATAAGTTGTTGCGCTTAGTGAAAATCCGACGAGCCTTGATAGATTGTTGCGTCCGGTTGACAGTGGCAGGAGGGAAGAGAAATCCTTCTTGCTTGCTGGTTGAGTTTCCTCTCCCAGCTCGTAGGGAACAAATGAAATTCATACTCTCTACCATCCGATTGGTTAGTTTGTGGCCGATTCGCTTAGCATAGGGAAATCAATTCCCAGAAAAAAATATTATTTATTTTGTATGCTGCTACACAGTAATAAATTAAAAATAAAATCATAATCTAAAATGCTTAGATTTCATTGAGAGAGGAGTTTCACTGAGACCGTGCCACACACACACACACACACACACACACACACACACACACACACACACGCACACAAAGTCAGTCATGAAGTACAATGTGTAACCATGAAATTATGTAATTAAGTTATGAACGTTAGTTTTTAAAACGCTTATGCGAATTAGTTAACCTTTGTAAAGTCGCTAGTATATCCATGACTGGGTATATTAAGATCGTTTTAATAATTTGAAATAGGAAAAGCGGATTTAAAGTATCAATGTCAGCGAGACAAAACTCATATATATTTATACATATATATATATATATATAATTATATATATATATGTGTGTGTGTGTGTGTGTGTGTGTGTGTGTGTGTGTGTGTGCGTGTGTGAACCCGTGGCCGGTACTAACTTAACCGTTTGCGAATACTAGGTACTGTATGTGTTTCTCGAATATCTCAACATTGTTTCTAGCCACCCTATGTTTCCCTTTAACACTGCAATTAGGCAGTGCCAACCCAGGAAGTCTTTGCGTAGAAATAGTTCAACTCTTGCTTTACTACCTACAGGAGGTATCCATTGGTTATCGAGATTAATAAGAGATTTGAGAGCGTTATTATAATTTATATGATTATAGCTGTGAGCTAGATTTGTACGTTCTTTTAGTTTCACAACACACACATGCACATCTATCAGCTGCAACTAACTTTATATAAACATATGCTTCTTTACATATATTCGTGTGTGTGTATATATATGTATATATATTCATGTAAATATCAAGATGTTTATAGAGAATAAAGCAACCATTTAAATGAAACTTATTAAGCATAGAAAAAATCTGTCTCATAGTAAAAAATATTTGGTAGAATAATATACAATTAATCATATTATTGCTGATCTAATGTTTATATTCAAGACACTAGTTTGATAAATATATAATTATCAGCAAATTGTTTGGACTTCTGTTTAGCATTCTGATGCATTTCTGATTATCTCTATAACAACTAATTACATTTCGATGGACTCTCGTACGTATTGCTGTGTTGATCAACAGCTTACATGATTACATTTGTGATAATCTCTTACAAAACCTATTTTCATTAGTGCTAATGCAATTAATTTGTATTTGATTATCCAACCACAGAGGCCTTTTTAAATTTAAGTAATAATAGAGTAACTTAACAGAGTATTTTTTCCATCTGCATAAAAGCAATATTTCTCCACTCTTTAGCGGGAAAAAACTGCACTATTTAAGGTTGGGACATATTTCAACCTTTAATATTTTAGAACGCACGAATATTTTATTGCGTAAATAATAAAAAGAAGTTCAGCTAACAATTTGAAATTATTTAATTTTTCACCTCTTTGTATAACTAAAGTTGTTAAAAACAAAATTATAAAAATGCATACACCAAGTTTAAGGTTTCTTATGACAACATTTTCAAAACATATTATGTCATGTACGGGATAATACACAAGCATTGAGTTGATAAAACAAGAACTACACGAACGGTTACACATTTTAATACATTAATCATATGATAGTACATGTACTTTCTTGTTATCTGTGGGCATGCAATTGATGTTGTTAAGGTAAATTTTTCACAGTCTGAGAAAGCCTAAGTTGTTCATCGAGATATATTGCATAATAAATTATTTAAAATAGAAGAAAATTGTCCGCATTTTAAAAATCACTTTAAAGATGCATCGCACATTTTATCATTTTAATAGTATGAGAATCGAAATAATTTAAAGTGTTACAAGTTTGATTAGCGATTATAATGCACGCGGAGAAATCAACTTCGCACGTATATTCATGTGAGCATACATAAATGCTGTGCTCAACTATTTACAGCTTTTTGCATGCATATTTGTATACAGAGCCACTTATACATATGTATGTGCGCATACGTATATGCGCCTTGTACATCTGACATAATTCATTAGATATTGACGCAGTAGTTGTCTTTAAAAAACAAGTTTTGTCGTCTTTCCAAAATTGTTTTGACTCATCTGATTCTCTTTATTCTATTTAATTTGCCAGGATAACATTTAAAAAGTTCCCATATGTAATTTGATCTTGTGTTCCAAAATAAAACAGTTTTTTTCAAGTTCTCATCGAGAGTTGCTGCTTCAAGGGATAAAAAAAGACATCAAAGCTGCTTGACAACAATTGGCTTTCAGATGACTGCGTGCGTAGGCTCCCATGACAGTATAAAAGCTTTCCCTTGACCAAGCAACATTAGTTTCCACCGACTCACTTGTCTATCGGTGTCTTCGGGTAAGTAGATTGTATATTTTTTTTGCAGTCCCAATAGCACAATTAACATTCGCTGCTCTTCATATTTCATTTATTTATAATTTAATTATAATTTAAAAACATAACTGCGTAAACGTTGTAGTTGATATTGCTTTGTTGCTTTTAAGGAATACTATTATAGTGGTCAACCTTACAAACAATAATAAACGCTTCCACTCAATAGAAAAACAGAAGTATTTGCCTCTCAGCGTTTATGCTTGAGTGCTTACTTAAGCCAGTCGAACTTACGTAAACCAACACTCTTCAGTTATTGCATTTGTTTGTTTGTTTGCTTTTTTGTTCAATATATTTTGTTTATACTAATAATCGAGTTGTATAATTCTTTCGGACGCTTATGGAACCACAATACTGTTCTATTCATATTGCGTTGATTATGATATTTTTTTTTGACTGACGCGCACATTTTTAATGTCATCTTTAATAAATCGTATCAAAGGGAAAAGTTTTGATACGTTTTACGATGAACAGATCTCAGACAATTTACACATGCTTTTTATTGAAATATATATTTGCAATTTAATTCATATAAAACTAATAAAAATGTTACTAATATATTAAGCAAGAATAAGCAAACCACTTCACAACATATTCCAGATTTCTCGATAATAGCTTAAGTATAGCCATACCTATTTTAATTTTTGAATCTTAAAATACATTTACAATTCTCTGAATGCTATCATTCTAAATAGTATTAATATGTATTGATTTAATAAAAAAATATATAAATATTTATTTCTTATTAATTGTTTATCAATATTTAAAATCAACTTTAAGCGTGTAATATAAATAATAACTTTAAGAGTTATATATATATATATGTGTATATATATATATAAATATATATAAACACAATTAAATTTAATAAAAATATTTCTAAATCAAAATCTGTTGATGAATGTTCTTAAGTTTTTACTCGAAATACTTGAGAAATAAGTTCAAAATTTTTCATTATCTTTAATGAGACTCGGCTTCAAATCGTTTGGCAATGGATTAAAAAAATTGTACATGAATATTTGTATTATAAAATAAACTGTATTTACGAAAATAATAGCGACACGTTTTTAAACAAAAGTTTTTAGAACATTGTAATGGTTCCACATTCGAAATGAACATTTTTCCGAGTCGAATTCTAATTTCTAATATCATATGTTGTGCAAATTATTAATAGCTGATGTGTTTTTTGGAATATAAGTAATTATTTCCTTACAGCCCATACTATTTCTAGACGATATCAATATATTAATTTATCTACTACTATAAATATTTTACAGTCAACATCTTAGAAGACAAAATGGCAACCGGTCATATTATTGTTTCAACGTTACTTGCAGGTAAAACTTTTTCTGTTTTTATAATTGGATTATGGTAAAATAAAAATTGTCAATTGATTGGGACACTTAGAAATGTCATTAATTGTTTAATGTAAAAGATTTATCTACGTTCTTTCATGAATTATTTGAATAATGTAAATAATAAAATTGATATCTAAAAAATAGAATAAAACGAATGTGCTTCAATAAATGTTACGATCATTCGCTGAAAGTAATAGTGCCATGATTTTCAATTAGTGAACACAATTTTTGCCAAGATATTTTTAAATTACGTTTAACAATATGATTTGGACTACTTTAAAAATATTTAATCCATTTCTACTATATTTTTCAGTTATTGCACTAAGTGAAGTCAGCAATGCCGGATTTTCAGGTAAATATTTAATTACTGGTTATATTATTTAAACTAGTGTGATGTGCCCGGTCTTACCCGGGCGTAAAATACGTTTACATATATTTTAATTCATGCAGATTCTGTCTTGATTATTATAGAGCCAAATCTGTATTAAATTCAAAAGTGTACATAATATACAGTACTGATCTCAAAGGTTAAAATAAAGTATTCTGGTGCCATCAAATAGAATCGAAACCAAAACAATTAGCGCCCAACCACGTTTCCTACCCTTTTGGCTATCGACAAAGTAAACAAAAAGAATTAAATCGAACTAAAATGTGTGTGCGCATATGTAAAACAAATAGAAATAGGTCGGGAAGTTGAAATAAACATTTCGCATTTCAAATTGCCGACATTCATCCAACGAAGATTTTACTCGTCGTAAACCGAAGTAGTTGTATGATAACTATTTCTTGCGACCAGTTGTTTAAGAGTTTATTATTTAAATGTTTTCACACATACGCCCATACACACACCTACTGTTTTATTTATGTAAATTACCATATAGTTTATTATTGAAACTAATCACTATTATTCTTGGTTTAATGTTACTGTATCAGTTACACACATTTCTCATGATTAACGCATCCATATAATCAAGGTGGAAAACGTATGAAATAGCAATGATGTTTGAGGCCTCAATACGAGTATATCTCATTTTTTTCTTAAAACAATTGCGGGATGCATTGTCTCCAATTTTTATGTAATGTCTATTTTGTAAAGGAATGCCAGATTTTTGCTCGCGTTTCCAGGTATGCTGCGACGTTAAATTGCTTATATTCTCATTTACTATCTAATGCAATTGACAAATCCATAAGCAAACACCATATTCAATTACTTTATCGATATACATAACTTTTCTGAAAGAAATACATAAAATAAATCTATTAAATCAATGCTACTGTGAGACGTTTTGTATTAAATCTTTTTGTTATTCTTCCGCTTAACGGTAATATTTTCATTGTGGAAAGCGTCAATATCATGAGTATATGACACAATCATTTCTAATGAATACTAAATCTATATTGTTCTCTTAAATCGGTAATTGTTTTCATTGAGCTTAAATAGTGAGAGGGTGTTAATTGTTAGACAATTAGAACATTTTAAACTAATAATATGAAAATTCAATTTTTACAAATATTTAAGAAACTAAATTAGTTCATTAATTAGACATTCAGTGTCTAGTAAAATAACAAAATATCTCAGTCAGTGTTCGGTAAAAAGCAGGGTTTATATCGTACATTTAATTTATCGACATTAAACAATATACAAAATCTACATCAAATGTATAGCATAACAATTATTATAAGAAAAGAAAAATATAAACATCTTTAATATCTTCTAATACTTCTGCATATATATATACATATATATATATATATATATATATATATATACTTTATTTATAAATTTTATATCTTCTAATAATTCTACATATACATATATGCATCTATATACGTATATATATACATATATATACATATATATATATATGTATATATATATATATATATATATATATATATATATATATTCGCCTGGGTAACAATTTTCATTCTACAGGTCTGGGTGGATTATATGGTGGACACGGACTTGGAACATATGGTGGATACGGAGGACTTGGTGGACTCTATGGTGGATACGGTGGATACGGACTTGGTGGGCTCTATGGTGGATACGGTGGATTTGGTGGATACGGTGGATTTGGTGGATACGGTGGATTTGGTGGATACGGTGGATACGGACTTGGTGGACTCTACGGTGGTTATGGACTTGGCGGACATTCTTTGAGTCATGTACATCATGGTTCAGTGGGATATGGTTATGGCGCTGGTTTGGGAGGCCTTTACGGTGGGTATGGTGGACATGGTGGAGGATTCTATGGCGGTTATGGTCTTGGCGGTCTTCACACCCATTATGGTATTGGTGGGCATACGATTAACGAAGTATCCCATAGGATTCAACCCCTCGGTTACGGCATCGCCTATCAAGCTGGGCATGCAGTTCACAGAGTAACTCGACCAGTCGCTCATCATGGTGTCATTTCTCAACGTTATGCCATTCCTCACTATGAAGTTCGTTATGTTAACTATCCAGTTGTAAATCGTTACATCCAAATGGTCACAGTTACCAAACCATACATTGTTCCCCGATATGAAACACACTATCAACAATATCAAGTTCCAGTGCCTCGATACCACGTTTCAATGGCTCAGTACCCCGTTGTCATTCCGAAAGTACACATTGCCGAAAGCCATCAACCAGTGACACATTACAGCCATGTGTCCCAAGATTTCCACCAACCAATCTATGGTGTACATTACCCAGTAGGCCACACTGTTGAGCACAGAACCCATCATCAACCTTTCGTGTATGGTACAACACATTACGGTCCCTACTAAAGATTCTTCCGGCATATCGACATCACCCGATGTGAGTATCTACTTGGATTTGTTACGACTTTTCTGTAATATTATCCATCTGTGTCTTTCTCTAAGATCTCATATGATATCATTACACGACAATTTTGAATTAATTGATATGAGAGAATTTTTTAATTTAAAGATATATTTTGTTCATATTCAGATATTTATTTTAAAATCATGCCAAAGTAAAAATAACATATAAATCTAAATATATTTATTTACTGACATATTAAACTAAATGACAATAATTTTTTTTTAAATATCATGCACAATAAGTCGTTTATAATAAGGATTATATATAATTATAAAATTACAGAGAATAATGTATGTGCCATAAATAGACACAGCAAATTAAACCGTACAAAATTTATTCTAACACATATAAGCATGTATAGTGATTGAAGTGTACAATGGCCTTGTCATTTCATTAATTAGAATTTTCCTAACAAATGAAACGTTTACATAGGTCAATATATGAGATGAAGGTGCTCTGATGGGTAACGACAACGACTGAATACCTAGATGTCCCAAGTTCAAATCCAGTTCTTTCCATACAAATAACTTTACTTAGGATATGGCAAATGTCACGTAGTCCCTCCCATAACAACCAATTACTTACTGGAAAAAATCTGTCCAGAAATTTACAGGGGAAACCAATGCCGAAAATAGATATCATGATTTGAACTATATGATCATGATGATGGTTAGCCAATATGTAAAAATATTGAATCGTTATTTCGTTAAAGCCTTCTATTAGGAGTAGGGGCGAATACGAATGCCTACTAGACACTGTATTTAGGTGCCATAAGGGATTGTTACGACAACTCAAAATGCTTACACGGATTCCCACAATATATCATAAGCAAATATTTTATCTTACATAGTATTTAAGTGCAAATGGAATCCCATTCGTATGACTGTAAAAAAGGTACATTTAATCGTATTGATGCTGTTTCAAGTAATATACTCAATCAGAACTTATACTTTTTGTAGTTGCAAAATAAAGATAACGCATACGAAAAATAAATTATAACATAGTAAAATTGTCTATTGTGGAAATGAAAAATGTACTAATCCACTGCTATATAAATAGCTTTGTAAAGTAAGAAAAGAGAAAAACTTGTTATCTCTAAGAAAAGAACCCTTTATCTTCAAGAATTTAATGAAGTAAAATGGAAAAATAGAGAGAAACACACACACACACACACACACACACATATATATATATATATATATATATATATGGAGGATCATAAAAAATTATAGCAATCCAAGGGGCTTGATGTTTAACTTATATTTAATATAAACGAAAATTAATAAACGTAAAAATGTCTTGTATCTTCTTTTTTATCTTCATCTATCCATTTATTTGCCGAAAACAATGACAAATATAAATCATTCAATATAGACTCATTATTTTGAGCAATGGATATATTTTATATTTCGTGAATATTACCTTTCTTTTCAAAAAGAAAATGACTAAAGGAAGACGTTAAAAAAACAGAAACCTCCAAGACATTTCGTTTGCCAATTTCTATTCATACGTCACATAACTTTAGCACTCGGTTACATGCTTTGCTATAGCCTACTTGTACTCTTCTACATTTACTTACAACAATGTTTAGCCTATATATATATATATATATATATATATATATATATATATATAGTCATCTATAAACAAACTGTTTCTTTGTATAAAAACCTTTCCGTTCCAAGGCAACTATGTTGTCGATGATTAATAACTATATCTATTAAGTATTGATAGGAAATTATACCTACAATCATTTTATATAAATACTTTCGATACTTGACATTATTATTTAACGACAGTGATCTTCGAAGAAAGAGGGTTTATGTATAGTCATCCACAGGTAGACTCTTTCGCCGTATCACAGAGAGACCATATATATATATATATATATATATATAAATATATATATATATGTGTGTGTGTGTGTGTGTGTGTGTAAATCATTTAGTGAATTACACGAATCTTATTCTTTAACTGTGTACAATGATTACGATGTTTACACTGAAAATAAAATGTGAATTCAAACAACTAAGCAATATTAGTGTTATATAATATCTAAACATAATGTTGCGCCAGAGCGAAGTTGATTATTACTCTTACTTGTTCTATAGTTTACTCATTTCTATAGCGGAACTTCGAACTGTAGAACATAATAACACATGTTTAAATATGATGCTATTTTTAATAAGTGAGAATAATTTTCCTTTTCTTTTTCTTTTTAGGGATTTTCGCAGTCATCCTGACATTCTGACAAAACTGAAATTCACAAGCAAATCATTTTTATAATGTAATAACTGAAACAATAAAACATGCTTAATATTAATCATGTGATTTTGTTTTGAATTTAAGAAGTCTCATTTTGATTTCTCTCCTCGGAGAATACATCGTGTAATACAATATGAATGCGAATCCATGTGAGAGCTGGTAAATTGTTTTTCAAAAAATTAGTATAAAAGTTTTTGTTTTTTATATTATATCATTATCTTGTAATCATATATTATTAATGTTTACATAAGTGTTATCTAATTTGTTGCACTCCATTCTTCTGTAACGAACGAAAATAACACTTTATAACGTTATGAAAATCAAATAATTATTTATCCCTCTATTTACAAAAAAAAAGCCTTTTTAAATTATTAATCATATAATATTTTTTTAAATATGTAATTTTAATTTTAATGCTAACTGGTAAATCATAGAAAAATTAGTAGATCTGTCTGTTTAATTTCCGTACTTTTATTCTTATTTGGAAAATAGTTTACGTTATGCGTGATGTATTGTCTTGATGCATTATTCCGACATTTAGCAGCTGATTCCTCGGCGTATTTGAATATTATTGTTGGAAGCTCGAAAAAAACTAATGTTTCGACATATTCAACCTCTCATAAGACATTCAATATGTTACCGAAAACTTCTTAGGTTTTAATATTTAAATAAATATAGATTCTTTGAACGTACAAACATTAATCCTTATAATTAAATTCAATTTTTAAGAGTTTTGATTAGTAAGATTGAGAATCTACGATGTCACATATAATTTTTATTATATTCTACTTAAAAGTGATGAATCTTTATCAAAACCTGTTTACGCAAGATCAATAAATGATATTTAATCTTCGATAATGTACAACACAGTATTTTGCGATCAAGGTTTCTGTAATTTCGGAGTTTTGTTTTCAGATAATATAGATAACTCAAAACTCGTGTAATTAGAATATTTTTGTAATTGTTATGAAATATTTTGTTATGAAATATTTTGACATAACTTTCTCTAAGTTTAAGTGTTTATTCGACTCAGTATTCTAAATTTGCTTAAAGTGGTATGAACAATTTTTTTTTAATTTACAACTTCCGGCAATGATGTATATTTGTACGCATTCACTTTATAAAGTAATAATTTATAGAAGCTATTAACATTAAATCATGGGTATTGAATATTTTTCTTAACATTTTATAATTTTTGATCAAGAAATTACTTAAAGTATGACCGATATTAAATATTCTTAGGTTATATATCCCATTTATATATATCTTCAACGCCCGGGGATCAGACTGGCCAAGCATATACCTGCACGATTTCGGAATTCGTATATGTCTAATAACAACGTATCGACGAGCACATCCGGGTTTTTAATACGCCCGGACCCTTACTTAGCACATCCGGGCACTCACCAATTCAGGAGTTGGCGATCGGATAATATTTGCTCGATAATAAATTGTATGGAGATGCATCGACGTGCTTATCCGTGCCACGCATGGTGTTCGTATCGAGGTTGGCCAAAATGTATTCAATTTCTCAGATGTTTCTCTCTCCTACACGGATAAACTAGCATTAGCGAGAAGTTTGGATGTGGGTATCCCTCAACGTAGCATTGATAAGGAGAATATTTTTGCCGAATTTGAGGTTCTACATTCTCAGCTCAAACACCATGGTCCAAGGTCAAATGAAGATGCCCTCTATATGAAGGCAAAGTTAGCTAACCAATTTTGCCAATTCTTCTACCAACATAAATGATTTTGTATAAAATAAGATTCATTATCAGGTCGCCAAATATTTAAACTCTAATATGGACATTTATATTACTAAACCGGACAAGGGTGCCGGTGTGGTCATACTCAACAGCAATTATTACACCCAGAAAATGCTAAATATTCTTAATGATAGTACAAAATTTAAGAAGCTAGGCGACACTTCAAATGACAACACTTTGAGTACTGAAGTAAAACTAAAAATGCTTTTTCTTCGCTTACATAAAATTAAATTTATCAGCAAGGACACTTATGAAAGGATCCGACCCGTAGGTTCGCAGCGACCACGGATGTACGGGTCCAAGATCCATAAGGATGGTGTTCCCTTAAGGCCCATCTTATCGATGAATGGATCAGCTCAACATGAACTTGCAAATTGGCTGGCCGAGATCCTGGAACCTGTGCTGAACAAATTGTCAAGTAATTGTATTACCGACTCGTTCCGCTTCGCCGCTTCCATGTGTGAACTGGAATGTAGTCCTCAAACTAATTTCCTTTGTTCCTTTGATGTCACTAGCCTATTTACGAATGTTCCACTCGATGAAACGATTCAAATATGTGCCGATATATTGTACTCTGCTTTTCCAGAGAATATTTTTATGGAACGTATAGAACTGGCCACTAAATCGGTCAGTTTCAGCTTCAACAATGAAATGTACCAGCAGGTGGATTGGGTGGCAATGGGCAGTCCTCTGGGTGCTATCCTAGCTAATATCTTCCTAGGTTTCCAGGAATCTGTGTTATTCACTCGGGTTACCAAACCTTTTCGTTATTGGCGATACGTTGATGACACCTTCGTCATTTTCAAGTCTCGCCAGGTAGTGAGTGAATTTTTCCTGCATTTGAATAATCTCCACCCAGCTTTAAAATTCATCATGGAGGAGGTACACAATGACTCTCTTCCCTTCTTGGATGTTTTGGTGGAAAGGACAGGTAACAATTTCTCTAGCACAATATACAGGTAACCGACTTTCACGGGCCTGTATATCAGTTAGGACTCCTTTGCCCCTGTAAAGAGGAAAATCAGCTTGATTAAAACATTGGTTTACCGTGCACTTATGATTTGCACGGCCAGCAAATTAGAAGATGAACTAAAAAAGATTACAGATACACTCATTAAGAATTGTTTTCCCGAGTGTATCATTGCTAAGGTTATTAAAAAAAAAAAACTTGCGCAATCAAATACTGACATTTTCTTCGAGCCACCTAAATGTCCGGTGTATTTAAAGCTCCCTTTCATTAGCGTTATCAGTAAAGGTTTTTCTGATAGGATCAGATCTATGGTGTCTCGCTGTTACTATGCAGTGCAACCCCATGTGGTATTTGGTACCAAGAAGGCTTTTTCGGCTTTTCAGAAAGATGTTCTACCCACACTAGAAAAATGTTTAGTAATTTATGAATTCAAATGTCAGTGCGATGCTGCCTATGTAGGTCGAACTCTTCAAAGCCTGGGGGTCAGACTTAATCGTATCCGCCGATGTTTTCTCTCGACAATATATCGGTTGTAAGATGTCTCGAGATTTATGTTAGATTCTTTTTTTGTATAATCGCTAATATAAATTTACTCTTAAATCGTTTTTATTAACGAATTGTTGCTTTCCCCTTAATGAATTATTTATTTCCCAGCTCGGCATGTCTCCGGATATTTTGCTCAAAACTATATATATATATATATAAATATATATATATATATATATATTGAGGGTAAAGATTAAGAATTTTAAGTTATAAAACAGTTTCAAGAGGAATAATATAAAAAAACAAATTGAGTGGACGACTGTTACTGAAACGACCCTTATTTTATTAATATTGAAAAATAATATTTGTATTTTTAAGTAGTTTGTAAAAAAAATTAATTTTTTTAATTCACGAACCGGTTTGAAACAAATCAAAACGGCAGCGACTTTGAAATGGAGAGCCCCGTTTTCAATTTGAAGGAGGGGCACCTGAGCATTTTGTGTTAACAATTTAAGAGAGTTCCGTCAACGTAAGGAATATTTATAAACATATTTTAATGTTTTCCGTTATTTTGTGCTTGAGGAATATTAGATTGTGGCATGTGTAGTTTATATAAAAATTAATTTAAGTAGTTATCGCCTAAAATTTCGTTTTAATTTCGGTTCGCTGAAATTATTTCAAGTAAAGAGCTTTAAAAACTATTTAAAAAAAAGCATGAACTGAAATTTTATTGACTATGGTAGCATTTATTTGTTGTATATTTATTTTTACGGGTAGTCGTTTGTTGCCTTTGTTGCTAAAAACTCTTACTAAATAATATGGACGAAATATCGAAAAACAAAGAAACAAAAACAGTTTTGAAAAGTAATGAAGCTTTACTTACTTTAGTAAAATAATCCGAAAGAGCAAACTTGGATATTAAAAAAGTAAACACGTAATTACTTTAGTTTTTTAAAGCAAAGAATCGATATAAATATAAGAAAAGAATGGCGCCCTTTTCAAGCAGAACAGCTTCGTTTCAGTTTCACAGTATTGAACGGTGTAGTATTGCACCGTCGGATTCAGGATTGTACTATTATAATGTAAAGAACACGCAGAAAGGGGTGTAATCAACTGAATTCCTTCTAGTCCACTGACAAAAAAAGCTTAAACAGATATATAAATAAAAATAAAAAGGTTATGTAAATGTTTTTAAAAAGACACGTAATCACGTGAGCAGGATTTTTTCCTTCTTTTGACACGATAACAAGTAACGTTCTTATTTTTTATTATTTATCTATTTATCTATTTTCGAAAGAGTGTCACGTGCAAGTGGAGAAGGAAAAAACAGAGTTATGTAAAAATTTGTATCGAAAATTATCTAAAGTTCCGACTTTTTTTCTGGCTTTATCTTTAATAAGAACGTGAATTTATGAGGTGAATTTATTCGACACAATATGATTCAACTAAAAAAAATAAATAAAAACTAACGTGAATTAAGATTAAAGTTAAGGTGTTATTGTGGACCCTCGCCCCTTTTAAAAAACCTTATTAAACTTTGTGACATATTTACATTCTATGGAGGTCAGGCGCGAACGAGCACCCAATAATTTTATTATGCCATATTTCTTCAAACTGAAACATAATTATCAAAATATACTTACGCAAATAGATATGAAAAGTCTATGTTAAAGTTTGTGCCATATTTCCATGGAGTATAGGCGCGAACGCAGACCCCACGATTTTATTATATCATCCCTATTGAAGTTGAAACATACTTATCAAAGTATTCTTATGTATATCTATATCAAAATATATATATCAAAAACCTTTGTAAACGTTTTTTTTTTATTTTGTATTTCCATACTTTGGGGGCCAGGTGCGAACGCAGACCCCACAATTTTTTATGAACCACCGTTCTGCCAGATCAAACATACCCATTCCTGATCCTCGATATATCTTCTATGTAATCAGTTTTTTTTTTAAATAGTCAACCATATAGGAGCTTATTCGTGACCACACACACACACACACACACACACACACAGACGTTCAGCTATATATATATATATATATATATATATATATATATATATAGGCAGAGAGAGAGAGAGAGAGAGCGAGAGAGAGGCATGCTGTTGCATTTGTTTTCTGGTCAAAGATGATGGAGAGAAATATGGGAGCGCTTGTACCTAGGAGTAAGTATCCAGTCTTACGTGTATGCAGTTTCTAAAGTGGTAATGTTAGTCAAATATTCCTAAGTTCGATTAGTGTGTTAGTGGATTTATTTTGTTTGAGGTCCCTTATACTCTGGTAAGTACATGATTTGATATTATGGCCGTATCACGGATATTAAACATCGGGAATTTGACACGTTTTATAAAGGCCAGCTTAGAGCCGTTAGAGGCTTAATGCTACGAAGTTTATTGCAAAGTAATTGTTTTGGAAGCCCATATTGCAATATATATGGAAGGTTTTAATATTTTGGCAGTACAGATGTTTATATGGAGTTAGTTGGGAGAATGATAGTAGATTTTTTTTATTCATTTCTGTCGCTGTTATTTTGTTTGATGTGTGCTATGGAAGAAAATTGAATTTAGTATTAGACTATGTTTTGTTGTGAAGCTTAGTGTGTTGAATTGTTGGTTTTCCATGTTTTTTGTTAAACTTCCATATAACGTCCAAATTCAGCCGTGTTTATCTCAAGAAATTACAAAACTCCACGCTTTTTTAGATATCCGTTGATGTTAATGAAACTGGCAGACATATTGCTATTTTGTCTTGTGTTGGGTTCTTTTCTCCAGTTGGTCTTTCATATATAAGTTTGTTTTTTTTACACAAGAATCACCACTTACCAAGGCCTGGAGGCCACTCGAGAATAAGGGTTAATTGGTATACATTAGTCAATGTGATTATAGCGTAGTAAACATAAATAGTTGGAATTTTGTAAATTGGATTACTAAAGGGAACGGTTCATCAAGAACTTGTTTACGTTGGACTTAAAGACAATCAGATTGTAGTCAGCTGGAAAGCAGGAAATCAGAAGGGAGTTCCACAGGCGTGCATTTCTAAGAAAGAGACTTTTTCATGAAATATACATTTAAGTTTAGGCACAGATAAAGAGTGTGGGAAATTATTGATAGGGGTTTCGGTTAGACGAGTGTTTTTCGTGAAAGTTTGGCGAGAGGGACCATAGATGGAAGCTCATCTGAGCACTTGCCATGAAAATAACGATAAAGCAGAGACAGGCTCGCAACGTTTCTTCTGTGGGAAAGAGGTGGCAGGTAAGAGAAAGAAGCACCCCCACTAAGCTACGAAATCTATTTTGAACTCTGTCATGGCAGGATAAGCTGCTTCTAGCAGCCCCTTTCCAGATATGGCAACAGTACTCCATCGTCGGCCGTATCTGGCTTTTATAGAGGTGTAGAATTGCATCAGCAGTGAGATATCTACTGGAGCGGTAGAAGGATCCCACCATTTTTCCAGCGACATTGGCAAAGAAGACGTGTTACATTTCAGGTCAAGATTAAAGGTCAAGCACATAAGCTTGTCAAAACATGAAGCCTCCCCAAGACGAGAACAATTCATTTCAACCGATGTCAGATTGGCATCAGAACATATATGGTGTAGAGATAAAAGCTTAGTTTTAGATCCATTAAAAGTAACTAACCACCTCTTTCCCAATTGTACCACATTCTCAAGATCAGAGGAGAGAGAATCAGAACAAAAACTCGGTTGTTGACAGCCTTTGATGTGCTACCATAGATTGTAGTGTCGTCAGCATAAATGTCTACGAATGATGTAAGGATGTGATTTGGAAAATCATTAATGTAGATCAGGAGGAGAGTTGGGCACAGGATGGATCCCTGAGGGACTCCAGCATTAACACTGAGAGCATCTGGTTTGTGCCCATCAAACACTAATCTTATGAAACTATCGGAGAGAAATTATTTAATAATTGAGAAGACATTTCCAGCTATACCATAGCTGGAGATCTTGTGAAGTAGACCTTTATGCCATACCTTATCAAATGCCTTTGATATGTCAAGAGCAATTACCGTAGAGAGGAAGCCTCCGTCGAGAGATTCGCTAATCTTATAAGATATAACTGTAAGTATGACTGATCTAGATCTGGCAAAACGGGAATTATATTGCACGTCATTAAGAAGGTTGTGTTTGCTAAGATGTTTGCCTACTTCTCCAGCATTCCAGCAGCTTACTCGTGGCGTACAGGAGACTTATTGGTCTGTACTGAGAGGTAGATGAGCAATTACCTGAATTCTTAAATACAGAGCATACTGATGAGATTTTCCAACGTGTTGGGAAGCATTTCTCCTTAAGACAACGCTTAAATAACTTTGTAGTTATGGGCGCTAGTTCTGGTTGAAGCTTTTTGAGCACTATAATTGGAATGCTACATCAATAGAAATATAAGGCAATTGAATTAGAGAGAGAGAGAGAGAGAGAGAAAGAGAGAGAATAATGAAAATAATTTTAAGTTATTTATATCATTGAACCCCTTTAGTAGTTCAGTTCTTACAATTCCCTCTACGATAAAGAACATCAGTAAACTACTGAATATACAAGATATTTATTTGAAATCCAAATTTAATAAACAGTATGCATTGGTTCTTTACCGTTTTCTGAAATGCAAGAATACAGCGATCGTCGTTGTATTTTAAATTGTGACTAACACGGTTTTTAATGAAGAAGAAAAGGGCCATGTACTTTATGTCGGACACTGAAAATAAATACATCGTAGTCGAAGTGATCTTTCTCACTAAATCAAATTGACTCAAACCATCAAGGTTTCAAATTATTTGGAGATCATCAGATCTGTTAAGTGTTCAACCTCTGTTGTCAATAGCGTTTTTAATGCGTCCTTCTTATTCAGATCCTTAGGAATAATTTTTTAGGACAGCGCTGTAGAAAGAATACTGGAATGGATATTCAACGTGGAGCCATTGGATCTTTCAAAAAATAAAACCTTGTCAGACTACGATACCCAGAAAGTAGAAGAATTCATGGAAAACATAGAGTTTAAGGACGGACTGTATTGGATTGAGTTGCCCTGGCAGACCGACAAATTGTCTCCAGTGCAGTCTAATCATCAAGTAAACCTGAAGGTTTTAGACAGGGTGGTACACGATCTGAGGAGAAAGGATCTCTACGAGAAGTATTTGGGAGTGTTAGATGAACAAGAAGCGGAAGGCATTATCGAAACTTTTTGATATCCTAAACAGTTCTATAAAGATGGGTGGATCCCTCATCGTCCGATGATTGAGAATGAGTAAGGACAACTACGAAAATTCGACTAGTTTTCAACTGTTCATTTAAGGTCAAGGGAGGAGTTTACTTACACAAAGCAGCATACTCGAGGGTAAACCTAACAGGAGATCTGCTAAATTTTACGCTACTCTTTCGGACCAACAGGTATACGATATTGGGAAGCATCAGGAAAGCGTTTCTGATGATTAGGTTCTTGAAGGAATCGGACAGAAACACGTTTTGATTATTTTCCAAGCGGGATGATTGTCTGGTGTGCTATCGATACACAACCATTATCTTTGGATTTAATGCTATCACTTTTATTTTGAATTGCATTTTAAAATTTACTGCTTCTAGGTCTCCAGGATATAAATGTACCAGGATATTAAATTCAATGTTTATCTTGACAACTCTGAAGGTGAGTTGAAGAAACTATATCGCCAAGTGAGAGAAAGATTGCAGAAGGGTGGATTTGATCTTCAATCTTGTAATACCGACTGTATAAAGCTACGCGAATTAATGCAGGACCACAAGACTTTGTCGACTCACAGTTGTTCATGGAAAAACGTTCAGGGTTACAGATATTACCCTAGATCTCATCGCATTAGCCTCGCTCAACGTACTTGTGACCCCAATTTAGAAATAAAACGCCACATCCCCTCAGCTGCGTCCTGTGTGTTTGACCTATTGTTGTTGTCAGTCACCATTCAGTGTCGAATAATGGCGGGAAAAATGTGGAAGGCTGGGTTTGATTAGGATAAGCCCATTTCAAAGGAAATACAACAGAGATGGAAAGTACTGGCTGGAGATTTGTCTATACTCCCTTCTCTTTCCTTTAGAAGATAAGTACTGGATAAAGATGCCGATGAAAGCTTGCACATTTTTACGGATACCTAAAAAATCATATGGATTTTCTGAGTTTGTGGTTCAGGGGGGATACATTTTCTGTGATATTTCCAAGGCAAACGTAGCACCTCTAAAGCATAAAACTCTGCCAACGCTTTAAATGTTAGCTATTTTTTTTGCAATTAAATGTATTAGTAACATCTAAAAGTCTTACCAAGGAATGAACTTTGAGAGTATGTATCTGGTTGTGGGTGCTGAAATTGTTCTTTCTTTCTCGGGGATTGACGACGGCTAAATTTAAAGAGAATTTCTCCTTCTGGTTATCGGGTAACACTGTCTGTTAACCTGATCGTGTACTGAACTGCCTTAATGTAGACAACCAAATAATATTTCACAACAGTCTGTTATATGCCTATGATGAAACTTGCTATGAACCAATCATCCCCCTCAACAGAGTTTTCTGTTTAAATAAGCTTCTGTGTGTAGTTTCCAGAGTGTTTATATATAAATTTAAACACTCTGGAAACTACATATATTATTATTATATAATTATATATAAATTAAGAAGGAAGAAAGGGAGCCTAAAAAGGCTGCTATAAAATACTTGTTTCAGACTATGCAGCAACAGGCATTCCCCCTTGAACTGAAGTTCCTCCAGAATCCTCATGGCTAATCCGTCCCTAGCTTTGTGAGTCAGCATAACCTGATCCTGGACAAGTCTGGTGTAGTCCGCTCCAGGGCAGGATCTAGAAAATGTATCACTTCAATATGAAGTTTTAAACCCAGTATTACTAGGGAATAATCATCCCTTGACTGACCTGATTGTGAGGGATCAACATGAGTAAGTTACACACAGAATGTCAGGGTTTTCGATACCTTCAGGCAGACAGGTCGTAAAAGGAGTCCTGAAAGACTATTACGTTTGCAAAAAAATATATCTCTACCTTTCTTGTATACTAACATGACAGATCTTCCAAAACATAGAGTAAATCTAGTGGGACCATTTTTACATAGGGGAATTGATTATACCGGACATTTGTGGTTACGCAACGATAATTTACCATCGAAGGTTTACATTATAGTATTTACATGTCTAGAAATCAAGATAGTATACCTTGAACTGGTCGAGGACATGACAGTTGATACCTTTCTATTGGCTTTCATTAAGTTTTCTAAAATATTACTTTCGCATATATATAGTGACAACGCGAAATTCTTTTTGCTAGAGCTAACTTACTACATGAAGCCCTTACTTCATCAGACTTTGAAGAGAAATTTGGTCATTACAATATGAAGCATGTAAGAATTCCATATGATTAACTTGGTATGGTGGAATTTGGGAGCGAGTTAATAGGACGTAGAAAAAGTGGTTTCACAAAACCTTTGTAAGGTCCATCTACAGTCAATCGGAGCTGTGGACAGCCATCTCATATCTCCAACGGACAGTAAACAGCAGGTTGTTAACATATGCGAGTTCACGCGGTTCAGGGCTAAAGGTGATTACGCCTAATCACTTCCTGCACCTGGATCAAAACCCTGGATTCTTCTCAGGTTGGAGTCCTATAAGTAACGAGGATGAACTACCTTCCAGGCAAGTATTGTTGGGCTCAATGAGAGTTTCTGGGGTTCTGCTCGAGGGATTCAAACGAATATGGCATCAGGAGTCATTGTACTCTCTTCGAGAGCGCAAGCAAGATCAAATAAAATACAGATAAGAGAATATTGTGACAATAAAGTTCTCCAACAAGTCTAGACCATTTGGGGCATTAGGAAGAGAGGAAGAGTTGTTGCCGGGGGATGATGGTATGGCACTCTCGGCAGAGATACGTTGGGGGAATAAGAGGGTAAAAAACACATTCGCTGAAACATCTGTACTCACTGGAATTGCATGCGAACATGAAATAGAAGTGGATAGTCCGGAATCTAGTTATGAAGGTTGGGAACAAGATTACGGTATTTCTTGGTCGGATACCAGCTTGGGGGAACACATCTTTGAACAGGAAAACAATAGGTTGTTTCGAGCTATCCGGCAGTCGAAGTAGCATGCACGCCCCGACGCCATATTGATTAGCGTCGCTAGCTATTAGTATGTCCAACTGCGAGTTGAAATGCGCTAGGAATAGTTTTGAAGTCAGGATTCTTTTTATTTCTTGGAATGATGTCTGGCAATCTTCTCTCCACTCCCAAGCCTTATCCTTTTTCAGCAATTCATTAAGTGGTGCGCGAAATTTGTGCATATTTAGAATTAATACCTGGTAATAATTTGCCAAACCTAAAAAAAAAACTCTGCGATTGAGTTATCTTTACTGGTGCCGGCATTTCTTTAATAGCAGTCGCCCTATCTGGGTTTTGGCGTCTGCCATCTTTATCGATTATTTGACTCAGGTATTTAATTGTTTGTAAAAAGAACTCGAATTTATCTGCTTTGATCTTAAATCCATAATCTTGTATTCGACTGAATACTTGTCTGATATGTTTTTCATGTTTCTCCCTGCTTTTGCTCGCTATGATAATGTCATCAATATATGTGATTGCGGTGTCCAAGTCAGACAGCATAGTATCCATTACTTGCTGGAATATTGCGGGTGCCACCTTAATACCAAACGCGAATCTATCGTATCTATACAAACCCCGATGAGTGTAAATACAGAGGAGGTTAGCGCTTTTGTCGTTTACCGGAATCTATAGGTAAGCGTCGCTTAGGTCGATCTTAGAAAAAAAAACTTGCCGCCATATAATTTCGTGAACACTTCTTCTGGACTAGGTAATGGCTAGTGAAAATCTTCAAAGGAGTCCGGTCGTGAAGTCGGCGCAAACGCGAATTTCCCCGGATCTTTTCTTTACGTAAACTGCCGGAGTAGCTCACTCAATATATTCAACTTTAGCCAGTATACCGATGCTTTCTAATCTGTCTAGTTCCTGATTTATTTTGTTCAGGGAAGCTAACGGGACATTATGTTTCTTTTTAAACACCGGTTGTGTGCCAGGTTTCAACTTAAAATCTGCGGCCATTTTTGTACATCTCCCCAGGCCAGGAGTAAATACGTTTGTGAATTCTTTTTTAAAGCAAGTTATAAGTTTCTCCGTTTCTGCTGGGCGGGTATCTATTTTCTTGCAGAATGTGGATATAGGAAGATCCCAGAGAGGAAACTACTCCATGCTGTCAGAACCGAACAGGTTCTCACTATCTTTTAGCACATACAATCTTAGTTTTTTTGTTTTCTCCCGTAAAGTGACGTTTGCGATTAATTCATCTTCAAAATGAATTTTTGTACCATTAACGGCCGTCGACGTTCTGTTAGTTTTTAACATAGTCGGCTTTCGTAATATTTTCCACGTTTTGAGATTTATTATTGAAAGATCCGATCCACTGTTTAATTGGAATTTAATAGCCTTGCCAAAAATGTTAACCGTTACACATTTGCGTAGATTTTCATCTACGACGTCCTTAGTTCTGGTTTGACGTACACGGCTTCTATTCTGAGTTTTCCTACAGTGCGAACTATTATGACCGATCTTATTGCATAAATGGCATCTTTTTGTTAAAAATGGGCAATCCCTTACCCAATGTATTCCACCACATCTGAAACAAGCGCTCGGTGCTTTTAGTTTTCCTGAGTTTCGGTGGTTAGTGTATGTGTGGCATTTCGACGGTTTTTTCTTAGTTACTTTTTTTTATATTCGCGATGCCTGCTTCGATATTTCTTGCATCTTTTTTTATAATTTTTATTTTTTGACAATCCTCAGTCAATTTTAAAAGTGTTAAGTTCGGTTCATTTTCTAATTTTGTAAGGTCTCTGCGCCTGATTTCCGCATCTTTTCCCGAAGTTAACCCTTGTGCAAACACAAGACATTTAAAATTGTCTGCTGTTAGTTCATACAACTTAAAGTCATCACAGTGTTTGTTCACTACAGCTGCGTGGCAAAATCGTCATTATCGTCTTTTACCACATTCAAACATCTCCAACGCTTATGGAAACAACCGTTTTCGACGAGAAAAGTTCTGTTAACAAATTTACCGTCTGATTGAATGATAAATCTGCTTTTTTCTGAGGCAAGATGTAATCCACGAATTTATCATGCTCAGCCGTTTCCAATTTTCGTAGTAGAAGTCTGGTTTTCTTTTGATCAGACCAGTTGCTGCAGTCAATATTAAAACATCTTCATGACGCCAAAAATACGCTGCGAATGATTTTTCCTCTTCCTCGTATTAAAAATTGTCTATCGCGGTCCATATTGTATTCTGATAAAATGCTGAATTGCTTTCCGCGTTCGCATTATCCTTAACAATTTCTGTAAGCAATTTCTCTGTTCGTAATTGACGTTCGGCTAACTGTTTTTGAACTTCTAATTGACGTTCGACTAACTGTTTTTTGAACTTCATTTTGCTGTTCCTCGGTTCGTATTTGACATTCCGCTAACTGTTTTTGCAATTCTTTTTGCTGTTACTCGAATCGTATTTGACGTTCAGTCGAGTGTTTTTCGGATTGTGACTGACGCTTTGCGGCATCAATATGCAACTTGGTCAAATGTTCCAACGCTTCTTTCAATTCGTCCATTTTGCTTTGTCAGCATTAGCAATTTCAAAACGTTCGCTGAATTTTACAAAACCGTTTTATTCTTCCTTATTTCTTCCTCCAGACAATAAAACGAACAGAAAAAAACATAAATATATAAAAAGTTAATTGTCTAAAGAAAAAAAATATCAAGTGTATATTTTTTCTCCAGAGAAAAAAAATAACGCCCGATTTTAGCAGCGAAAGCCACAATGGACGAATTCTTTTTCCAAAAGTATAAAAATTTATCTTTCTAAGTCGCGACGAACTTTTTTCTTTTTGCAAAAATACAGCGCTATCTTTGAAAGTTGTGACGAACTTTTTTCTTTTCAACTCTTTTCCACCGCCGAAGGGTTATTGAAAATACAAGATCATCTGTTGCCCAAAATGTTTAGTCGATAGTTATTAAGCAGGAGCTAGGCTCCCCACAAGTTTTAGCGCATAACAAATAGGGTTCTGAACAAATGCATAACATCTATCCCAGCCATCATCAATGGACCCGTGCTGATAACAAGAAAGTCCAACTTTTTGCTTAGTACTTAGCATTAAACTTACCCCTGTGTGATAAAGCCCGGCTACTCCCGGTATTTCCACTTAGGACTAACAATACTCTTAGCCACATCTATATAATTGTCGGGCATGTTTCAAAAGTTAGCAATAACCTTGACTCCAGTAAAATAACTGGCGCTGAAAATAGCTACAACCTGAATGAGTTCCAATGATAATGCTATTTCAACGTTGCCATAAATAAAGTTGCTTCCCAACACTGAAAAACCTCGACAATCTTTCACATATTTGAAAACAGGGCTCGGTCTTCTAAAACTCACTACAGTTGCTGGAGTCCGTGAGAGAGGAATTGTTAACACCTCAGCAAAACAACCTATTTTGTTTTGAGAGATGAACAACTGAATATCTGCACTTAAAGTACTATAACACAAGATCAGTGAATATATTGACGATGAATTCGTTTCTAAAAATAAGTTCTACACAGATTTAAAGCATTTGATAGAGTCTATAGTCTGCTCAATTAATTTTCCAGCTAGGGAATAGCTAGAAATTTTCTGTGAACCATGAAATCATTTCTCTTTGAAAGGTTTTTAAAATAGGCATTGATGGCAGAAAATCTGAAGCTCATTGAATTAAAGCAAATATCACGCATAAATCCTGGGCCCAACTGATCGCCATGGGCATGGAATATGCGCCTACTTTAAGGATAGCATTCTATGCGGTAGAGCCGTCATTAGAGAAGACCTTGATTTACCCTATATGTGCTTCCGAGTTTAACTTGCTTACACCACTCCGTTTATATATATATATTTTTTATTCAATTTTCACCCCAAACAAGGCACAGTGCCACTTTGAAGCAGGATGCTACTATTAGGAACTTAATTAGCGGGGTATTATGAAGGGAGAAGAGTAGAAAGATGTTTGTTAACATTACACTTGAACTTCTGCATACCATTGCAGTTGGGAAAGCAGAATCCCGGAAGGGAGTTCCAAAGACCCGCAGTTCTGGGGAAGAAACTATTAGAGTAAAAGGCTTTCTTGCATCTAGGGATCTCTACAGTAAAGGGATGAGACTTAGTAGCTTGTCGGGTTTGTCGGGGGTAGTATCGTCGGGGAGGTACAAGTGTTTGCAGTTCGTCAGAGCATTCATCATTAAAGTATTTGTAGAACAGGTAGAGGGATGCAACATCTCGTCGATGGGACAGAGGCTGAAACCTAGATGACAGTTCAGGACTTATCAGGTTGGCGACTCTCTTTTGAACCCTGTCCAGGAGCGAGAGACAAGCAGCAGATGCACCAGCCCAGATGTGACAACAGTACTCCATACATGGGCGAAGGGTTGCCTTATAGAGGTATAGGATACTGTCAGGCGTAAGTAGTTTTCTAGCACGGTAGAGGGAGCCAACCTTCTTTGCAGCAGGCTTGGCAATGCTCTCAGTGTATCTATTCCAGTTCATATTCCCTGTAAACGTTAGGCCGAGGAGTTTAAAAGAAGTACTTTCAGGCAATGTGTTCTTGGCCATTGTTATTGGTGGTAGAGAAGGTTTCTTGTAGTTATTGAAGGAAACAAGCTTAGTCTTAGCAGCATTGAATGTGACCAACCATTTTTGTCCCCATTCCACTACGGATTGGAGGTCATCCTCTAGAGTTTCTGCCATTTCCTTGGATATGTGCTCATTTGTTTACCCTCATATCTGTTATAGAGAGTGGTGTCATCAGCAAATATACCCATCTCCGAAACAATTTTATCAGGGAGGTCATTTATGAATATCAGGAATAATAGAGGTCCAAGGATAGACCCCTGAGGTACTACCGCATTTATGTCATATTGTTTAGATGTACGACCATCGAGGACAACTTTGATTTTTCTATTACTTAAGAAGGATTTAATTACATTATGAATTCTTCCAGTGATTCCATATGATCTAATTTTCCTCAGAAGACCATCGTGCCATACCCTGTCAAAAGCCTTAGATATATCAAGGGCCACCGCTCTACCCTCCCCTGTTTTATCCAATGAACGGTATATACGTTCAGAAACTACAGTTAAGATATCTGCTGTGTAACGGGCTTGCCTGAATCCATATTGTTTGTCAGTCAGGAGTTTAGCAGCTGTTAGGTGCTGGACTAGGGCTTGATTAACTAAGGACTCAAATATTTTGGCGAAAAGCGGGAGGAGGCTAATGGGGCGATAATTTAGTAGGTCAGTTCTTTCACGAGAATTCTTGAAGACTGGTACCACAGACGGGGTTTTCCAGCAGTCAGAAAACAAGATTCGTTAAGGCATTTATTGCAAAGTTTGGACAGGACTGGAGCAACCACAGCAAAGCATTTTTTTAATAGCACAGCCGGGATGAGATCTGGTCCACATGCTTTTGAGGTGTCTAGGTTTTTTATAATAGCATGTACCTGAGAAGGGGTGATTTTCAAATCGTCTAGTGTAGCGTCTGTTCGCAGAGGAAACTCAGGGAGTGAGTGGTGTACCGAGTTCAGTGTGGAGTTTGAGGCAAACCGACTGGCAAGCAGATTAGCCTTGTCAGTTACCGTGCAAGTCACCTCATGATTGTTTGATTGTGGGAGAATAGTTGACTGTCCATTATTTACTACGCTGTTGTTGATTTTCCAAAAATCCCGGGTTCCTAATTTCTGTGCTTCGATGTGTTTTCTGGTGGTTTCAGAGTAATCTGTCTTAGCTGTCTCTATCACTCTCTTACAATTATTTCTAGCTTCTATAAACTTCTGTTTATTTGAGCTGGACTTATGTCGGTTGAATCTGCGGAACGCATGCTGCCTTTGACAAATGGCAGCTGCACAAGCAGAAGTAAAGCATTGGGGAGATTCGGGCTTGCTATAGAATTTCCGTGCGGGAACATGTGCTTCAATAGCAGTTTTGAACCATTCAGTGGTCTCATTTGCACACTGTTCCGCTGGAAGAGTAAAGATATTTTGCCATGGGGTATCTCTGATGAGCTCCCTGATGGCTTCCCAATCAGCCTTTTTGTAATACCTCGTTGTTTTGAGTAGTGGGTCTTCAGTTTTAGGGCGAGAATTTAGACTGATTTCTACCATTATCACAGCGTGATCAGCATTCCCGAGTGGGCTGTGGGCATTTGTTGTACAGTTATTGAGAACCGTTGTCAGAAAGAGATCTAGAAGTGAGGTATATTGAGCTTGCTGATCTGGGAAACGTGTCGGAAATGTAACCAACTGAGATAGGGAATGGGATATAGAGAAGCTATGTGTTGCGCTACCAGCTACGCCTGTGTGATGAGAGAATCCTAGCCAGTTACTGTGGTGGACATTGAAGTCACCAAATACATGTATTTGTGCGCTAGTATCAAGGGAGAGTGCTATATCTATGCTGTCTGAGACTTTGTTTATTAGGGTACAGTCTTGGTTTGAGGGAGAGCGGTAGAGAAAATACAAGTAGCTAATATTGTGTTGCATATTTAGACTGAAGCACATAAAGGCCTTGTCCTCTGATTCTAGTTTTATTTCTCTAGTCAGGGTGAGGGTGTTACGAATATAGACTCCAAGTCCATGCATATGTCTGTCCGAGTCCTTACGGTAGAGTGGGAGATAACCAGGCATGTTAAAGTGGTTAGAGGGAATGGAGGAGTGAAGGTTAGTTTCACTTAATACTAAGATATCCGGGGTGTTTACAAGGAGAAATGACTCAACATCATCTAAGTTAGTTCTAAGCCCGCGGATATTAGTAAATGCAAGCCTCAAGAGAGGAGGCAGGTTGGTTTTCTTTGGGTTTGGTCCTGGTTTAAACATAACTTTTGCTTGAGCTGTCATTTCATTTTATTTTATTTAAAAGTTCCAGTTAGGGTGAGTGAGTAAGGGGGTGCTGGACAAGTAGTTGTGCAGAATACCAGACATACAATACAAGTAGACCATCAGCTGCCCTCACCCACAGGATTGTGGCCTCAGGAAAGCCCACCGGGATGAGTTCAGGGTCCCTTTTCATGCGCGACATGGCACTACAAACATCCCGATATTTTACAACTGTTGATGGAGCAGCCGCTCAAAGCGCTACCAAAGAGTTAGAGCTCCTGTACTATCAGTCGGAAACAGCAGCCAGGAACTGTCAATCCGGTACCCTCAATCCATTAGGCAAAGCCAGCCCAGTCAAACTGCACCGACATATATGGCACTGAAGCACCCCATTGTGTCCAATTTAGGGGGATGGGATGTGGCGGGAGCAGGGAAAAGCGGCGTTCATTGCCCTAGTCAGGAAACAAGGTCAACCACTGGGTGATTTAAACGAGTCCCTGTGATAGTACCTCTACGCCTGGCCAATAGGCAAAGAAGGAGTATGAAAGCCGGGCGATAGATAGAGTCTATCTCCTCCTTAAGTAGTTTTAGGTTTCCCAACCGGTGATTTGTTTGAGACACCAGCTCTAGGAAGGTTGTCGTCCAGGACTGAAGAGGCCTCCCTCCCTTAGGTTTAGTTTCAGAGTTTTCCTTCTCCTAGACGGATGACCTGGGAAGACCTACGGGTCCATCAGCTCCGAGGGGGTTCGCCCCGTGCCTCGGTCCTAATCCAGGTATTTCTGCGACCCCGCATGGGTAGTTAATATTTATTGGTTATTTAGGTTAATATCTCCTGAAAAAATCGGGCATTTAGGTTAACTTCTACAGAAAATGTTCACTCCTCAAACGTGGTTAAAAAAGGACATTACTATGCTTTCCATTTTCATTTTTACTGGGAGAGGGTATAGGTAAAAATTCTTGATGTGGAAGCAGCTAAATTTGCTACAGTATTGGATCGAGAGAGACGAGTTAATGTATGGTTAGATATAGTTTTGTAAATTTAGGAATGAATGGTTAGATATTGTTTAGTAGGTTTAGGAATGCATGGTTAGATATGGTTTAGTAGGTTTCGGATTAGGATAAAGTGTTTAAGTATGATTTACTTGCTATTAGAAATTCTGATTTTGTGCCCAAACCGAATATTTAGTAAGACTGAAAGATAAGATATGCTCAGTATAGATACAAGAGAACATTTGATATGGAGTACAGTTATACCTGATAGATATAGGTTATTGCATATTCTGTGAGTATAGTTAAATATAGATGGATGGATAAGTAGTATTGTATACGAATGCATGGAATTTTAGACAATTTGAGCAAGTTGCCTTTAGACTACAACTAAGGAGAATGACTTCGCCTTTCTCTTAATATCCGGAAGTTTTTATTTCAATGAGTACCGGTTTAGTTTGCGTAATAATTATTGCAATACTATCTCTTAATAAAGAGATATTAACGGTTACTGTTCATTATAGATTACTTTAAGTCAATGTATTGGACTAAGGCTAGTAAGTATTTACTTAGAAGCTTGGTTATGGGTTAGGAGTTATAATCAGGAGCATGCCTAGGAAATATTAGGTGTTAATGGGTATCGATTTACGAGTCTGTTAGGGTCAAGGGCGGAGAGCAAGGCCCCCTCTAAGTTACATGAAACGGATTAGGTTTAGTGGCAACTTGGGAAATAGAGCAGTTTGATTTGTACGTGATCAGGAGAAAGAGAATTTAAGTAAAAAATAAAAAGGTTTTTCATACAAAACAGACAAGGCAGTCATCTTGGAGGTAAAGTATCTATAGGAGGTACTTAGTATACGAGCAGCAGTATTTTGCAGTTTTGAGAGGAATTTTAGGTACAATAGTTTCATGGTTTATTGTACAAGTCCGTAGTCTAGGTCAGGGACGAAGCACTTCTAATATTGCAACTGGGTTTATCTAATTTTAAAAGTAGTTGAATAGAGTATTATGAGGTTTTCTACTTAGCTTAGGGATAGAATGAAAATTTAAGGTAATATTCAGAGTGATATAAGCAATTTCATGAGGATTAGATATATGATCACTGGATGTTGAACTGCTCAGGAAAATTCTTGTATCTATTCAGAAGGATGTCTTGGTGATATAAGATTTTAGAAACTAAGAGTCTGGGGATACAGAGAGTTGTGACCTGATGAGGATTCAGTATAGGCGATTATATATAGGTAGCAAAGGTGGTTTAGTTTAGTACGCACGATTTGTACATATTAAGTATACTGCTTCAGTTCTATCCTCTATCGTAAAGGAAAATCCGTTTGTATTTTGGTTGGCAATTTTGTCAAGAGAGGAAATTTAAAACAGCTTATCTAATTTTTGATGATATCAGTTTATAGACAATTGTACAGACTGATAAATTGTTGTGTAAGACATAGGAGCCCCTAATCTTCGTATTTTGATGAAATGATGGATTAAGAGCATAGGTTCGGAACAGGTGTCCGGAAAGGAAATGGCAGTGTACAAGGAAGGGGGGGGGGTTCACTGATATCTTATTAACGTTATTTTATTTTCTTATTAAAAAAAAATTGCCTTTAGATGGCTGATTATATTAAGTATCGTACTTAAATAAAGTTTTCATGTCCTCTAAATAAATTAGCATAATTTCTTCTTTTGTTTTACCGAGTTTGTCTTTACTATAGCATTGACTTATTATTTAAGTGAGATGGGATTGTAAACTGCGAAATGGTCTATTTAAGTGGAGAAAAAATTATCGGTTACAATATGCCTGGAAATGTAAAGAATATTTGCTTTAATTACATGCGAAACAGTTAAGAAATTTTACTTAGCTTTGTTTTTTTTCTTGGACACTCGAGGCTAAAATCACAGTGGTGTTAACCTTGGCCCCGCACGGTCGAATGGCATTTGTGGTACCAACATGCTATCTATTCAGTAGAGAGTGGGTGGTATGATTTAGGGGGAGGGGGTCACTTAGTGAAAAGTTTTCCATTTGGCGGCGCGACAGTATTTTGCCCTCTATCGACCCCCACAAAAGCTGAGTTACTATCTTTAAATGCATATTTAAGAAAATGGACCACGGCCCGTCTGCTTATCCTTCGATTAACATTCATATCTGTGGAGGCTTCAATGTTCACAATGGGAAATTGTTAACCCACTTAAACAAAACAGATGATGAGGGGAGATTCTGTCACGATTTCTCCCTTGCTTATGGCCTCAGTCAGATTGTTCACAAACCCTACCGTGTGCCGATACTGGCGATTAGTATGCGAGTCTTCTAGACCTTTTTCTCTCAACTTACCCTGAGCAATGTTCATCTTCCTTTTTGTCTCTGCTGGGATCTTCCGACGACTCTGTTGTATCAGTTAAGATAAAAACGAAATGTAATAAGTCTTCAGACATACCTCTGCATCGTACAGTATATCGATACTCTATGGCTGACTGGGATAGCTTCTGCACATTTACATCAGATCTACATCTGCGTACATGTTTAAAAAGAATGTATAGAACAAGACCTGACGAAATGGTAAATTGTAGGTATGGACTGCTTCATACCCTCCAAAAAATTCCAGCAAAACCTTAACAGGAACCACTGTAAAAGAGTAATAAAAAACGCGACCAGTTTGTATGCTCAGTCCATTAAGTCCAAAGTAGCTGAGCAGCGGCTTCGTTCTCACAAGTTTTGGCAAATAGCAAATAGGGCCCTGAACAGAAGCGTGTGCTCTATCCCAACCATCATCAATGCGCTTGAGGTAATCTCGTCAACATCAGGCAAAATCAAACATTTTGTCAAGAAGTTTAGTTCTACCCTATGTGACCAAGGCCGCCACCCCCCAATATTTCCTCCTGTATCAGAAAACACGCTATGCGATATACAAATATCTGTAAGGGATGTTGCCAAGCTAAACAAAAACCTTGATTCTAGTAAAGCTTTTGGCCCTGACGGCATTCTAATTATAGTCTTGAAAAAGCTTCAACCAGAAGTAGCTCTCATACTTACAAAGCTGTTTAAGCTTTTAAGAGAAATGCTTCCCAACACATTGGAAAATCAATATGCCCTGTATTTAAGAATTAAGGTGATCGGTCATCTCCTTATCAGTACAGATAAATAAGTCTTCTGTGCGTCATGAGTAAATTGCTGGTATTTGTGTTAAATAAAGGAGTAGACAACTACCTCAGCAGAAATAACGTTCTTAGAGCATGCAATAAAGTTTCCGTTCTGCTAGATCTACAAGAGATGTGTTAATGGTTATATCTCATACGATTAGCGAGTCTCTCCAGGGAGGCTTCCTTTCTGGGGCAATTTCTCTTGACATATCAAAGGCAGCTTAAGTGTTGCTGCTTTGGTATTCTCCAGACCACAAATATAATTAATGTTTTTACCTACAGGCACAAGTGTTTCATGTTTTCGCAATTATCCGTGCAGGAAGTGACGATTGCTGCTGATCGAAAATTTCGAACGTTCCAACTTTGCCTCCGCTAGCAATCACTTAATCGCCTAGGTTACCGTCAACTGTCGCGAAATGAATGGGACATTTACCATAAATGTAATTTATGTTCATTCAGACGATTTATAACCGAGTGATAGGAAGCCTCAATTAATTTTCCTGTAGTGTTTATCCGTTATGAATTTAGTAATTTTATACAATAAATATGTTTATGCATATATATATTCACTTATATACTTATATATATGTATACTTATATATATATATATATATATATATATATATATATATATATATATACTATTTTAATTGGAATGCATTATTGAGATAAATATTATTCATATTAATTTATTCATTGCGAACTATTATTATCATCTTTATTAGTCTCTATCAACTGCGCTTTCGGTTGTTAACAGACAGCCTCGAACTCGTATCGCGAAGGAGGAAAAGAACATAAAAATACGTGACGTCTTTGCTGTTTCGCTCATCGCAAAACCGGAAGTGATGTAGGTTTAAATTTAGGCTAGTCAATCAAAAAGAGGGGATGGCTTTCGAAAACATCGGCGAAAAAGCACCCAGTTGAGGGTAAAGTGATTAATGTTTTTAGCTCCGTGTTTGTCGTCCGAAGGGTCGGCTTCACAACGATACCAATCTCGCGAAACTTCGTGGCCTGTCGAAAGTTTTAGCAAGACAAACATACACACATATACACATAATTTAAACAAACAGGTGAGATTAATATTATAGATTATATTAGACGCAATATATAGTAATAATTTAAAAAGTTAAAAAAAAATAAAAATAAAGACTCGTGCGCACCACCAAGAATCTAAACCAAAACCTTCAGGTTACGACTTATTTTTTCCTCTGCTGCCAATGACTGCGGCATGAAGACATATTTACTGCAAGGCTAAAAATCTAAACATGAACCAATAGCTACTAAGTTATGCGTTCGTAATGGTGGCAAATTTTATTTCTTTTAATTTTCACAATTTTGTTCCGATTTTTCCGGGCTAAAATACAAATATAAAGTTTCGCATGGATACTTCATATATGAAGTTTCATGTATGTAGACCAAAAACTCTAGGAGGAATTAGGTAGGCAAAATTTTTTAAACAAAAATATATACGTATGTATAACAATATATGGAAACAATTTTGTGTTTACTATAAACTTTTTACGCAAATATTATGCGAGTATAAATCATGTAGAAAATTTGCATGAATATAATTACACGTAATAGTTAACTAAAGATGATCATCCCATAAGAAAACCGAAGAAACTAATAGGGAATTAATTAAAATGAATGTTCAAAAGAATATGCAATTTACCTAGATCTTCTGCTAGGGAATGCAGTTCCACGCTCCATACGTAAGAAAAGTGTATTTTTCTTAATAAATAATAGAAAAAGGGATTTTAATATCAATATCAATACACACGCTTGAAAAACGAATTTCTAGGAGTGTATATATATATATATATATATATATATATAAATATATATATATGTGTGTGTGTGTGTGTGTATATATATGTATGTATATATTTATATATATATATATATATATATATATACAGAGCATATTTGTGTTATTTTCTAATGATCCTTATTCTATTATATTTATTGAAGCTTATGCCGCTATTCTATAGCCGCCTATACTATCTTACAGTTTTAGGGTGTTTTGTACTTAACACAATATATCTAATTAAGTATTTAAATACTAGGCTTCCATAATTTACTGGTATTTTCTTTAGATGTTATGAATTGACTTAAAGCATTTGTGGATTGATGACATGTACCATGTCATTTTAGAATTGGTCTCTTCGTTAGCCACTTACGGTGCACAGAGTTTACCAGTTATATCTTGGCGAACTTTGCTACTAAGTTCTGTGTGGGTTGAAACAATTGACGTAATTCTTTAAAAAATAACAATTTTGTCATTTTTGATTGGTGGAATTTCGCCATCACCAATTTTTGAAATATGGAGGCAAACCTATCATCCATTTAGTCACTATTAAGAGGGACACACATATTTTAAGGTGATTTTTTAGTTTTGATGTACTTTCACAAGTATGACAAGTTTATGCACCTATTGAGCTAGTCAGCAGAACTTCCACGTGGAACAATATATATACACAGTGTCATGCGAAAGTATTGGATACATTACATTTTTCTCCATAACTTTAATTAGGTTTCAAGATTTTACCTAAAATTTGGTCAATATATTTCTATTACTATTCTCAATTATATTTGGAGTAGTAATTATAAAATCAAAGTATAGAAAGTTTTTAAAGTATTTAAGGGAAAATATGAATTAACAAACGCAAAAGTATTGGATACAAATAATAAAAAATTCTTTTTCTGAAATAAATTTAAATAACTTTTGCTTAGCGTGTTGCAATAATACAAACGAGTTATCACTGACCAATCAGAGAGCTTTATATTAAAATAATTTTATAAAATTCTTCCAGTTTGGGCTCACTCCTTCAAAGTCAACCAGTTCATTTATAAAAATACCTAAAACTAAAGATTTGTTAATAGACATTCGTCAAAAAATCATTGATAAGCACAAAGAAGGAAAATGGTATCGAATAATATCAAGGGAACTTAATTTACCACTTATTACAGTTGGAAACGTTATTAGAAAGTTTAAAACCCCTGGTGAAGTTCTGGCAAATCTTCCAAGATGTGGTCGGCTAAGGACATTAAACGAAAACAAAACCAAGGCGGGTAAGCAGAAAGGTACAAACAACCCTTTTCTTACTTGTGGGGGAATTCAAACCGCCCTCAGAGAAGCTGTGATTAATGTTAGCAAGGATACAATTAGTAGAGTTCTAAATCGTGCAGGTTTGTATCAAGGTCCCCAAGAAAAGTTCCATTATTGTAGCTTAAACATGTTAGATCACGTTTGAATTATGTTAAAACATATGGGGGACAACCCCAAGAATTTTGGAACAAGGTTATCTGGTCAGACGAAACGAAAATCAAAATCTTTGGAAGAAACACAACAACTGTTTGTCGTAAAAATGGCACAACCTATAACAAAAAGAATACCATTCCTACGGTAAAGTTTGGCAGAGGTTCGATTATAGTATGGGGGTGTTTTTCATCTAAAGGTACTAGTGAACTAGAAATCATCAATTGTAGAATGAATGGACGTAGGTACAGGTAGATTTGTTGGAACATAATAGCAATTTCGTGTTTCAGCAGGACAATAATCCCAAGCATACTGCCGAACTAACCAAAGAATTGCTTAGAAATAACGGAATTAAAGTTCTTATTTGGCCCAGTCAGTCTCCAGATCTCAACCCAATTGAAAATTTGTGGAAAATATTGAAGATCAATGTTCACAAGAGGAATCAACAAAATCTTCAACAACTAGAATAGTTCTGCAAATAAGAATGGCGCAACATACTTGCATATCTTTGCAAAAACATGTAACTACTATAGAAAGCGGTTGGAAGTTGTTCAACGCAATAAAGGCTATGCAACCAACTATTAAATCAATGTTTGTTGATTTATATTTTTCCTTTAATATAAACTTTCTAAACTTTAATTTTGTAATTACTACACCAAATATTAGTTAGAATAGTAATAGGAATACACTGACCAAATTTTAGGTAAAATCTTGAACCCTAATAATAGTTATGAAGAAAAATGTAATTATATATTAATAATTATATATTAATTCTATATATATATATAAAATTTATATATAATTTTATATATAATATATATATATATATATTTATATATATATTTATATATATATATTTAATATATATATATATATATTTATATATATATTTATATATATATTTATATATATAAGAATATATATATAAATATAAATTTATATATATATAAAATTTATATATAATTTATTTATAAAATGTATATATAAATCATATAAAATTAAAAAATAAATAAATAATAGATACATATATATTATTTATTTATTATTTTTTAAAACATTAATCTACGGAGTGCATGTTTCGGGGCCCTATCGCTCTTCAGAGGAGCTTTACTGTTACTAGGAATCGAACCCCGGACCTTATGTATTACAGTCCAGTGTATGAAGCTATAGACAATTCTGTTGTATAGTTTTTTATCGTTTATATGTTTACGTTCATTTTTTTCTTGGTTCTTTTAAACGATAATACGATTAGCGTCTCCACCTTGGAGATCGGGATTTTTTTTTTAGAAAATCGCCCATTTATTATTTGGACGTAAACAAATAATATTTTATTTTATTTATTTATTTATTATACCTCAGAACAGCATGTCCATAGATTACTGTTTAATAGAATAATAAATATAATAAAAGTGTGATGACACCCACGACAACATCACATCTTTTGGCATTACCCATTGTTTTACCTAAAGCTTCAAATGCCCCATTGTTCAATTATCCCATACACATATAATTTTGTAAAACTTGAGCTGAATCTGATCCTCGTTTTATTGGGCAAATTGAAACAGAATATTTTGTTTAGGATAATTGCAATTTAAATGTCGAGTGAGCTGTTCTACCGCCAGGAAGAAGAGTGGCTGTAATACCAAATGACGCCAGAGTTACAACTAATTTTCCTGCCCACTTAACTTTTGCAGTAATAGGCTGTAATAGAAACCATCACTCTCGCAAACGACCTCATGTGTGTTTAGCTTGTAAAATGAGAGCAGAAATAAAGAAGTAAATACAGGCATAATTTTGTGGGTCGCACATTAGTGAAAGTGTGCTGTTAATTTGCATATGTACCCAATTGGTAACTGTAAAAAAGGACGAATTCCAAAGCATGAGGTTGAGTTGAATTTTTTTATGGATAGCTTAGAACGAAAATGAACAGTGGAAGATAATATCGAATACACGATCATTTGTTGCATGTTGAGGAAAGAAAGGAAAAAATACTTTCGTGCGTTGTATCGACAAGAGGACGTTTTGGCAATGCCATTTCTTGTTTTTGTTTTGTTCCCTTTAAAATTTATATAGGTTTAGTTATGTCTTTCATGCATCTCCGGATTTATTGGGGAATATAAAGCCACCTTGCTGATCTTCCACAGTTTTAAGTACAGTAAGAAAAACATGAATTTAATCACTAATTAGATGCCCAATATCATCCCTAACAATTTATGCTTGCACATGTTATTGAGAGTTAATTCTACGCGTCCGAGCAGTAATAACATGATGTAAATTTTACCTATTAGGTGAGGTAAGACCCAAGTCTCTCAGTGTTTTATCATTCATTTTATAAGTTATATCTTCAAAATGAATCAAATTCATATTGTACATTTTTTCTGAAAATGTCACATCAACCTCATGATGTTGATTGCGTTTCCTACGAAGGAAATCTTCCCTAAACGCTAATTTGTGTGCATGTCAAATACGTGTTAAATAAGATATTGTACGTTTAGTCACATGACAGTAAACAAATGTCTCAAATTGGGCTCCGATTCAGATGTAGATGCTTCCTCTAATGTAACATTCCAGTGGTTATCATCATCAAGTAGTTCATATGCATTTCATGCATCCCTGGGTGCATTCATAAATTTACCATTGATACCTTTTAGGTAATTAAAGTTCTATAGACCTCTAACATGGTGTAAATGCAGTCTTAAAAAGAAGCATTCAGATTCAGATGCATTGTGTATACCCTTTCAAAAACATTGGTTTTTACACACGGATAGCCTGGATTGACGCATTTATTTTGCGTGTATAATAAGCAAGAACTTTAACATACAAAAGTGTACATGCAAATAAGTTTGTTAAACACTATTTGTAAGAAACTTCTTGGGGTTCTTGCGGATAGATTTACAACTTTATCTGCCGTGAATATTTCAGTAAAATATATCCACTATCCATTTTCTAGATGCAATGAACGGTGAATAACTGGAGGGTGTTGTGCATGTATGACTAAGTTAAGTATTCTCCAGATGGCTTTATTAGTTGAAACTTCATCACAATTTGTTTTCAATCTCGAAGACAGTTTGACCATTGCCTTTTTTTACATATTTACAATTGATATAACACACTTAGAATTCATGCCTAAATTCATTTATATTTATTTAATAACAAAGGCACAATTCATTACTTGTATTTCCATAAGAAACTTTTCGGAAAATAAAACACAATTTACTTTAAAACATTTTAATAAGTTTTAAATTTACAAATAAGGTGTTAGTGAGAGTGAACAATCAAACATCTCCAAAATTGTAATTGTATCCTTATGCTTCAAGATTAAAAAAAAATACATGGTAGCATTAGCTTAATTCTGTAGTGCAACTTGTTAAATGCTGACTACCACGTCGAAAAAGGCAGAATCATTGGATGACCAACAAAGATAGAAACAACGCTCATCAAAATATGTAACATACAAACCATGTGAATTTATTACACGCGACTGGTGCAAGAAAAACAGGAGAAATGAAATATTCACACGTCCATACCTCGTGACTCCCAGATGAAAAGAGGGTAAGATAGAAAGAGAGAGAACTTTGATATCGCCATCTATCGGTTTAAACATGCAAATCTGGAAATAAATGGCGGTAACCGTGTGTATTTAAAACTTGAGAGTTTATTTAATTGTGTCTATGTGGCGCTGCGTGAAAGCCAGGTCGAATATAGTAGTTCAACAAGCGTCCATATAGTTCCTAATTTTATAATGTAACAATTTTATATTATTTTTTAAAAAAATGTTATGCATTAGGGAAACGAACATATCAATAAAGTAAAAACTCCGCAGAGTTTGAAACTAATATATAAATAATGTAAAAACAGCATTGTACCTTTCTGCGTGCATTTTATTTTAATGTATATGTGAGGAGAAATTAAACAACCAATTTTTTTTTACACAGTGGTCACCACTTATCAAGGCCCGGAAGCCACTCAGAGATAAGGGTTATTGCAAGTACATTACGTTAGTGTGGAGATTTGATGAAGTGTTTACTTAAGGGGGCGGTTCATTAGGAATTTGTTAACGTTGGACTTGAAGACATCCAAGTTGTAGTCAGGTGGGAAGCAGGCAGACGGAACAGAGTTCCACAGGCGCGCAGTTATAAGAAAGAATCTTTGTTCATGGAATCCACGTTTTGATTTAGGTACAGATAAAGAGTGGAGGAAATTTTTCACAGTGGATTCGGCTAGACGGGTGTTTTTCGTGAAAGATTGGCGAGGGGGGACCAGAGCTTGAAGTTCAGACGAGCAAATACATCCTATATTGTATGTGCATTGCTCTCAATGCTTAGAACGGTAGGATATTTTCAAGATATGATATAATTATTTCAGTTACTGCTTTTATAAAATCACGATTTTATATTAGTTCATCACAAGCTTTATTGGATTAGGGAACGTTAACAACAACACTGATGCGCAAAAGGTAAATGTTGTCAAAAAAGTATGCATAAATCAATTTTATTTCAAGGAAAATAAAAGAAAACTTCTTGTCGCCAGCAAGTAAATATTATGATATTAAGACTATAATATTCTCATGTTTTATCTAATACTTAAAGATGGTCGCTATTTTTTCTTGGTTCTTTAAACTTTTAACTCAAGCTCCAAACAATACACAAAAATCTCCTAATCTTAAAGATAACGAACCAAACGGCTTAATAGTATAAGAACTACTCGCCGGCGACAAAGGTAACTATGATATTCGTTCATTCCAAGCTTGAATACCCCTAGAAATCAACTTTTGAATGCTAAATCTACATTTGGTTCTGTAAGATATGTAAGTCAAAGAAAAATAAATGTATTGAATTATACGTAGAGTGTGCTGAAATAATTTCACTTAGACGGTAACATGTGTACATAATTTCACGTAATAAAGCATTTAACAAAAGAAAAATAAAGCACGCACTTTACATAAATACATAAATAATTTTTTTCGACTGGCTTTAGCTATAGTTTTTGTCTGAGCAGTAAATCTAAGGACTAAAAAGAATGCATTTACTTATGCTTAGACATTGCCGAAATAATGTACATAACAAAGCAATAAAACAAATTTTAAGTATTGGTTTCATTGTACTTAAATTTAAGAAGGCATATTGTTTGCGTTTTCACGAAAAGAAAATGAATTAATAATTGAATCCCCCCACCGAAATAGATTAATGAATAAATGTTAAGCGTGAGTAACTTTCTACGTTAGTGTGAGTCAGCCCAACGATATAGTATGTCTCGAACTTTAATGTAAGACATAAAAATATCGAACCGCAAAATGTAAAGAACACGAAAGGTGAAATTTGTTATCGTACAATGTATGTTCTTTGTAGTGTCGAGGCATCGAAACAATGCATACTGTGCAGTTACCTTTTAAAAGGGAACAATTGAATAAAAGATGTCTACATGGTATTGTCTAATTGTATGGAATTGTATTTGCTTGTAAAGTGTTGTGTTTTGAATAAGCCAATTATCCGCAGTAAACGTGAGGAAAAAATGAATATATAAAATAGAAGTATCGCGAAATAGTAAAAAACAAGTTTTTTTAATGTACTTGCGATGGTTATTTGAATAGTATAGACGAGACGAAAATATAACGTTAAGCTGGTTTTATTGCTACAGCCGAAGCGTATGGCGTTTCGAAAACTTAAATCATATGCAGTTGGCCAGAAAAGGGGAAACATTAGTAAATAACTAAGGAGCCTCCTTACAGAAAAAAATTCTTTGTTTGTGAGACTGAGTAACAGCGTTGCAATCAGCTTGCATCCATATTGTAATTTTGTTGCTACACGAAATAATCGTTCGTAAATATTGAAAGATTGACAGAATGATGGAATATGGGAATATAAGAAATCAACCAATAAAATCGCAGGATAAATCAGAAGACTCGGAAAGGATCGGTAGTTATTTGCGTGTATAATGTTATGCAGTCAATAGAGAAAACACCCAAAAGGAAGGGAACTATTATCGATAGTTGTACTGATGAAATTGTGGTGATCGTAGGAAAATAGAAGGAAAAAGGAATTGGGGTTAGCGAGCTACGATCTCTGCATGTGTTATGTGTGGAAGTGTTAATTTAGCCGAAACGAACATAAGAAGGTACGGTACTGGATGAAAAACAAATGATACTAACCGGAAAACACAGAGCAAATATAGGCATCTAGTAGAAGCATACTAAATTTTTATACGTCGTCTGCGTTTTCCAAGCTGTAATCTAATTTTATAGATGGGAAACGTTGTCAGTATTTTATTGTATTAGAAGAAGAAGAAAAGGGAGAAGTAGAAAAAGAAGAAGAAGAAGAAACAGAAGAAGAAGAAGAAGAAGAAGAAGAAGAAGAAGAAACATAAGAAGATGTAATACAATTTCTGACTTCTAACCAATATTCCACCCGTTCTATGTGATTTAAGTTTCTCGTTATCATAGATTTTATTTTTCAGTTATCGTAAATTTCACTGCGTGTGCGTTATGAACAAAAGTATAGTACACCTTGTTCTTGATAGATTATAGAGAAAACTTAGCATTGAACGTAAAGGCCAGTGTTTTAAACCATGTTTCTTAATTAATAGATCTGAAGTGGTTTCATAAAAAAAACTCTAAGATACAATGAATTATTCATGAATTATGTGACAATAATGAATAAAAACAAACAGATAATATTATGAGAATTTTCAAACCGAGCTTTGTATATATTTGAATACAAAACATCTTGACATGTACTACTAGCTATCCGAAATCTATTGTTGTGCTTTAAACAAAAGACTTTGTCTCGACACTTCTATTCAAACACGGTAATAAATATTTATCATCAGATAAAAGGCTTGGTGCTTATTCTGTATATATGTGTTCCTGTCTGATACTTTGAGATATTTTAAGACCTATAAAATTACAAATAAAGAGTATGTTTAATGTTTAGGAATGCCTATTATTGTGAAGATTACTTTTGTTAATGACTGGATTATATACATAAATTCAAAAATAATTAAAAAGTATTTACTTATGAAAAATTGAAAAATCATTAAAACAAATAGATATAAATTATAGATTTAACTTGTTGTCGCTATTATAATCTCGAAAACATTTTCCAGGATCAGTAAATAATGCATATAACATAATATTAATACAATGTTTTAATTAAATAAAGTTTTCTATAATAGGTGTTATCTATATATATAAAAATGTAAATGTTGGTTCGTTCGGAGTTAATTGTCTAAAAACCACTGGACGGATGGCTTCCACGTTTTGGTATAATATGTTTACTATATCCATGTGTGTTTTTATATATTTCTTTTTAATTATAACATTATACTTAATTTTTCTATGATAAATAGCTGGATTTCTTTGTATCGAGAGGCCATTTTTTTATTTAGGGACAATTATTTATTACCGCTTCCTGTCACGTGACCAGTGTTACAATTTTAGCGGTTTTCCTGCTAGATCTGGAGATTTCGTTTACAATCTAGCGGGAAATTCTAGAAAATCTGGAGGTATTTGGCACCCAGACACCCGCATTAAATTGCTTGAAAATACTTTAAAACATAAAATAAACTCATTCATGTAAGTAAAAAAAAAAGTAGCATTTATTGCCTTTGGTAACAATTATTTATTGATTATTTGTTTTGTTTTTCACCTTTTTTTCGACTAACCATTCTTAAATCTCACTATAAAAGCGATTTTTCCAAGTACATTTTAGGTGGGGGGGGGCATTCCAATCTCCCCGAAGTGGTTTGTATTACTGTACACGGGTTTGTATTACTGTACACATAGATTCGAAAAAGTTGTCAAAAAACAAATATATAACAAATAAATGTTATCAAAGGCAAGATAAGTTAATTTTCTGACAAACTGGCTAGCGATTTTCTGGACATTTCTTTCTCCTGATCTCGCGGGTTTTTTTTTTAAATCTCAGTTGACAACATTGCATCACTAAAAAAACACCACAGGCTTAATGTAAACAGAATGTGTTTACAATATGGGTAAATTTTCAATGGGTTTATTGATAATGTAACCATGTGATTGAACTTTAATTTAAATTAACCACACGTGGTCGAAAAATGAATGTGCACGCTCAAAGTGTATACACATTTTGATTCCTCCCTTTACTTAAAAATTCACCAAAAATCAGGAAATTAACGAATTTTAATGAAAATTGCAGTATTTTTCAAATAATGATCGCAGAATATAATGAACTAATTATTTTTACTTAACTCTTGGTGAAAATGTTTTATTTTGTTTAAACAAAAAATACCTTTACTAAAGTTATGGTTTTCAGTAGTAAATAAAAAACGCAAGAATTTATTTTTGCTTTTTTTAAAGCATCGTAATTTGTAACAATAAAAATAATTTTTACAGTAACATTACGAAAAAAGCCCCTAAAGTCCGTATTAATGTATTCGATATAACTCGAAGAAAAATGAATTATCGGATACTATTCAGGAAATTAAAGATTCAATTAGATTCCTATTTCAGTCACCTAAATTATTTAGGGTGAAATGTGTTTAGGAATTTATAGCCAAACCTAAATATTTTTTTTTGGTAAATATCCAGATACGCTACTACAGAACACCGACTACTCTAATTTGTTTTGGGGGGGATGTGATGTTTTGGGCGCGCGCGCGCCAACATCATATCTCCCCCCCCCCCGCTCGCGCCCCCAATGTACAAAGTAAAATCTTCGGAAAATGTTAAATGGTGTTCTAATTGGTAAATGTCGGTGCGTTACTTACGGAAAATTTGAAAATTCGATGTTCCAGGTAAAAAAAAAACAAACAGATAAATCACCCCCTCCTCTACTCCAACTTGGTGTGAAGCCGTCGTTTATGCTACAGCGTGCATGCGCGTAGCATAAACGGATGCTGCAAAATGGTGGAAAGAAGTTCGTGGGTTCAGGGGTAAATACCATGCAAACGGTAAATTTGCCCCAAGTTTGACTATCAGATTCGTTGCCAGCGACCTCAATTACCTACAAAAAAACAAATTAGAGTGGTCGGTGTTCTGTAGTAGTGTATCTGGATATTTACCCTTTTTTTGTCTTGCTTAAAAAAATAGCATTAATACAGTAAGTTAGGTGAACTGACTTTTTCGTTTAAAAATGGAATTATTTCCCTTTCATTATTAACTTTAAAAAATTTTTTTTTTTTTTATAATAAATATTTTGTGGGGTTTGTACACATAGATTCGAAAAAGTTGTCCAAAAAGAAATATATAACAAATAAATGTTATCAAAGGCAAGATAAGTTACTTTTCTACCAAACTGGATATATTTTTCGTGTTTTTATTCAATGTAACATGTTTATTCAGCTCGAAAAACATACAGTGTTTACTGATGTATTGGAACATTCAAGATGGCGTCTTATTCTCTCTTTAACACGGTAAGTGTGGGAAAAGATGTTATAAATAAAAAACCGGATAAAATACTGTTAAATACTCGCTCAATATATGTTACCGTGACATAGGTTGACATATATTCGGCCGGTTTTTAATAGTATTTTGTATAGTTTTTATTTATTTATTACACCTTTTTGCATACTTACGGTGTTAAAGAGGGTGTGAGACGCCATCTTGAATTTTCGAATACATCGGTAAACACTGATTGTTTTTCGAGCTGAATAAATATGTTACATTGAATAAAAACACAAAAAATATATCCAGTTTGGCAGAAAAGTAACTTATCTTGCCTTTGATAACATTTATTTGTTATATATTTGTTTTTTGACAACTTTTTCGAATCTATGTGTACAGTAATACAAACACCCATTTTGTGTTTTATATACATAAAGTACAATTGTTGAATGTTACTGTTTTGATTATATTCGTTTGGGGGGGGGCACAATTAAAAAAATTAAGAAAGATTAAAATGAAGCGAAATTTAAGTTTCCGTTCCATTTTTACAACAACCGTAAAACAGTGCATACTCAGCAAGTTTTATCGTAATTTATAAGCATATTGAAACACTAAATCAACATTTTATTTATTTTTTTTGCATAATTAATGATGGAAGTATTTTTCTGTTTATTTTCTTAACATCTGTTAAAAAAAATAATTTGTACATTCTCTTGAAAAAAAGAATCAAACTTTTCTGTACTTTCACATGTGTTCCATTTTAACAAACTGAGCCACAGCAACGCGTGGCCGGGTACAGCTAGTATATATATATATATATATATATACCGCGGTAGTTGTTGCAGTCACCGCGGTCCCCTTTGTGTTTGTAGAGAGTGATGATGTTTGCGTCTCTCATGCCATGAGGCACTGAGCCTTCTCTCCAACACTGTATCAGAAGACTATGGAGGGGCTCAAGCAGGCTAGCCTTTCCACTTTTTAAGAAGATATAACTGTTTTAAAACGATTAGATGAAGAGATAAAGGAATATAATGTAAGGTATTTTATTGGAAATCAAAATAAAAAATCTCGAAAAAATATTCTTCTTAACCTATATATATATGTATATATATATATATATATATATATATATATGCATATAGATATACATACACACAACTGTTGTCCTTATTACTAAACTGTCAACCATCATATATGAGGCGTCTGTACAGTGCTTACTCTCTTACGACTCTGTAGAAGTTTTACGAATTGGTCTACGAAACCCTACTTCATTCGCCATACTCTCCAAACCTCTCACCTACTGACTACCACTTTTACAAGCATTTCGACAACTTTCTGCGTGAAAAATGCTTCAAAAACCTAAGCTATATCAAAAACGTCTTCAGCGAATTCATCGCTACAGAATGCAATATTTTTATATTACTGGCATAAATATATTTGTTTTATGTTTAAAAAAAGTGTGTTGATTCTGATTGTGTTTTTTTATCATTAAATTTATGTTTGATACAAGCTATGTACATCTGTATTTAAAATTTTTTACCGCACGAACTTTCTTGCCAACCTGATAGACATATAGTAATAAGTACGAAATAATAATAATAATAATAATAATAATAATAATATATATATATATATATATATATATATATATATATATATAGTCATATTTCCTATATAATATTTGGACTACAGAAATTCCCCGTCTGGACCATGTTTGCAATAACAGATGCCGCATACTAATTCATTACGTCTAGTATATTTGCCACTATCATGTAATTTTTCTAACACAATTTTATTAGTCACATTAAGTCGTTATGAAAAATTGCTACATTGCATCCCAAGAGCAACACCACCACAATTGTGACATCTATAGAGGAGGGAGTCCCTATGTTTGCTTATAAATATTTGTTCCACACTGTTACCAGTTAACACTGAGACCTATTCCACATTTTTCCAACATTGCACCTATCGTATCTAGTTATTATCTACATACACATAACATAATCTGTCCATTAACCGATCAAAAATAATAATTTAACCCTTCTCAAAATCTACCCCATGTTATTGACTGGGAAAAGCCAATTCTATTATTCTAGAATCCACTTCTTCATACACAAATGATCGCTCTAGACACTCTTTACATAAAGCAATAAATACCAAATATAAACAGGTAACCGTTCGTAAAAAGAAACTTAAATACTGTCAATTTTACACTTATCTATGCACAAAGTGCCTACACACCACTAATCCCCCAACGTAATAAAAAAAAAACATTTACGGTACCATTATTCATTTCTTCCGATTTGGGAGCGGCTTTACACCCCTAACACGATGCTATTTTTTGTTTTCGTTTGTGCTTTTGGGAGCGTTTTTTTTTTATATTTATATTATTTTTTTACTTTACCTTTAGAGCGGGCGGTTTTAATTATACATTTTCTAAGGATTACCTAGGCTTCAACCATGTTACTTATTGTGTCAACCTTTTTCAATCCTTACACGGTGCTATTTTTTTGTTTTGTTTTCGTTTGTTGACAGAAAAAACAAATGATAAAAACTTCTTATTTTTCAATAAAACACATTAAAATGAACCAGAAAAAATTCATTTTTTTATATTTCCATCATTTCATATTAGACTAAATTGACGACATTCGAGGTCGCCATATTGCTATTGAAAATTGGCCGTTCTTACGCTTGACAGAGTCGTCTTTTTAAGGCTAAATTTGGTCTTAATTAAAAGATGGTTCCATGAAAAACATAAAAAGAATAAATTTTGCCTTTAAAAGGCCAATCTGTCAAATTTTAAAGGCCAAATTTTAAAACCAAAGTGGCGACCTCAAAGGTCTAATAAAAATGATGAAAAAATAATGTAAAAAATAATTGTTTTCTGCTTTTATTACAATCTTTGGGTCAATCATTGTGTTTTATATAAAATAAATAGTTTTTTATCATTTTTATGTCTGTCAGATAATTTACGCCGCTAAACCACACATTTATCCTAAATTACATTTCCCACGGAAACACTTAATTTTATATATTTGTTTTTTTTTTGGGGGGGATACTACTCTTTTCCGGACTTATTATCGACACTGCTACGATATGAACTTTGGTGTGTGTTTTTTTCTTTTAGTTAAATGTTTACCTTAATTCCACCTCCGCAATGTTCTTTAAAATGATGACTTTTGCAAGTTTTCGACTATGCTGAATAAGACAATCTCTATTAACTTTCGCGGAGACAATTAGTTTTCCAGATATAAAGATATGCATTATGCTCTGTACTTCAGTGGCCACCAGATTTTTATGCACGCGCGATAAACAAATCTACTTCTTTCCAACCGACACTGCCTGTCCTCAATTATTGTTTTTGTTTATAATCTTTGCGAATGGGTATGTTGACAACTAATATCAAGGTTAATTTGGGGGCAAATACTCATAAAGCGGGGTGTCTATTCCGGAAGCCGTTCTTGCTATGGCGAGGTTGAGTGGGTGTCTATTCCGAAAGTCGTTATTAACATAAAGATGTTGGGCGTGTCTACTTCATAAGGCGTTCTTAACATTAGGAAGTTGGGTGTTGGCCACGAACAACAACTGTAATTTGATTTTTTTTATGATGAGGACATACTTTCACCGGGAAACGCCGGTTTACGGGTTCTGCTAGTATAGTAATAAATAAGGGTATTTACATTGCTTCTATCGATCAATAATTTTTTGTTTGAGCCGAGATATTTTCATCTAAATTTAAAAGTTGAAAACGGCAAGACGTTTTTGTCAACCTGATATAAAATGAAGACGCGTTAGCTATCAAGTCACTATGGACTGACGGTGGTATTGCAATATACCAGCAAACAAAGATTATAGTATTATAAGATAAAGTGAAATATTTAAAAAATGACAGATCCAATAAATGTTATAGCTAATGTAAAGTGAAAAACAATCTGATTTTTTATAACAGAAAGAAAGCTATTACACATCCTCAGTAAGAACGATGACCTATTATCACCTGCAAAATAAAGACAGCCAGTTCAACATTACAGCTAGCTAATGCGGCCCTCCTAATGTAAAAAGGCAGTGCTTGATTAAGACCCATCGTAACCGCACCCGATATTTAACACGACACAAATTGAGCCGATTCCTGGAAAATATAATCATTAAAGTCGAAGACAAATCTCCATCGTACGTTAAGAATTCAGTTTATCTTCGTAAAATAATAGACAATGCTATTATTTGTTCGAATCTTTTTGTGAGTCTAGATGCACAGCGTCTGGTCACGAACGTACTGTGAATAAGACTTTGACTGTCGTACCGGATATGCCGACTTCATATGACTCACTAATGGAACATGCATCACAAGTGTTTATATAATGAAGATGTTGACCTTCTGTGTAGAAACTACACACTTCGTTATGGGACACCATATACATCGGCAGGAATAAGGTCTAGCAATAGAGGTCCCCATTTTCTCTAGGACTGGCGAATGTATATATAATTGGTTGCTGCAAATGTCGTTCTTTGACGTTCAAGTACAAGTCAAAAACCAACATTATTTTTGCACCAACCTAATATAATACATTAAGGAATTCATGTTAGGATCAACCCCACTAAAACTAACAATGTGGTTGCTATATGACACTTTTATACTGTGTCCTCACCAGCTTAATGTTCAAACATTAGTAAACTATGTGACTCTATCGGCGAATCCATACGATTTACGATGAGAAAAGAGCATAACAAAGTATCATTTTAGATGTGCTGATAACCTACACTGCTCTGAGGTCTATGTCATCTGATTACTGAAAGCCAATTTTTAGTGAACAATACCTACACTTTAACTTCTACCATGCATATAATGTTAAGCAAATAATCGTCCGTTTCATACAACACAGTGGAAAACAATATGTAGTAAACGCAATGTATATCAAGACGAAATTGAAAATTTAAGAGAAATCTTCCAGCGAAACAGAAAGCATAACATCAGCTCCAAGAAACCTGAGCCAGACACCAAAGGACACTACCCGAAAACTCAACACAGTTTGTATATCACACATATACGGCTTGTCGAAAAAAAAACTTCACCGTAAACCATATGACATCAAGACAATATTCAGAAGCAAGTCGACCCAAAGAAACAAATTGTGCGCGTCAAGCCACGGCCACCGAGATATAGAAAGCCTGCTAACTGAAAAATGCCTGCAGGAAATGAAGGTAAGATTTGTCGAACTGTTACTATCGATATTATATGATGGCATTTTTAAAAATGCATTAAAACATGTTTGAAGAGAAAATAAAGAAACCCAATTCAATTAATAATGAAACTGAACTTTATTCAATATAAAATATAAATATTATCTATGTAAAATTACTTTACTGAAATTACAGTAATTGTAAAGCAATATACAATTAAAGAAACATAAAACACAAATAATTCTTGGCCTTCGGGACAAAATCACATCGTAGTAGTATCTGCTGTGATGTTACAATTCACCTTATCTGTCCTCAGTTGCAGGAGGAGAACACTTTCATGACTACGACAATTTTTATTTTTGTTCCTATCCAAAGTGTCTCTTATTGGAAGCTGGATTTTCCTCACAAGATTATATGTTGAAATATTTGAATAATCATTACTTTTGATACAGAAATTATATTTAAAGCTTTGGTTTTCTGTTCTGCGTTCATTTTTCCCCATATTTTTCATCAAAAATGTATAGCATATTTTCATCAGGTATATGGTTAGGAATCCTATACTCCAATATAGTCTTACTTTTCATATCAGTGCAGAATACATGAATATGGAAATGAAGGTTACATAACTACTAAAAGACAATCATATTATAATGTGAACATTGGTTAAAAACTAAGAAAATATAGTAAACATCTACGATATAAAATTAGGTTATATATATATATATATATATCTTTATCTATATATATATATATATATATATATATATTTCTAAACTAACTGTTATCACAATTGATAATGTATTCAGTAATATTAGTTTTATTGTATAATGTCTTATAATATAACTTATTTGTGCTTATCCTGTAATTTTTTCTTATTAAAAAATTTATCATTATTGTTATTATTGGCTCACAAGGATCTCCACTTTAAGACAACCTGTAGTGTTCCCTGGAAGCTGAGTGACAACAAGTCTCTCCAGGTTTCCAGTACTGCCCACCTCTTTCGATAATATTCGCAAATGACTTTGCGTTATCGCAACAGCCATTTATCATTGATTTCGCGCTGACAGCGGCCATTGGTCTCCACTGGAATTTTAGTGCAATAAGCCACCCCAAACTTATGGCCACCGAGATATAGAAGGCCTGTTAACTGAAAAATGCCTGCAGGCAATGTAGGTAAGATTTGTCGAACTGTTACTGTCGATACTATATGGCGGCATTTTTAAAAAGAGCATTAAAACATATTAAAAAGAAAAGAAAGGAACCAAATTCGATTAATAATGAAACTGAACGTTATTCAATATAAAATCTAAATGTTATCTATGTAAAATGACGTAATTTTAAATCTAATACTAATAAAACTGAATTATGAATTTAGGGAACAAAGAAACATAAAACACAAGCAATTCTTGGCCTTCGAGACAATATCACAGTGTAGCAGTATCTATTCTGATGCTACAATTCATCTTTTCTGTCCTCGGCCGGTGGAGGAGAAATCCTTCATGACTGAGACAATTTTTATTTTTGTTCCTATCTAGAGTGGCCTTTATCTGGGAGCTGGGTTTTCCCCACAAGATTATATGTTGAAATATTAAATTACTATTATTTTCGATACAGAAATTACATTTAAAGTTTTGGTTTTCTGTTCTTCTACGTTCATTTTTCCCCATATTTTTCATCAAAATGTGTAGCATGTTTTCATCAGGTACATGGTTAGGACTCCTATACTCTGCTATAGTCTTCATTTTCATATCAGTGCAGAATACATGAATACGGAAATTAAGTTCACATAATTACTAAACGATAATCATACCATAATGTGAACATTGGTTAAAAACTAAGAAAACTACGATATTAAATCAGGGTGGTGGTAATTTGGGAGGGGACATTGTTATTATTATTATTTCACTCACTAGGAGTTGTCTCACAAGCCATCATCAGTGATCGCGTACTAGCAGTAACCTTTGGTATTCGCCGAAGGTCGAGCGACAACAAATCTCCCCGGATTTCCAATGTTCTCTACCTCTTGACTACTCGTTCAGATATTTGCACGCAACAACCGTTTGCCACTGACTTCTGTTGGTGTCGGCCATTGGTGTTTTATGTGCTTTGGGTGACAAAATGCATCCCCAAGGTACCAGATTTGAACTGCACAATTACAGTGGAGGTCTGGTTAGTACTCTACCACCTCGGATTTTCTATCCTCCCTAATCCTTCACAACTAGTTGGTGTGGCGCCAGTCGATGTTATCTACAGTTTTTTGGTGGGGGAGGGGAGCACTTCACGGAAACATTGACCCTGCACAAACGGGTTTCATTTAATGGCTGCTCTCTGAGGTTTTCTTGCACATTTTTCGTATGTATCTCATGCATGTTTTTTGTAAGCGAGCACGTATTTTGTTTTGTTTTTATATATTTTTTTAATTAAATTTGATTCATACGTTTATTTCGTGCTTGTTTTTATTTTGTTTTATTTTGATTTAATTTTGTTTATATTATTATAATATATTTTCCACGCTAATATTTTTATTTTTGTTACATTTATTTTTATACATATTCAGATAATGCTTTTGGATTTTTTTGCCTAAATAGTATCGTCAAAAGATTTTTCGTGATTAATTAAACCAATGAAAACCTTTTGCGTATGTCCTTTTTAGAGAGCAACCATTAAATCGTTTACGCAGGATTCACATTCCCCATGAAGTACTTTTTTATTATTATTGTTGTTGTTGTAATAATAATAATAATAATAGTAATAATAATAATAATAATAATAATAATAATAATAATAATTACATCTAGAAAACAAATAGGTTTAGGACTCTTCAATTTCGTACAAGCGTTGATAAGAACCCTATGGCGAAATGTATAGATTACTTGGAAAATGCGGTTGTAAAGTGGTTTTACTCATAAATGTTAAAGGGTCAATCCTCAGTGAAAGCGACAGAGAAATATAATTCTAAATAACCGAGGACCTCTATCTCATTATGGCTGACGGAATGAGAGCACACTAGCTTCGCGAAGTGAATAAAGTGTCTCGTTAGAAATGTTTTCCAAATTCCAGAGTACGACAAAAACATTCCTGAGTACGGAGGTTGCATTAATCGAAATGTTGTTAAAAGAACACTTTACGCCGAAGAATCCAAATAATACAAACAACCAATTCTTATCTCTGAATTTAAGACACATAATGTTCAATATGTTCATATTTTTAACCTATATTCAATGTAATTACCCTAAATATAAATTAAAAAAAAAACACTTAAGTTTCGAACATATAGGTCCGTTAATGTTTACATTAGGATTTGTTCTGGATAATTATTGCACAATAACTTGCAACTTTTTATATTAACATAATTGTCCTAAATAGTCTCAAATTATCAGAAAGCAAACATTCTAGTTAATCTTTATAGAAATTCAGTACTTTTGGCCAGCAAAAAAAAAAGAGCGTGACGTCACGAAGAAACAATGCGGAAACAAAGAAAGCGTAGATGGTACCACGTCGCTTGAACGAAAGAAATTCACTTGGCATTGTACCCTTTTTTACAGTGTTTAGACAATAGAAACAGAATGAATGCACGTCTCCAATTTGCAACAATGCAGGTGATAGTGTCAAGGGAAATAGTTTATTTCAAATGAATATAAGATTAATTTGTGTGAAGCCGACGGGGGAATGGTTTATACTTAAGTACAATGTTCAAGATGGCTACTATGTTTTTAGAAATGTGTAAAATTTACTAGATAAAAGGTTATTGTTTAAAGAATGGTTTTTGTTTTAGACAGTATTTACCCGACTAAATTGTTGCTTCTATACGATTAGAAATCTTTGAAAAGAACGAATATGTTATACTCTTTTTATGGATAATATTGTATGAAAGGAAAATAGACCAATAGTCTTTTTTACAAAGAAGTCACCACTTATCAAGACCCTTAGGCCACTAAAGTATTAGGGTTAATAAGTGTACAGTGGTCAAAATATACATGTCGTAGTAATTATTAGTAGTGGAAATTTGGTTAATTCGATTATTTAAAGGGATAGCTCGATTAGAATTTGTTCACGTTGGACTTGAAGACAACCATTTTATAGTCAGTTGGAAAGTAGGATACGGAACATTTGTTCATCGAATCTATGTTTAGGTTTAGGTACAGATAAAGAGTGGGGGGAATTATTGATAGTAGTTTCAGTTAAACGAGTGTTTTTCGTGGGAGTCAGGTCAGGGAGAGCATAGATTGTTGCTCAGATGAGACCTTTCTATGAAAATAACGAATTTCTAATCTAAAGCCAGATCTAGCATTTAGCATCACCTATCAAATCGCACCCTAATAAGCAATTCGCGCTAGTTATACCCAAATTGTCTTCTCCTCAATTTTAAACGAAATTTTAATAAAAAAGTAACTTAAAATCACCCTCTAACCCACAAACCAAAATAAGTATCCTGATATTTCCCTTTCTCCTTTCCTCCACCAACAACACCCCTTCACAAATAGAACAAATTTAAACCACTCCATACTATATATTAAACACATATAAAATTATTCAAAGAGAAAAAAACACTCCCAACTGATCCTAACCAGAAATATTCATATTTAAAAAAACTAAAATTTAACGACAATGGCAAATGGCTTTCATCTCCATCAAATTCAACTCACCCCAACACATACTCCCATGCCCTCATTACCTGACTAAAAATCCGTACTATCCTTTAAGGTTCATCACCCGCTTTCCTCACTCACTCTTAATGTATATCTTAACCCCGCTTCCACTCAGCTGTTTGTCTCTGCCACTCACCCGACGTTGACCTTCATTTTCGCTGAAAGCCTCTGAACTCATTTCCAGCTAGCTGATTCAACCTAGTGATTCTTCACTCCGGTTTGAAACTTCTACGTTAAACATATCGTACTTTTCATACGCCAAAGATGAATAAAGAAAATAATATAATAACATTACACCAAGGAAAATCTACGGCACCATATAATAAGAACAACATACGACAAACGCGGAAAATACTAAGACCAACTTTGGAACTAACGGACTCCCGTTTTTTTTCCTCATCCTTATTTAAAACAGAGGTAATGTCCTCATCCTTCGTATCTCCTTCAAAGACGAACTCTTGATGTAAATTTGCAAATCTTTTTCACTACCATCAATAACACACTTCATCGAATCTCCATACAGGGAAAACTTATTCTCGTAAAATACGAGCCTAAACGTAACTTGTTGTTTATATCCTGTTTGTTTATAAATATCTTTTTTCACTGGCCCCTGCATCCAAGAAATTCCGAACTATATTATTGATATCTGCATGCATTTTCCTGGCGTAGAGATTTGTACCTATCGGGATATTCTCTCGTTCACCGAACTGTCTGCTTTTCTGGCTAAACCTATATATAATTTATATTTTGTGCCTCACTTTTGTATACATATATCCTATTTCTCCAACTCTGTCTCCAATTAAAAAAAAATTAATTTATTTATTAATTCATTTATTTCATTTTTATTTTTATATATTTTATTTTATTTTTATTTCATTTTTTCCCCTATTATCTCACCACGTCACATCCTAATTATTTTTGTCTCTGTAACCACCTCTATCAACATTACTTCCCTATTTTTATACCTTTGCCTTATATTTCACATCCCCCTTTACACCTTGTAACAGCGAACCCCTAGGACTATTACTATATAATGTCTTCTCAAAATTATTATTCTATTCTTATAACTACGTACCCCATACCCCCTCGTAACTTACTCCTACAATTCACCTTCGGACCTTCCCTATCTTACTAAATTTAAATCTTAGTACATGCCGCCCCATGTAATCCACACCACAGCTTTCATTAATCTCATAACTTCTTACGTTGTATTTTTATTGACTATGTAAAAACAATCCTTATCTAGGGGCGGGTAAAATTTTGGTTGAAGTAATACTTTGGAGGCCACCTTAATTTTATTCAGTGCATTTTAGTAGCACTCCTACAGCCTCTCGAATTTTTTTCAGCATTCACTTAAAATTAGTCTCTTTTCTAGTTTTAGTAGTGTTCTGGGGGACGTCTTAATTTTAATTAAGGAGTTCACCAGAGAGTTAGAGATAGAGAGAGAAAAATAGAAAGAAGAACACAGACACGAACAGAGTAAATTGAAATAGAAAATAAAAAAGAAAATATTTTGACCTGCTTTATTCATTCTTAAAGATCTTACTATATTTGTGTAAGGTTTTAAACTGATCTTCAATGATTTTAAAGAACATTTTGGGTTATTGGTTTGGACATTTTCGTGAGGAGGTGGCTAAAACCAAATACTCTCCTTCTTAGATTACTACCTTGTCGCGGTGAGGGAGCTGGAGCGTTTCAATGATCTCCAAATTTATGCTGGAGGGATGACGACCTACACCATGAGCAAGTTGCCATCAATATAAAATATAAAGAAACGTGTACAGAAGCCTGTAAACAACAGACTACTTTGTGCGAGACTGAAGGGCAAACATGCTACGCACCAACCAACGACAGTCCTAAAAAACACAAGGATTAATTTTATAGTTACATGCAGAAAGAGATGGAGATAACTCCGTGCTACGACCAAATAATTATCATAGGGGACCTCAATGCCAAAGTTGGGAATTACAACACCGACTTTGAGCGATTCATGGAAATGCATGGGATGGGGACCAGGAACGAAAATGGCGAGAGCCTGGTGGAGTTTTTTGCTATGAACAACTTGGTTATGGGGTGGGCCTTATCACCCATCGAGATATCCACAAGCTTAGATGGAACTCGTCAAATGGAAGAGACAAAAACAAGATTGACCACCTGATGATCAGCAGTTTGTGGAGACGCTCCTTGCTAGATCTGAAAGTCAGGCGGAGTGCAGATGTCAGCAGTGATCATCACCTGGTGATGGCACTCACTAAGACCAAACTAAAGAAAACTTCTTTAAAGACAGCTGCTCAGATCTTATGATACCCGGCGACTGAGGGACAACATCGTAAATGCTGCCTTCATCAGCGACTTAAAGAATATATTTAAGATTTTGCAGAACATTCATGAAAAGCTAAAAGAGACTAATGTTGACAATACATGGAAACAAGTTGCTGCATTGTAAACCGAAAGCGGCAAGAAAGAAATAGGTTATCACAAGAAGAACACCAACAAGAACTGAATACAGCAAGAGACTTTGGAAGCAATGGAAGAAAGAAAAAAAGATCAAGAAAAATCTTCTGCAAACTAAATTCCCTAGACTACATGAAAAACAGCAAAAGTTATACAGAGAAGCTAACACCTAAGGCCCAGGAGATGGCAGCACAAAGAGAATAAGGGAGGCTGTATAAGATCACCAAGCAAGATATTCCAGTCAAGAGTAAGCATGGAAAACTGCTGAGAACTGAAAAAAAGAAGAGGAGAGATAGGCTGGACATTTCCGGGAAATCCTCAACCGACCAACACCTGAGAAAATAACTGACATTCCAGAAGCTGAATAGGAACTGGATATTAACACCGACCCCTCCCTCTAATGACAGAGGATATTATAACTGCCATCAAGACCCTGAAGAATGGCACGTCACCAGGTCCAAACAACCTTGATGCAGGGCTATTCAAGACAGACACTGAGATTCGAGCTAAACTTTTACTGCTACTGTTCATAGCAATATGGGAAAGTGGGAAAGTCCCTGAAGACTGGGAAAAAGGTATAATTGTCAGGATCCCGAAACAGGGGGCGTTAAACAACTGTAACAACTCAAGACGGATCACTCTCCTCTCTGTGTCAAGTAAGATCCTGGCCAAGATCATCAGAACAAGAATGTCAAATGTAGACGACAAACTGAGAAAAGAACAGGCAAGTATAAAAAAACACCGAGGGTGTACAGACAAGATCTTCGCACTCCGGAATATCATTGAGCAATGTACAGAGATGCATAGAAAACTATATGTGAACTTTGTTGACTTTGAAGAAGTCTTTGGCAGCATCCAGAGACAGCCTATGGAACATCCTACGAAACTATGGTATCCCGTCCAAGCTGGTTCACCTGATCAAGAGGTTCTACAAAGACTTCAGATGCTCGGTCGGATACAGTAACACGTTCTTTGACGTTCAAACTGATGTCAGGTAGAGATGTGTGATATCAGCGGCTCTCTTTAACTTTGCCATCGATTGGGCTAGGAAAAATACAACAGTGGACTTCTCAAGGGGGGCTCGATGAGGTCTTTTCTATACTCTCGAAGATCTGGATTTTGCAAACGACTTGGTACTACTGTTCCATACACACCAACATATGCAAGAGAAACCCAGCAGGTTGAAGACATTTGGCCAGTAAGTTGGATTCAATATTAGTACCAAAAAAACGGAGACAATGACACTGAACGTGAATAGACAAAATCCAGTTTTAGGTAAATGGAAAGGATTTATGCTGAACAGACAGCTTCACCTACTTGGGCAGAAGCATCAGACCCGAGGTCAGCATAAGGGGGGACATACAAAGCAGGCTAAGCAAGGCAAGGAGCGTTTTTAGGGGAATGAGCAACATCTAGAGCTCTGCGCAATACAACACTAACATAGCATCAGAGCTGTGTAGTATGAACACTCCTATATGGATCGAAGTGCTGGAGAACGACGGAAGCAGATTTCAGCAAGTTTCGATCCTTCCACACCACCTGGCTTCGACAAATACTGAGGATATTCTGGACTGAGATCTCCAATGAAGACCTACTAAAGAGATGCCCTCCAGAGGACCTGGGCCTAATCATCAGAAAACGGCTATGGAGGTGGATTGAGTATGATCTCCGGAAAGCGCCCCCCCCAAAAAAATTTTATCACAAGAACAGCATAGCACTGGACATCAGATGACAAAGGAAAGATAGGAAGGCCAAGAGCAACTTGGAGAACGGTAGAAAGGGAGAAGAAAGCTATGCAGCATTCTTGAGGTTTAGTGGCTAGGCTGGCTCAAGGTTGTGGAAGTGAAGGGGATTTGTTGCTAGACAACACTCCACTAGTTGCAATGGTTGATAATGAAAACCAAATATCGTTCCACATCTGTTTTTATAGCGTTTACAATCAGGGAAATAGGTTTGAAAGGTACTTTTGTTAGCACATTGTTGAAGTAAGGTCATACCATTTTCGTCATGTCTATTAGCAAAAATGAAAAACTCTTTTTTCATTGCTATCTTAAGGATACTAATAATTGGAATACGGTGCTGCATTAGGGCAGGTCGATTTTTGGAACCCCGGTGAGGCAATGGTGATGATTTTTTTTTACATAGGTGTCACCACTTATCAAGGCCGATAGGCCACTCAAGGATAAGGGTTAAAGAGTGTAGAGTAGTCAAAAGGACAATATAGTAATCGATAGTAATGGAAGTTCGGTAAATTTGTTAACTTAAGCGGAACGGCTCATCAGAAACTTGATCACGTTGGACTTGAAGACAACCATATTATAGACAGCTGAAAAGCAGGAAAACAGAAGACAATTCCACAGGCGTGCAGTTCTAAGAAAGAAGCTTTGATCATGGAATCTATGTTTAGGTTTAGGCACAGATAAAGAGGGGGGAAAATTATTGATAATGTTTTCAGCTAGTCTAGTGTTTCTTGTGAAAGTTTGGCGAGGGGGGACCATAGATTGAAGCTCAGTCGAACACTTTCCATGAAAATAACGATACATCAGAGACAAACTCGCAACATCTCTTCTGTGAGATAGAGGTTACAGCGAAGAGAAAAGGACATCTCCTACCAGGTCACGAAGTTTATTTTGAACCCTATCAAGACAGGACAAGTCTTTTCTAGCAGCTCCTGCCCATATATGGCAACAGTATTCCATCCCTGGACGTATCTGGCTCTTATATAGATAGAGAATTGCATCAGCAGTGAGATATCTACTGGATCGATAGAAGGATCCGACCATTTTTCCAGCGGCCTTGGCAACAGATTTGATGTACGTATTCCATTTAAGATCAGGAGTAAAGGTCAAGCCCAGAAGCCTGTCAAAACTTGGGGCCTCCTCAAGACGAGAGCCATTCATTTTAATTGATGCCAGATGGGGATCAGAACGTTGATGATGTAAAGATAGAAGCTTGGTTTTAGATGTATTAAAAGTAACCGGACACTCCTTTCCCCATTGTACAACGTGATCAAGATCAGAGGAGAGAAAATCGGAGAGGACTTGGTCGTTTACTGTCTTAGATGTGCTACCATAGATGGTAGTGTCATCAGCAAAAATGCCTACGAATGATGTAAGGATGTGATTTGGAAGATCATTAATGTAGATAATATGATAATTTGGGTTTAACACATAAAATACTATACATATATAATATATAATATTTTTTCAAAATCGTTATCTTTGCTTGAGGAAATGGCTTTAAAAGTTGAAAAATTCAAGCTATTAGAAGTTTTTCGGTGAATTGCCAGGAACGTTCCGTCATCAACACAAACCGTACTGTTAAGAAAATGGAATCATTATTTAGAAAATTTTTAACATTTTTAAATAAAATGAGTGAGGATAATGAATTAATAAAATAAATATTAAGTGTAAAGGCAAAATTGTGTTTTTTTAAATAATAACTACCAAAGTTCGCTTTTTCATTTCAGGAACTTTTTTGGGTGGAAGCATTTTAGATTTCACCGTCGCAAAACACACTCGTTATTGTGATAGTTTGTTTATTATTTAATTTGAAAGCATTACGATTTAGGCTTAATTATTTCGAAAGGGAAAATGAAAAAGACTTGTTTAAAATATATATTATTATATTTCAAGTGTCTGCAGGAAATTTAAACATATTTGTTTTATCTTTTTGTTGGCGCAAAAATAATGGCATTTTTTACGTTCAAACGATCGCCAAAAACATAATTTGCGCACTGACTTAATATTTCACATCAAATTCTATTTGAAATTTTTATTAAAATATGGTAATATTCCAGTTTTATATTAAAAAAATAGTCCATACAATTTTATTCTACACATTCTTTACGAAACATAACCACGTAAATCTTCACGTTTTTCTACTTAGTAAAAAATACTTTGCAGAAAATTAGTGTAAAATTTTTATTTCTTTTATTTTCAGGAAGTAATTGTTTTTAAGCAGTATTTTACTTCTAAAATTTTAGTTTTAAAATCAGATAACACACAAAGATTAATACGAGTAAATAAGGAAACTACTTTAAAGGTTTTTCTTATTTGTGCGTCTATGTTATTGTGCTAAAATAAATTTATTATTTAGAAAACCATTCTTAACATGGGGAAAATAGGAGGTTGTGTTGTAACTATTCTGTATTTTCACCTAAAATTTTAATAAACAAAAATTCATAAAAATTAAATTTAACTTGAAAATAATATTAAAGATAGCATAGTAACATAGATGCACATAACACAGATATATGCACAAGCACTGGTTTTTTAAACACTAAACACTCGTTTTAGCAAGAATGAATCTCTTTATGAGTAAATTCATGTTATCCAAGGAGGAGCTAAAAATGCCTAAACTAAACACTACTATGCCTCTGATTTAGTTTTGTCCTCTCTCGTCAATGCATCTCTACAAAATTTTTCATTATTACTTATAACTAGCGCTTATTTTTGTTACATAAAAAATGGAAGATAGCCTAAAACAGTTTCCTTCAGTTATAATCCATTTATTTATTTTACTTTTCAGATTAAAATATCAGTAAAAGCACAACGTTCAGTTTTAACGCGTGGTTTACAAAATTTTCTGGTCCACCTTTTCGTTTGGATGAAACAGCACCTTCAACTTCACGACAAGTCATCCAGTTTAGTTTTTTCCTCGAAAACAGTTATCCCCACTTAAAAAATAGTGGGATTTCTATGTTAATTGCTAAGAAATTAATTAGTATTTGGCAAGTAGTTAATCCACAATTGCCCTTGTTAGGGGAACGTTATATAGGACAGATTGCCAAACAGATTGACAGGAAATCTCTTGCAGCAATCAAAGTGAAAAAATGAAGGAATTGCTAGACAGATTGTTTGATATATTTTCTTGTAGCTGTAAACTTCCGGTCTTGAGAAGTGATGACTTTGCAGTAAAGTGCAAGACAGGAAATTGTCAAAAAGGCACAGAACAGGGAGGTCAAATTAATTCTATAGATTCGCCTGCAATTATGTTGCTTTTTTGTGGAAAATAAAATAATATATTGGTATTTTTTGTAATTTTCCGGTTCCACTAGAGGAACTGCCATTTAGAGCAATTTTTAAATTAATTGATGGAACAACAAAAAGCCTAACAACATTTACTGGTTCTTTGGGGAAACTTCGTATCAATTATTATCAAGATTTCCATCAAGTAAAATTCTAAAAAAAAATAGTGTCTCTCCCGATCATCATTATCTGACAGCAGAAGAAACAAATAATTTAAGTCTGAAGACCAGAGTGTACTTTTTGAAAGTGTGCCGTTGACATTTCTCGAGAAGTTAACCTAAGATATGCAGCTTAGAAAAGTGTGCCCTTGAATCAAGCAAGATGGCTAACATAAGCCACAAGGTTAATGTATTTATAGACCAGACAAACACTATGAAAAATTAAACATTCTGGTCAAATTTATCATCCAAGTGTATGCAGTTAGTTGGTTTGAGATCAAAACCGACAATATTTTTTTTTTTTTTACACAGTGATCACTACTTATCAAGGACCGGAAGCCACTCAGGGATAAGGGTTATTGCAAGTACATTACGTTAGTGTGGAGATTTGATGAAATGTTTACTTAAGGGGGCGGTTCATTAGGAATTTGTTAACATTGGACTTGAAGACATCCAAGTTGTAGTCCAGTGGGAAGCAGGCAGACAGAACAGAGTTCCACAGGCGTGCAGTTCTTTTTTTAAGCTACAGTATATTATGCTTCAGAGAACAAAACAGTTAACTGAAATCCAAATTACTATTTTAAACAGTTCCAAATATAGTGCTTTTGCACTACTTCCGGAAAACATCATACTATCGATGATAAACTAGATGAATTGAATGTGAGAGAAGAGGGCATTCAAACGATTTTGTCCATTAGGTAAATAAATATTTATCCATTATATTTTATTAGTTTTCTCAATTTACCCAGCAATAGTCAGTTTTATTCATAAATTTATCACAAAAATATAAAAAATTAGTGTTTTCAAATGATTGTTTTTTTTTGTTTTTTTTTCCAGAAATAGAGAACAACTAAAAAAAAACTGAAAAAGGTTACTGCTATCAATTTTGAAGCCAAACACTGGTCAAATTTGATTGATTTTTCTAAAAAAAAATTGTATATGGGCAGGAAGCAAGACATAGATACATTATTATAAAGTCATTGTGCCAAAAAATTAGACCCTCATGTTTCTTGAAAATAAATTATACAGAACAATTTAGTTCTATTATAACAGTTTATATTATTATGTTTAATAAAAAAAAAAATTAAAATACATGATTCTGTAACTTGTTTCAAGTTACAGAATTACAATATTGTTTAATACATCACCACATATCTTTTTAGATTGTGAAATTTAAAAGACTTAGTTGCTAATAAGTTTTTTTTGCATTTTTTGCTTAATTAACGCAGTAAGAGACATTTTGCTAGTTGTAGTTCATAATCAAAATTATAATTCATGTCTTTAATTTTCTTTCAATGTATTTCATATAAATATATCCATTTTAATTGGTTTTATAAAAGTAATGAAATTTAAAAGTCAGTGTTGTGTAAAATGCTATGCCCTATTGCTGCATCTCATACCTTCGCTTGCCAGCTATCTCTCAGCTACTGCTACTATTCCTGCTGATATTTTCATACGCACTTTTCTACTTATCTTCTTCCCTTCCCCCCTAAAATCCTTACAAGAATTTTATTTTAAATTGCCTGACGTAATAAAAGTAAACAAGAAAAAAAACAAAAGTTCGCACAATAAAACATAAATAATAAAATGTAGATAAAAAATATTCCTCTCTTTTTCTCTCTTATATTCCCTCTCTGTCCTGCTCTAACCAGGTCTGTCGACCTGTTCCACAAATCCCAATCCTCAACATGAAATACCTACAGAAAAATAACACGTGTAAACGTAGAACCCCATCCTCCAACGTAGACCCCTACTACTATGTCTCCTTCTTCAACATCAGGGGTCTCCGTTCCAACCTTCCAGAGGTTGAAATCCAATTACAGGAGACGAAACCAGACATATTCTTCCTAAGCGAAACTGGCATTAGGCCGACCACTTCCCTTGACGAATTCATAATTAAAGGATACTCTAACTTAATATCTAAATCTGGCCCCCAAGATCGCCATGGACATGCAATATGTGCCTACATTAAAGATAGCTTTCCGTGTGGTAGGGATATCTCTAGAGAAGACCCTAGTTTACCTTATATGTGCTTTCGGGTTGCACTTGCTTACACCACTGCATTTATATTTGATCTCTATCGCCCCCACAATAGCGGAGTTACTATCCTTAAGAGCATGTCTGAAAAAATTGACCACATCCTGTCTGCTCATCTTTCAGCTAACGTCTACATTTGTGGTGACTTCAATGTCCACAATGCGGAATGGCTGACCCACTCTAATAAGACAGATGATGAGGCGAGGTTCTGTCATGATTTTGCCATTGCCTATGACCTCACCCAGATTGTCCACGAACCCACCCGAGTGCTCGATACTTCCAGTCAGTATGCTAGCCTTCTAGACCTTTTTCTCACAACTTCCCCTGAGCTATGTCCAAGTTCCGTTCTGTCTCCTCTGGGATCTTTCGACCACGCGGTTGTATCAGTTAAGCTAAAAACGAAATGCAATAAGTCTGGAGATGTACCTCTCCACCGTACTGTATATCGATACTCTACCGTACACTTATATCCGATCTACCACTGCATTCCATGTGTAAAAAGGATGTGTCCTCCATAGTATCAGACCTGACCGAATGGCTAAATTCATTCCATCTAAAAATTTCCAACAAAAACCTAACAGCCAGCCATGGTTCTCCCAGAATGTGCTGCTCCCATAGCACACAGAAATCACTTTTTCCATAGCTACCAACGCAATAGATGCACTGAGACTAAAGCTGCGTTCAGGACTGCCGGCAACCACTGCAAAAGAGTAATAAAAAAGCAAGAGAGCTATATACTCAGTCCGTTAAATCCAAAGTAACTTAGCAGCGGCTTGGTTCCCACCAGTTTTGGCAAATAGCAAACAGGATCCTGAACAGAAGCGTGCGTTCTATCCCAAGCATCATCAATGGACCTGAGGTCATCTTGTCAGCATCAGATAAGGCCAAACTACTTACCAAGAACTTTGCAGCTAATTCTACCCTATGCGACGAAGGCCATCAACTCCCCTATTTCCTCCTAAAACGGATAACACGCTATGCAACATACAAATGTCTGTGCGTGATGTCACCAAGCTAATCAAGAACCTTGATTCCAGTAAAGCAACTGGCCCTGACGGCATTCCAATCTTTCTAAGAATGTGAATAGTTTCCAGCCAAATTTTTATTTATTAAATATTTTAACAGAATCAACAATTTACTGGACATTCCATTTATAATCTATTGTTCTTTAAACTTGTCTACAGGGTTCGATTCCCGATTTATCTGATATTATTTTCATTTAACTAATTCTCTTTTTTTACTTACTAATACGAACAAGAACACTAAATAAGAATAACGAAACATATACGAATACTTAGTACCTTCGTCTAATAATAACACGCTTATGCAACAGTATATAATTCAGGTGATAAGTCATCTCACCTTCAGTACAGACCAATAAGTCTCTTGTGTGTCATGGGTGAGCTGCTGGAATCCATATTAAATAGAGAAGTCAACCACCTCAGCAGAAATAACCTTCTAAGTGACATGCAATATGGTTTCTTTTCTGCCAGATCTACAGCAGATGTGCTAACTGTTATATCTCATAGGGATAGCGAATATCTTGACAAAGGCTTCCTCTCTAGGGCAATTGCTCTTGACATATCGAAGGCTTTCGATAAGGTATAGCATAAGGACCTACTTCACGAGATTTCCAGCTACGGTATAACGAAATGTTTTCTCGATCATTAAATCATTTCTCTCCGATAGGCTCATAGGGGTAGCGGTTGACGGGCAAAAATCAGAGGCCCTCAATATTAATGCTGGAGCCCATCCTAGGCTCAACTCTCTTCCTGATATACATCAATGATCTCCCAAAACTTAAATAATTCGTCGACATCTATGCTGATGACATGACCATCTATGGCAACCTATCAAAGTTATCTCAGATTCTCCTTCCTCTGATCTTGAGCGCGTGGTATACTGGGGGAGGAGGTGGCTGGTTACTTTCAATGCATCTAAAACCAAACTCCTATCTTTACATCGTCATCGCTCTGATCCCCATCTGGCATCGATTGAAATGAGTGGCTCTCGTCTAGAGGAAGCTCCATGTTTTGATAAGCTTCTGGGCTTGACCTTTACTTCTGATCTGAAATGGAATATGTACATCAAGTCTGTTGGCAAGGTCGCTGGAAAAATAGAAGATATCTCACCCTTGATGCAATTCTTTATCTGTATAAAAGCCAAGTACGTCCAAGGATGAAGTACTGCTGCCATATCTGGGCAGGAGCTGCTAAAAAGAGCATATCCTGTCTTGACAAAGTACAAAATAGGCTTCGTGGCCTAGTGGGGGATGCCCTTTTTTCTTTCCTGCAACCTCTCTCCCACAGGGGAGACGTTGTGAGCCTGTCTTTGTTTTATCGTTACTACCAGGTGCTCGTCTGAACTCCAATCTCTGGTCCCCCCTCGCCAATCTTTGACGATAAACACCCGCCTAGCTGAAACCACTGTCATATTTTTCCCCACTCCTTATCTGTGCCAAAATCAAAACGTAGATTCCATGAACAAAGCTTCTTTCTTAGAAGTGCATGCCTGTGGAACTCTGTTCCGGTTGCCTGTTTCCCACCTGACTACAACCTGGATGTCTTCAAGTCTAATGTAAACAAATTCCTGATGAACCGCCCCCTTAAGTAAGACACTTTATCAAATCTCCAACACTAACGTACTGTACACGCAATAACCCCTATCCCCGAGTGGTTTCAGAGTCTTGATAAGTGGCGACTACCTTGTAAAAAAAATCATATTTGATAGTTTGCCTGACATTCCATTATATATATATATATATATATATATATATATATATATGTCAGAAATTCCTTTCTTTGTTTATTTATTTTTTTCGATTTCTGAATCATTAATAGAAATTAAAACGAAGTTTTAAATATTTTAAGGCAACGTTTTAATGCCTTGAAAAAGAAAAAAAGCTCAAATAATGGTTTAAATAGCGAAAATGTATGTTTATTTTTTGTATTTTCAGAAATTTCACTGAAGAAACGTTGAAGTCTTCCAGTTTGGTTGTGCGAAAATTAAGTTTTAAATGTAAAAACTAATGCTACTAGATAAGGCTGTCTGAAGATATTGTCTTCCTGAGACGAAATGCAGCTTACATTGATGATTTTTGTTTTTCTATTTCATTTTGCAAAACTTCATTATGTTCTGCAAACCAAAACCAAAAACAACAACCCATATATATTATTTTAATTAGAATTCATTGAGATGAGAATTATTTATTAATTTTATTTATTGTGGACTATTATTCTCATCTTTTATTAGTTGTTTCACGACGTTTCGGCTAACTATTCCTCTGGCCTTCGTCAGGTGGTAACCGCGACGGATAGGAATTCTGAATATCCTGATTGCATTCACTACAAATACTGCCTTCCATAGTTGTCGTCTTACCACGTTTTGGCCAAGTAAGCCTCTAGCTAGCTTTGGGTAGGATTGAAACCGCTATATTCAGATAATTCTCACCTAGAACCGCAGAGATTCAACGTCTCTATCAACTGCGCCACGGACCCCGAAGGGCGATCCAGGTCGAATTTGTTGGTCTTATAAATTCATGTTCATTATTTGATCTTCCATGGTCGGGTCCGTACCGAATGGTATATATTATTTTTAATTGGAATTCATTTAGATGAGTATTATTTATTCATTTTATTTTTTGCGGACTATTATCCTCATCTTTTATTAGTTGTTTCACAACAGTGAATGCAGTAATGAGATTCAGAGTTCCTATTTGTCACGATTACCAACATGACGAAGGCTAGAAGAATAGTTGGCCGAAAAAAAGATTAGGATAATAGCCTTAATATTCTACCGATGTACGATTTCTTGTACATGGTCCATTTATGCGGCTACATTAATTACTGGTGTTCAAGAGTTCGTGTATTCTTGTTATGTGTGTTTCATGTTGTTGTCTGTTGCCTCAGTGTGAGCCCAGTGTGTATATGTTGCATATCTAGACCCCCCTCTTATGTATGGCTTTGCTGATAGCGGTTGTAGTCATACCGTTGAAGTGTGGCAGATTCAGGTAGAAGGTGTTTGAAATAGCCTGCCGCATTCGTCTTCGGGGTTTGCTGATGTTTCCAATACTTGGTAAACGGTAGAAGTTAATCGCTAGTACTTGGCGAGGTTTGTTGCTTCTAGTGGTCTTATCGGTCTCTTTGCTGAATTCATAGTGAATGCGCGCCAACTCGTTCTTTGCATAGCTTATTGAGGGCCGATCGGGTAGGTGTGAAAATGTTTCTACATAAAGAATTCATGAGTCGGTGTTTATATCTAATTTGTGAAGATTACTTCATATTCAAGTGATTCTGTCTTGCAGTTTCGATGAAGAGTTCATTTTTCTTTGAACCTGCCAAAACAGCTCTTACTATTTTTTCTTTTTTTTTTTTTTTTTTTGCTTATCTTCTATAAAGATGATTCTCCTGATCCGTGGAGTCTTTTTGTAGCTAACTTTAAAGGCGTATATGAAAACAATTGTATTGTTTATGCAGTAGACAAATTTTGATTAAGACCTTTTCAGATTTATGCTTATAGTGGTATTGAATGTTAATTCTTTTTTTTTACATAGGCATCATCACTTCTCAAGGCCTAGAGACCACTCGAGGATAAGGGTTAAGAGTGTACAGTAGTCAATTGGACAATATAGTAATCGTTAGTAATGTAAATTCGGTAATTTTATTAACTTAAGTGGAACGGCTCATCAGGAACTTGTTTACGCTGGACTTGAAGACAATCAGATTGTATTCAGCTGAAAAACAGGAAAACGGAAGACAGTTCCACGGGCATGCACTTATAAGAAAGAAGCTTTTTTCATGGAATCTACGTTTATGTTTAGGCACAGATAAAGAGTGGGGGAATTATTGACAGTGTTTTCAGCTAGACGATTGTTTCTTATGAAAGTTTGGCGAGGAGGGATCATAGATTGTAGCTCAGTCGAACACTTGCCATGAAAATAACGATAAAGTAGAGACAAACTCGCAACATATTTTCTGTGAGATATTTGGGACTCTATCAAGGCAGGACAAGTTCTTTCTATCAGCTCCTGTCCAGATGTGGCAACAGTACTCCATCCTTATATAGATCTTATATAGATATAGAATTGCATCAGCAGTGAGATATCTACTGGATCGATAGGAGGATCCCATCATTTTCCAGCGTCCTTGGCAACAGATTTGATGTACGTATTCCATTTCATATCAGGAGTACAGGTCAAGCCTAGAACCTTGTCAAAACATAAAGCCTCCCTAAGACGAGAGCCATTCGTTTTAATTGACGCCAGATGGGGATCAGAGCGTTGATGATGTAAAGATAGAAGCTTAGTTTTAGATGCATTAAAGGAACCAGTCAGTCCTTTACCTATTGTACCACGTGCTCAAGATCAAAGGAGAGAGAATCTGAGAGAACTTGGTCGTTTACGGTCTTAGATGTACTATCATAGATGTCATCAGCATAAATGTCTACGAATGATGTAAGGATGTGATTTGGAAGATCATTAATGTAAATCAGAAAGAGAGTTGGGCCCAGGATGGGCCCCTGAGGGACTCCAGCAGTAATACCGTGAGCCTCTGATTTCTGCCCATTAACTATTACTCTTATGAACCTATCAGACAGAATTGATTTAATAATTTAGAAGACATTTCCAACTATACCATAGTTGGAGATCTTGTGAAGTAAACTTTTATGCCACACCCTATTAAAGGCCTTCGATATATCAAGAGCAATTGCTCTAGAAAGGTTGCCTCCGTTGAGAGATTCGCTAATCCTGTGAGATATAATTGTAAGCACATCTGCTGTAGATCTAGCAGAACGGAAACCATATTGTGTGTTACTAAGGAGGTTATTTTTGCTGAGATGATTGATTACGTCTCTATTGAACACAAATTACAGCACTTTACTCATGACGCGTAGGAGACTTATTGGCCTGTACTGAGAGGGAGATGAACGATCACCTGAATTCTTAAATACAGTGCATACTGATGAGATTTTCCACAATGATGGGAAGCAATTCTCCTTAAGACAACGTTTTGTAAGTATAGGCGCTTGTTCTGTTTTTTTTTTTGTTGTTGTTGTTGTGTTTTTTTAGTACTATAATTGGAACACCACCAGGACCGGTTGCTTCACTGGAATCAAGGTTTTTGATTAGTTGTGCAACATCACGTACAGATATTTGTATATCACATAGCGTGTTTTCTGATACAGGGGGAAATATTAGGGGTTGGCGGCCTTGGTCGCAAAGAGTAGAATGAGCTGCAAAGTTCTTGACAAAGAGTTTGGCTTTGTCTGATGGTGAGGAGATTACCTCAGGTCTATTGATTATAGTTGGGATAGAGCACACGCTTCTGATCAGAATCATGTTTGCTATTTACCAAAACTGGTGGGAACCAAGCTGCTGCTCAGCTACTTTGGACTTGAGGGACTGAGCATACAACTCTCTTGCGTTCTTTATTACTTTCTTATAATGGTTGCTGGCAGTCCTGAAAGCTGTTTTAGTCTCAATACATCTATTACGTTGGAAGTAATGGAAACAAGTGATTCTGTGCGCAATGACAGCAGCACATTCTGGAGAGAACCATGGCTGGCTATTAGGGTTATGGCTGGAACTTTTTCGAGGGTATGAAACGGTTTATATCTACAATTAACCATTCAGTCAGGTCTGATACTATAGAAGACACATCCTGTTTAAACATGGAACGCAGAAGTAGATTCGATATAAATGTACGGAAGCTATCCCAATCAGCCGTAGAGTATCGATATATTATAAGATTGAGAGGTACGTCTGAGGACTTATTACATTTCATTTTTATCTTAATTGATACAACAGAGTGGTCGGAAGATCCAAGTGGAGACAGAACAGAAACAACATAATTCAGGTGATATTGCGGCGTTCTGAGCTGATTTATCTGGTATGTCTTGCAAAAAACTTGTAAGTTTCAAGAAGTGTATTGGGCGAAATAAAACTTATCCAATGGTTCTTCAAAGTCTGTGTGTGTATACCTGAGTACGGTTGTTCGGATTTAGCTCAGTGTTTGTGAATACTAGTCTATACCTTTGCTACTAAGGCACACCGTTTACATGTTTTTACCATATTAGTGATATCTTCGCCTATAGACGGCTAGTACATAAAGCATGTTTGCTAGTTACTTCCAGGATGGCCCATGTCGAAGATTTTCAGTATTTTGTTCCTCTGTGTTTGGGGAATAATAACTTCCTCACTATAAAGCAGGAAGATGTTACATAATATACATGTGTGACGTAAATTCTCTTTGTTCTAATTTTTGCTTTGTGGGTTTGATAAATTTATCATCTACTGCGTCTGTCTTAATTTCTTGGAGAGTCACCGGTAGTTCCGAAATTGTGTTGCCAATCATCGTTTTTATCTCACTATTAATGCGAAATGCGGCGATTACAGACTCTAGCGGGGCGAGGCTCCTTCTGAATCGAAATTAACCTAGTCAATATGCGTGCGCGAATTTCTTGACAGAAATTGATTCAGATTCGAATTCGCAATTTAATAAACGGCTGCCAGTAAATGTGGGTTGTCCTTTACAGGCCCAAGTATTATTGGAACAGGTTTGTGATCTGTTTGAAGAGAAATTTCAAGACTGCGTAGATAAGGCTGATACTTTCTTTCTCTATTAAGGAGTATTGTTTTTAGCCGAAATAGTTTACTGGGTGCATAGGCAATTGTTTGTTTTTTTTATCCATCAACCATTTTATGTAGCAAATATGCGCCTATATCGTATTGGTTAGCATCACTCGCAATTAGGATGACGAGATTCGGATTAAAATATGTGATAAAAGGATGTGATGTTAAAACATTTATGTTTGCTTCAAAATCTGACTGGCATTCGTTAGTTTATTTCAAACGTCTTCACGTTTTAAAAAGCTGGTTTAGTAGTGAACGCAAAACATGCATTTTTAGAATAAATTTGGGAATATAGATCTGATAATAATTAACGAGACATAAAATCTTGTGGCGCTTCATACTACCGACATGTGACATAAATCGGTTCTATCCATATCAAGACGTTTGCTTTTTTTTATCAATTATGTGCCCCAAAGATCTTATTTTGGGTAAGAACAATTCGCATTTGCTATCATTTACTTCGAAGCCGAATTTTTTATTCGTCTGAATACTTTTTGTATATGATCATTATGTTATTCCATGTTTTTTTTCTGGTTTTAATAATGTCGTCAAGATATGCGATGATAAAGTCAAGTCCGCCTAGCGTAATGTTTATAACATGTTGAAAATTGACAAACGCTAGTCTTTCCTATCTGTAAAGACCTCGATGGGTATTCATACAGACTAATTTAGCACTTATTTTTACCTGAGATTTGAGATATGCATTGCTTAGATCGATTTTACAAAAACCCCTTACAACCATTTACTGTTGTACATACTTCCTCTGGACTTAGTAGGAGATTAATGAATTTTTTCTAATGACGCGTTCAGACCAGTCGAAAAGTCTGTAGTAACACGGATTACCTCTGATCTCTTTTCACGTAGACATTGAGTGTGGCCATCCCACCGACTGTTTTTTTTTTCGATAGTTCCAATCCGTCCAGCTCCTAATAATTTTTCAAAGGACGCAAATGACAGATTGCGTTTTCTTTTTAATACTGGTTGTATGTTTCGTTTTTATCAAAGTTCTGGGGCATCTTTTTACAGATCAGGTGCGAATACTTCTGTAAATTCGTTTCAAGTTCAAGATTTCATTCTCAGTTTCAGATGGAATTGATTTTCTTTTCCTGCAGAACGTAGATATCGGCAGGTCTTTTAACATAAAACCATGCATCTAGTCCGAAACGATAAGGTTCGTGGCATGTCTTAATACATAGATTTTTAACTTTTTGTTGTTATTTAATTATTGGAATTCTTTTGAGATGAGTAATTGGTATATTTTATTTATTTATATGCGGACTATATCCTCATCTTCCTTAGTTGTTGTCGGGGCCCGTGACGCAGTGGATAGAGACGTTTAATCTCTACAATTCCAGGTGAGCTTGTCTGAATATAGCGGTTTCAATCTTACCCAAATCTGGCCAGAGGATTAGTAGGATAAAACGTGGTGAGACGACAACAACTACGGAAGGCAGTAATGTTGAATAGCAGGGACTCATATTGAAGATGACGCGGAGAGTTCATATTGCGGCCATATAATACACGAAATACGATGATGATGATGAGAGAGACATTTATACATATTACAGTTCTGAGATGTTTCTTATAGCATATATTAGAGAGGAGAGAGAGTGATAGGGTGATAGATGCACAATTCTTATATTTCTTATAACACATAGAGCTAGGAGGAGAGATACATATTCTTGTAAGGGTTACACAATGTGCATTACGAATGATTAACACATTAACTTCTTGAGTGTTGAAAGATGACACATGACGATAGTTTTATAAAAACACAAACATTTGTCGAATGATGATGACGTCAGGAATTCACATTTGTTCTACATGGTTAAATCTTCTACCCTTCGCTTCCAAAGAGTCAGCTGACCACTGACTTCTAACTGACTGACTCTCCTGATCTCTGCTGACTAACTGTTGACTCTTTTTCCCTGATCTGACTAATTCTAGCTCCTATATTAAGAATCCCCCTTTTGCTATGACGTCAGAAGTATGTTTCCCAAACGTGACCAATTCACGTGGCTATGCGCACGTTTTTAAAAAAAAACACACTTCTGCAAACAAAGAATCCTCCTAACCTAGTTTTTAACTTAACTTATTTTTAACAATATATTTTTTATTTATATTGTTCATTCTTTTTGGCTAACATTATTCAGTTTTGTAACAGAAGGGACAATTAATTCTTTTTACGATATAAACAATATCTAGCTATTTATAATAAAATTTAACAATAGATATTTTTAACATTCCGATTTCTAACATTTTATTTCTTAACCTTGCTTACAAGGTTCGAGTCTCGGCTTATCCTAATCTCATTTTCACTCATCTAATGTTCTTATTTACATGGAAAGGGGACAGCCCTTTTCCTGTAACAGTAATTACTGAAGATACAGGTGAAGATTCGATATTCCTATCCCGTCGTGGTTAACAACCTTGCTAGGCAAAAGAAAGAGTTGGTCGAAACGTCGTTAAGCAACAACTATAAAAGATGCGGATAATAGTCTGCATATAAATAACATATTTTTGTTTTTTCCCAATATGGTCAAAATTTCTCCTTCAAAGTTAATATGTCTGCAATTTATGATCTCAGGAGTTGGGGTCTATTCATTTCTTAATGTATTTAAATGTAATATCGAATTTTCTGAACTTGTGTCTAATTGAAATTTAAATTCGTTATCCATATGTTTTATCGTCACATATTTGCGTAATTATGCTTAATTATTTTCGCTTTCTGGTTATATTTTAAATTTTATTTCTGAAATGGAAACGTTTGTGGCCTATTTTTTTACTCGCTAAGCATACTTTTAGCAGACATGAACTCTCTCGAACCCAATGTACATTTCTGCATCCAATACAATGGTATTGAAATTTCTTTTCTGAAAATTACTTTTCAGATGCATGTGGCCATTTTCCCGGGTTTTATTTGTTATGTGTGTTTTAGATTGTTTTACTTATTTATATGTGTGAGATGGAAGATTCAATATCCTTCGGGTTTGTTTTTAATTTATATATTTTGATAGTCTTCTGTTAATTTTTCAAGAGTTAAATTTAGTTCATTTTCTAGTGTTTATTTTTAAACAAGCCTACTGATTTCAGCATGTAGACCTGATGCCAGCTATTATACAAATACTAGGCGTTTGAAATTGTCTGCACTGAGGTCTGATAGTTTCAATTCGTTGCAAAATCATCTCCTCCATTTTACACTTAATTCAAGCAGTCCAATCGTTTATGAAATGAAGAAAATTAAACTTAAAAAGTTCTGTAGTAAACGAACATTTTTGGATCGGTGCAATGCTGACAGTTCTTGTATCTTCTGCAGTACGACGAAAATTACTTATCTTCGACATTAGCAAATAACTCTTCTATATGCTGTTTTTTTTTATTACATTTTCACCCCAAACAAGGCAAATTGCCACTTTGGTGTAGGGGGCTACTATCAGGGGCAACAACTACTGGGGTACTATGTAGAGATTTGGGCAGCAAGATGTCGGTTCACGTTACACTTGAACTTCTGCACGTCAGTACTGTTGGGGAAGCAGGGACCTGGAATGGAATTCCAGAGTCTAGCGGTTCTGGGGAAGAAACTATTGGAGTAAAAAAATATTTTACATCTAGTGATCTCTACTGTGTGGAGGTGGGATTTAGCAGCCTGTCGGGTTTGCCGAGGGTGCTCACGTCGTGGGGGCACAAGTGATTGCAGTTCGTCAGAGCATTCGCCACTAAAATACTTGTAGAAAAGGTAGAGGGATGCAACATTTCGTCGATTGGACAGAAGCTGAAGCTTAGATGCCAGTTCAAGGCCTATCAGGTTTGCGACTCTCTTTTGAACCTTGTCAAGGAGCGAGAGACTAGTAGCAGATGCACCAGCCCAGATGTGACAGCAATACTCCATACATGGGCGAATGGTGGCCTTATAGAGGTACAGGATACTTTCGGGTGTTAGTAGTTTTCTAGCACGGTAGAGATAGCCCACCTTTCTTGCAGCGGCCCTGGTAATGCCTTCAATGTAATTGTTCCAGCTCATGTTTCTTGTGAACGTTAGGCCAAAGAGTTTGAAAGATGTACTCTCAGATAAAGAGTCGTTGGCCATTGCTATAGGTGGTAGAGAGGGTTTCTTGTAATTATTGAATGAAACTAGTTTAGTCTTGGCAGCATTGAACGCGACCAACCACTTTTATCCCCATTCCACCACACATTGGAGGTCTTCCTCTAGTGTTTCTGCCATTTCTTTAGAAATGTGTTCATTCGTCTTCCTGTCGTGCCTGCTATAGAGTGTAATGTCATCAGCATATATACCCATCTCAGAGGCAATTTTGTCGGGGAGGTCATTTATGAATATCAGGAACAATAGAGGTCCAAGGATAGAACCCTGGGGCACTCCCGCATTTACATCATATTTTTTAGATGTACGACCGTCGAGGACAACGTGGATTTTTTTCTTATTTAAGAAGGATTTAATTATGTTAAGTATTCTACCAGTGATAGTGTATGATCTAATTTACCTGAGGGGACCCTCATGCCATACCCTGTCAAAAGCCTTAGATATATCTAGAGCTACTGCTCTGCTCTCCCCCGCTTTGTCCAGTGAATGGTATATACGTTCAGAGATCACAGTTAGGATGTCTGCTGTGGAACGGGCTTGTCTAAATCCATATTGTTTGTCAGTCAGAAGTTTAGCATCTGTAAGATGATAGACTAGAGCATGGTTAATTAAGGTCTCAAATATTTTGGCAAAAAGTGGGAGGAGGCTAATGGGGCGATAATTTGATGGGTCAGTCCTTTCGCCAGAATTCTTGAATACTGGTACAACAGAAGCAGTTTTCCAACAGGCCGGAAAGCAAGCTTCATTAAGGCATTTGTTGTAAAGTTTGGAGAGAACTGGAGCTACTTCGGCTGAGCACATTTTTAATAGCACAGCTGGGATAAGATCGGGTCCACATGCTTTTGAAGTGTCAAGGTTTTTTTATGATAGCATGCACCTGAGCAGGGGTGGTTTTCAGATCGTCTAGCGTGGCGTCTGTCCGCATAGGAAAGTCAGGTATGGGGTGGTTTGAAGGGTCCAGTGTGGAGTTTGAGGCAAACCGACCGACAAGTATGTTAGCCTTGTCGGTTGCTAAGGAGACAACCTCGTGATTGTTGGTTAGTGTTGACGGACAAGATTGTTGGTTAGTGTTGACGTGATTGTTGGTTAGTGTTGACGCACAAGATTGTTTCAGTATTTGCTGTTAGCTTTCAGGTTGTTGTTCCTTTATGCGTTCCTGTTATTTTACCATTTTTCCCTATATATGATGTTTTTTTCTTTGCGTTCTTGGTATTTTAATAATTTTTGTTACTGTTGGATTTGTAGTTTTACTAATTGTTCCACCGTGGTCTGGAATACGCCCATCTTTGGGCAAAATAAAGAGCGTACATATTATTATTTTTTTCTTTATTAAAACCGTGTCCGCTTAAACAAAGTTTTATTATTTTAGAATAACTGGTTAGAATAACTGTTAGGGTTAGGGTTATGGGTGGTAAACAGTGATTCATTTTCCACTGATTTTGCGCTAAAACACACGCTGGTACTTACATTTTTAAGGCTTTGTGTTAATTTATAATCATTTAGAAATAATACTATTGTTTTTATGTCTTTTTCTATAGAAAAAAATATGTTTGCGATACACAATTGATCTAAAATATTTAACAGCGAAGAAAAAGACACGAAAAATGTGTATCTCTTTTTTCAGTGCACACTAGTTTACGATCAACTGTAGTGGACAAACGGAGAAAAAGCAAACAAATCTTTTTCACGCATATATTTCTTACTTTTTTCGATATCATTCAAGACACTACATTAGTTTTGACGTGAAGGTTCACTCAGTGTAAAACAGGCTATTGGATATTTTCCCCGTCTTTGTTTCAGTTCTACACTCAACTCGCATTTGTTTTTTTTTTTGTTTTTTTTTTCAATACAAAGAGGTTTCGTTGGTTATTTTAATGTTTGTGTTTTGGACATTGGAATCTTTTGTTCGTCAGTGTTATATGAACACTAAGATATTTAAACTCTGGTATCCTTCGTAAATTCTCGAATCCTCATTTTGCCAGTATTATACTACATTGAGGTATTTAAACTCAGGTTTCCGTTATGAGTTCTTCGAAAACTCGTTTCGTCAGTGTTATAACCCCTTAATGGTAGAACTTCGCACGGTAATAGAGTAGCAAAATATATTAACAAGAATATCAAAAAGTGTAAGTTCTTTGTCTAGCCGAGGCACAACCTCACTTGCTTCCGCAGATATCGCCTCCCCGGTAATGGCTTGTCTGCCGGTATTTATTGTGTATGGATCAGTGCAATCGTAGGTAACATAGGTAGTTCTACGAAAACACATACACAACTTAAAGAATGACGATTTTAATTTGAAAAAAAAAAGATGTTTTAAACTAGCTTTACAAAACAAAAATAAGGGTTCGAGTTGAAGGGTAAAAAGAAAAGATAACACGGTGATGATTTAATTAGAAACAATGAAAAAGAAACGATAGTATTGATATGCCGAAAATGGGGGTGAATTTTATAAATTAATAAGTATAAAAAACATGAAATAAAAATATTTTGTAAGAATTAATTGTAAAGTAATTGTGTTGGTCTTACTGTGCTAGGGGGAAATTGTTTTAATTCAACTGCTTTCATATAAAAAAAGCATTTGACACACTCAGTGTTATGCAATGTTGGTTTTGAGAAATGGTACGTTTTCTTATGTTTATCGTTTAAGTTTTTAAAGAACAATAACAAACACAACAAGGGCAATGTTCTTAAAGTCGGCAATTTTTGTTTTTCCCTGATTTGTGACTAAATTTTGGCATGTTTTGTGCCTTCATAAATGGATTTGAACGATGTTTTCGTGATGTATGTGTAGCGTGTTTTGTAGCTGCTGTAATTAGATTGTATATATATATATATATACATATATATATATATATATGTGTGTGTGTGTGTGTGTGTGTGTGTGTGTGTGTGTGTATATTTGAATATTTTTTGGGCTGACTCGTAAAGGAGCAGGAAAAACCTGTTTTGTTTGACCATTATGAGTCTTGAATGGCTTGTTGCGATTACATACCGAGGAGACATATGAGAAATCTTTCCCTACATACGGAAAACAGACAGTTCATAATTGGACAATAGGCTATTATGTTACGAATCAGAAAATTTAAAAGAGGTGAATAGATAAATAGAATACCCAGTTATTCAAAGGACATGAAAGAGTGAAATTTAGTAAATCGAATTTGTGGTTCCAAATGGGAATTATATTGTTAATTCTCGACACACTTGAGGTAGCTTGACCTTAACAGTGTAGATAATAAGATACAACATTAAGTAACACTGAGCGGTGTTAATGTGGGATGATTCAGCTTCGTGTTCTGTAGTATTCCGGCGGCGCATTAAAAATAGTAGCTTACCTTTGACCTGAGTACGGTAGTTACGGGTTTAGCTGTAGGAACACTGTCAGTACAAGTCCAACAGTGCGATGCTGGAGTTGAAGGCTTTATCTTTCCTTTCGAATTAATAGTAATAATTAGGAGAAAGATGATTTTTTTCCAAAGGTTTGTGCCGGGATTGCTGAGGGGCCCAGAGATTTTAATCGAATCAGTATAATAAAACAGATACCTCCTGTTATTGTGAGTTGATCATTTAAGACATTGCAAGTAAGGTATTTACTGTTTTGATCACAAACGCATCTATAAGTACGAGTGATTTAGAGCGATCTGTTTGATCTGCTAGGAAAATGCATGAGTGTGCTTGAAAGTTGTTGACATTTATAGAGAGGAAGAATTAGAGGTTCAAGCGGGTGATATTTCGTCGAATTATGCGGTGTGGCGAAACATGTGCCTCTGATTGATAGTGGCAAAAGGTTGGATTGTTGGACATATGCTCTTGACCGTTAATTCGTAGAATTTACCCCTCTGCAGACAAATGCAATAGGGCTGTATAAAAAATCAAGCTTCAATAAAATAAAAAGCGGCCAACGACTTATGAAAGCTGAAAACAATAAGGATGGATAGATTTTGACTTTTTAATTGACTCGGAGTGTGTAAGAAAATGTTAAGATTGTTTTGTATTAAAAAGTGGAATGTCATTGAGTGTGGCCCTGCGATTAGCTTCATACAAATTATTTGTCTTCGCTCGTTTAGCTATGCAGTTTTCATACGTAAATATAATGTATAGAAATGGAATATTTGACAGTTAAGTGAATGGCTGTAACAATAATAATCGAAATAATAGTTGATAGTTGAGGCAAATAATAGAAAGACAAATTAAGATAAGTTAATATTTTAAGCAAATAGGAATTAAAAAAATAATTAACTAAGTGATGGAAGTGGAATTGTAAACAAATGGCAACCGTTTCCATTGTTGTTGTTTTGCCTCAACATTACAGCCAACTCATTTTATGGCTTTCTTCAGGTAATTAACCGCGACGAGATAGAGATCCTAAGTCAAGTAACTGTATCCTCAACAATTACTGCCTCCCATAATTGTGTGGTCTCACCAGGATTCCAATAAAAATAACATGTAATACCATTCGGTACGGATATGACAGTGGAAAACCAGATAAGAACGAAAACTCGGATTTCAAAGATCCAAAAACATCCGACCATAATCAGCTTTCGAGGTCCGTGGAGCAGTTGATAGATGTGTCTAATATCTACGGTTCCAGATGAGCATTCTCTTAAGATAGTGGTTTCAATCCTACTCAAAGCAGACCAGAGGTTTAGATAAGGGAATATTAACTATGGAAAGCAATAAATGCTGAGTATAAAGTTGCGAGACTCAGCATTCCGATCCCGTCGCGGTCAATCACCTGAGGAAGGCCTGAGTATGATTTGACCAAAATGTGGTAAAACAACAAAATCAACAACTATGAAGATGAGGATAACAATCTGCAAATAAATAATTAAATATATACAAAAATTATTGAACTCAAAAGATTCTAATTAACACACACACACACGTATATATATATATATATATATATATATATATATATATATATATATATATATATATATATATATGGCAATCAATATGAATTTAAGAAATACTTAGGAGAATAACACAGGGTGGACTTCATTGCTGAAGAAAAAAATCGTATGTGGGCCACGCATGCATAACATATTTACAAACTGTTTGGTTAGTAATTTGAACAACACAAGCCGCCTTCTCTGTACAGATCGATTGAATGATCGGATGGTATTTTTTTAGTGTTTCTGGTAGACACAGATATACTAAATCACAAACGTATATACTGCCGTAAATCCCGGGGATTCACCAAATTAATCCATTTTATTACCCAGGTTTTTTTTTCAAATAGAAGAATTTGTCATACGTGGTCTCTTGTTTGTGTTCTTTAATATCTGTTTATATTGATGCAAACGTTAATGATGTTCTCTGATGTTTTATAATGATTTTTTCTATGTTATATTATAATACATCTATAAATATATAAATATACATATTAAACTTTCATGCTTAAAAAATTTCTTAATCATTGCGCACATCTTAGGTTGTCTCCCACAAAGTTTATGTAATAAAAATCAATCTCGCAAACGACCTCATGTTTGCTTAGCCTGTAAAATCTCAGCAGAAAATGTAGAAAAGAAAAGACAAGCATAATTTTGGTGGTGTCAACGACAGAATGTTAAGCTGTGACTTTTTGGTGGCCTTACCTGAGGATGTCAGTAGACTTTTACGGGCGTCGTCATGTATCGACATATTACCAACGGATGAGTTATTGGTCCGGAAGCGAAACCAGAACCAATTACAGCAGCAGAAGGCACTAGTTGTGCAGCATCTAAACCGTATGGAGACAATGTGGATTCTCTCCCAGCTAATGCTAAGCATGAGAGCCTGTCTGCTCTAAATGTGGGGGTCTTAACCATTTTGTTAAGGAGTACCGGAATCGAAGTGGTACAACAAATCTTTATGCACGAGCACACAGAATACTACGATGTTATTGCTGCAATAGGTTAGATCACATATCTCGCAATTGTTCGGGAAACGAAGTTCGGGACAAGGTACTGTCGCCACCTTTGCCCCTTACCAAGCAAGTAATTCAGCATTGCCTGTTGTCGGCATCAAAATTAATGAGGTGTAATGTTCGGCACTTGTAGACACGGGATTTTCCGGTCTATAGTTAGCTCAAATCGCTGTCGGAAGTGGAGACAGTAACAAGCGGATGTAATGACCATTAATGGCTTATCCCAAGCATGTTGTGGTATAGGGACTGTCACAATCTGCACTGAGAAAGGTGACAGGAAAAGTTGACGTCCCGGTAATGCAGCAATAAACCCTTGGATACTACTTATTACTTGGAATTGATGCATTAAGAGCTCTAGGAGGCGTCAGTATTATAGCAGCCGGAGGTATAACGTTTGGTAGAGGGAAAGAGGTATGTGCATCTATTTCTGTTGAGGAAAAGGACTTCTCTGCTACGTTTGGCGACAAAGAAAGGGCCTGGGCTGCGAAATGGAAATGGACCATGATCGAATCGCCGGATCGGTTATGCAATACCATTTCAGAGTATGCAGTTTCTACCAAGAATCGGGTTGGATATGAAAAGGAACTGCAGGTGTGGATTGATAATGGTTGGTTAATACTATACCCATAAAAACGTCTAGGACCACCCAAAGGATTAATTCCACTTATGGCTATTGAACAACCGACTAAAAACAAAATTCGACCCGTGATGGATTATCGAAAATTGAATCAGAGTGTTGATGCCTTTACCAGAAATGCAGATGTGTGTGCGGCATCAGAAAGGGAGTAATGTAGCACTGCTGGATTTGAACAGAGCCTACCTACACATACGGGTTCATGAGTCACTGTGGTCATTTCAGACAATGATAATCAAGGGTGAACGATTCTGTTTGACGCACTTACGTTTTGTGCTTAAACGTAGCACCCATAATAATGATAGCTATTATGAAAACTGTTTTGATGCAAGATGCAGTGAAAGCTACTTCAGCTTACATTGATGGCATCTATGTTAATGAAGACATAATGTCTGCAGATGCGCTTTAAATGAAACTGGAATCTTTCGGTTTAATAAGCAAGCGCTTAGAGGATGGGGCGCTCGTGTTGGGCCTTGAGATCCGGGAGGAATGTAATATTTTACGATGGAAACGAGGGAGCCTGAGTCCAGATGTATCTAGTGTGTGAACGCGGTGCATCACGTTTTCTATTTGCGGTAAATTAGTAGGATATTTACCTGTCTGTATATGGCTCTGAGTGGCAACAGGAGTACTAAAAAGATTAGCAACTGCGGTTACAAAAGGATGGGATGACATAGTCAATGACGATTCTCTCCAGCAAATGATGATTGAAACATTGACTAAACTATGTAGAAATTACCCTGTCCGTGGAGAGTGGCATGTATCTGGACACGAACTGAATGCATGGGTTGACGCGAGTTCTTTAGTTACAGGTGCAGTGTTGGAATGATTGGGTTAGTTGTAGAAGATGCGTGCTGGCCTCGTCCGAAAGATAATGATCAGCATATCAATTTGACGGAACTTGATGCCACGCTGAATGGGCTTAATCTTCGCTGCAGTGACAGGCCTGGGTTTTATACCTCCACATTGACTCATTGTGGGTTTATCACTGGTTGACTGACACCTTAACGGGAAAGGCACGAGTTAAGACTAAAGCCGCAAGTTGATACGAAGAAGACTAGCGATAATAAAGCGTCTAGTTGACGAAAACAGTTTACAGGTTGACATTACCTTAGTTCCATTAGAGCAGAATGGGCTGATAATCTGAGTCGAGTGCCAAAAAGATGAATGGATATAATGAAGCAGGGATCTAATCCTCTCCCACTGGCATGCGCAAGCTTAACATATCAGTTACCAATTAATGGCAAACATTTCTTGACCTTAACAGACTGTGGCCGAGCGTGATTCACAATTTACAATATATGGCGTCTGTTGGCACAACGGGATACATCGGGCATTGCGCGACAATTAAGATCCATCTTTTTTTAACGTGGTTCCCCCGCTTGAAATCTTCAGTGATAATGCCTCTACATTATTATGTCAAGTATTTCAGTAATTCACAACCGAATTGAGGGAGGGGTAGCCTGCGTTACCGATGTACATATTTTCCTGAAGGTAACGGCATAGCGGAGCAGTGTCACCATACCGTGTTCGATTCCAGAAGCTGTGTACTGGTATAATGTGACAGCCAAGGACGATGCAACACCATCAACTGCGTCAGCCAATGGGATTTACTGGTACGAACAGCGTATAAAAGGGATACATGTCACACCATCAGTAGTTAGAATTGTCGATACACCGTATAAAGCTGAAGATCATGTTTGGATACAACCATCAAATGCTCGGTGCACGTTTGAGAGTGGACGAATAGAAAAAAATAATAAGTCCTCCGACTATGTTATTCAATGGTGTCCCACGTCATGTGAAAGATGTCCGCCCCTGTTGTGCCTCGTCTACCTCGGAGAACGATACGGAAGAAAACATACAATTCGAGGATGATCTTGATCCCCTACTGTCCCTTCAGATGAGCTCAGAAATGGTATCTACAGAAACCAGAAGAAGAAATTGTGGAACGTACCGGTGACGATGACGATAGTGATTAGGAAGATGGGAACAAGGAAATTATACCCCCAATTTTCCGTAGAAGTACGCGTCGAAGGCGATAGCCATCTCCCTGCTATTTATGTGATAGTGATATCAGGAGGAGGTATAATAGAAATCAATCTCGCAAAAGACCTCGTGTTTGCTTAGCCTGTAAAATACCAGCAGAAAATGTAGAAAAGAAAAGACAAGCATAATTTTGTAGGTCACGTGTTGGTGAACGTATGCCATTAATTTGCATATGTGCACAATTGATAAAAATGGGATGAATTCTACAGCAGGTTGGTTAAGTGGGATGAATCTTAAAGCAGGGCGTTGAGTTGAGTTTTTTGTTGGACAGCTTAGAACGAGAGCAAAGGCGGAAGATAATATCGAATACACGAGGATTTGTTGCGAGTTGAGAGAAGAAAGGAAAAAAGATTTTCATGCGTTATGTCGACAACAGGACGGTTTGACACTGGCAGTTTTTTTTTTTCCTTTTCCATTTTATAGTTTAGATACATGTGTTTGTATGTATAAAGCTTGCATGTGTGGGGGACCTATTGTGCAATCTTGTTACCGGTTGTATAGTTGGATCCCCTCTTTGTATATTGCGTGTATAAACCGGTTACTGGAATAGGCTGCGTGTTCGATAAGTTGGATAGTTGGAGGTCGTTGTTTGCAGATCATACAGCATAATAAAAAAACAATAAACAATATGTTACGAGTTCATTTAAGACATTGAAATGAAGCACGCTGAAACAGGATCATATATTTACATATGTACAAGGAATATTTATTTACATAGAAAGGTTACGAACGTTACAGAGTGTTTGTGTGCTTATAAACTAGCATGCATGTAGATAAACGTTCGTTGCGTTTATGCGATTGTGAATATATTCGAGAGTTCATCGAAGCATACGTTGGAAGTTAATTGTGTATCTAAGTGTTTGTTTCTTATCTTGAGAAAGGTAAACGCCCTGTCGAGGCGTGGACGTAATTTGCATGCCACTCACATTTTAGGTTTGAATTGAAGGGAAACTGGTGTTGTCAGCCCGATATCGAATGGGAAGAGAAAAAAGAGACAGAGAAAACAGAAGCAGGAATTCAGAGCGCCACCAGTTGGGCAAAACGGAGGTTACTACAAGGGGACAACCGATGCGTTGTTTAAAAGGTGTATGTATGAATGTGTGTGCGGTTTGCTTAAACGCCTATTAGATTAAAAAGGCATGTCCCTATACATGTTATTATTATAACCCGATGAAGATCCCAAGGAGTGTTTGCCGATATAAGAGTTCCGTTTTAGACAGTTCAAATCAGGGAACGCCTAAGAAAGTTCAGCGTCTATTTTGGTTACTCAGAACAACTTTCACAATACGATAGCTTGGCCTTGATTGTCTACAAACAAACAGTTTAATTACGGATTATGGTTATACTGTTTCCAAAAAAATCAGCAAATTCATGGAGATAGGAACGGCCATACGTCACATTTTTTTTTTAACAGCGGACCACAGTCCTTCTCAGGCGTTGTGGTAGGCACTTCTCTTTCAATAAGAATAACTGAAAAATAACTCAAGTTGAACGTCGTGTCCGGTAGCACTGTTAAGCAACCTCGCAGAATTAATAAATAAAACTATCAGTCTTTTTCTGTTTATAAAAATTATATTAACAGTAAACTATATAATTACAGATGTCTAATATAATAAGAGAGTCGCCCGTAGTTCCAAAACACTTTTTCATAATAAACACGAACTAATAAACAGTTAGTTTGAGAATCTGTCAGTCACAACGATCTTCTGTTTTCTCCCTTTCTAGTTCTACTTCTTGTCGGCTTGGCAGTAAGCCGACTATTCACAGTGAGAGTTGCGCGGGGGAGGTGGTAGAATCAGCGAGCGTTAAAATTCCATTTGAAGGCCAGTTAATAATAAGGGAATTAGGGAAAAAATTCACGTTCTCAGCCTGCGGTTTTGGGAGTCGCCGCTAAGAGCTCATTCAGACTTTCTGCAATCGAGATTCCTGATCTAACTACGAAATATGTTCAAAATCCCTTGGGCATAAGCTCATATAATAGGGTGTCTGGCGCTCTCAAGATAGTCGGTGATGACCGCGTCACATCCCCTTCTCTTCTAATTGGTCCAGTACCAATTATACATAATCACCTCTCCAGGGTCCTTGTCCATCATGGTGGTTCTCGCGCCGACGATTCTTGAGGGAATGACCTCTCTGTCATGTACTTCTCTCGGTGTTACCATTATTAGCAAAACAATGTTAGTTAAAAATATTATCAATCTCAAATCAATTCAGCTGAAGTTATTTTTCCTTATTTTGGTTTGCGTCATTGACCAAACAAATGGAGTCAGCAAGGCTATCTGAAATTTTCTGGATTTGTTCACATAATAACAGCTCTAACTGAGATATATGATAACCCTTATTCGGCCATCATAGGTAGATAAGTCCCATTATCATTCATTGTTATACATTTATCTAATATATGAATTTAACTTTTAAAATGTTTACACATAAACATTTATTTCATTTTATTTACTCTATCGTTTCATTCTTATCTTGAGATACATATATTAAAAATTGTTCTGGACGAGACGTTAGACCGCATTCATTTTGTTTGTATTAACACTTATAACATACTTATGCAAAACAAATGTTTAAACTTTTACTAAAATAAAACAAATCAATGTTTGAAAACATTTACTTTGTATTTTTACAAATACTTTTTACATTCTTCTTTTAAGGCTCACATAACTCACATAATTTAAAATTAGATTTGTTTTTATTTTGTGCACTATACTCTTTCTAATTTATCGAAAATCTCTTTTTTCTCCTGTCGATTTGTTTTAATTTTACTTTATACAAAAAAAAAAATTTTAAAAATGAAACAAATTCTATTTTACAGATACATATTACATGTATATTTATAGAAATCCCTCGCAACTGAAGACAAATTTCTATTTTAAAATTTGATACCTTTCTGGGGGAAATCATGCATGATAGGGGACAAATTCTAAGTATATATGTTGATAGAAAAGATGACCTGGGTTAAAGCCAGATTCCTACGTTTCTTTTCTGATTTCAAGTAATAGGAAGCTATTGCTCGAGATACTGAAATTGAAAATATTAATAGTCTCGCCTAAGTTTAATTATATGTTATGTTTATTTTAACTGTTTCTTCTGTTCCCTTTAGATACTTTCTTTTTCTCTGAAGAGATTTTTCCTTTCTGTAAATAACTGTTCACCTTTTCTTTAAATAATTCCTCCAATTTTTCTTCAAGTAATTTTCTTATCCCGTAAATAAATAAAAATTTAGGAGCTGTAAACGTTAAATTGAATATATAAAGATATACTTATCTTTTGTCATCCATTTCGCGATTAGATATATTTATATTAATTTCAATTATATTTCTAAGGCATTTGTCTGTTTGACTAAAATACTAATTATTCTGACAATTGTTCGATATTTCAACAAATTTATGTTACATTTAGATTCCGTTTTTCCTAATATAAATTAAAACATTAAAATGTCATACCATAAACAGATTAATTACTCTATATACTTTATATTTTAAATATATGATAAAACAAATACAGTCAGTTATCTTTGACACTTCATATTGAGTTATCCTACAAGAAGAATATTTAATTTCAGTGAATACACTTTTCACAATAACAACAAAAGCGAAATCCAAAAAATGTCTTCACCATCGAAACCTCATTCGACAAAAAACCGCACAAATCCTCAAATTGTCGTTTGCCAATATTTACAATCCAAAAGCCACTACACGACTCAAATCAACCAATGACACACAAGCAATTATTAAAATATAAACAGAAGTTCTCTTGGCTGTTATTTTTAAACGAATTTCAATATTTTAATTTGTGCAAAAACGAATTATAAGATATATTTTCATCAACCCTGCGTCAGTAGAAGTGCCGAGTGGCAGTATCCAAGTCATTAAACACAACTTAGCAACGCCTAGTAATTCAGTTAGTATATATATATATATATATATATATATATATATATATATATATATATATATATATATATGTATATACTAGCCGGGGTACCCAGTTGTTTGAAGATGTGTGTTTAACGAGGAGGGGGGTAAACTAAATATTAAGCGAAGAAATAACCCTGTTTAAATAAAAAGAAAGCGATGCTAAACTTCTTTAAAAAATCGGCAAAATGAAAACAAGAAACAAAAAAAAACAGCGAACAAACGTAAATCTTCTTTAAAAAAGAAATCGATAAACACAAAGCATAAATCAGGGACAAATGATAGGCGTGTTCGGAAAAACAAAAATAAATAAACACAGCGAAAGGCGAAAAAAATCCCATTCCAGTTTTTCTAAGCAACTACGAAATAAAGAAAAAACAAACCGGTGTTCTTTTGTAACTGTCCCTTGTGGGCGATCCCGCAACGGTGGTAAGTGGTGGTGCGGAAAGGAGGAATTTATTAGAGAGAAAAGATTTTACCACTTCCATAGACTTTAGGCGATTTTGGCAGTGAACTCTCAACAGAAAGAATATAGAAATCTACGAAAATCGAGGAAGTGGATAGGTAATAGGCCTATACCACACCTCAGATATTGTGCTGCAGTTTGTGCATATTACATTTGCATGAAATGTCTTGATTTTTAATCCTATTAAGGTCAAAATCAGGGGAGGGAATGAGTTCGTTATATATATATATATATATATATATATATATATATATATATATATAAGGAATATATGTATATATATTCTAGTCAGGATTTCCCTGGAAATCAAATAAAACGTTTTTGTGTAGTTTACAATAATATTTAACTAATATATATTTCAATACACACATACCACGTATATAAATAGATATACATTATATAAATATATATTTTTAACTTAATGATTTCCTCAAATTAAAATTAATAAGGATACGTGTAGCCAACTTACCTTTAGCATGATTTTATCGTATATATATATATATATATATATATATATATATATATATATATATATATATTATAAGAAAGCTCTATTCTTAATGTATATATTTCATTAATTATATTTACAATTGTAATAAATATAAATCTCAATGAAATTGAATGTTTGCTTTTTATTCCAAATACCAAAATATGCAATCAATTTATATGGATAAGTTTCATTATGTTTGTTTGTTTTGTTTTCGGTATTACATTACACATTACAAGTGTTTCGTTCAATAGCGGAAAATTACTAAATAATTCTTTAGAGATAAATAGATATTACTCGGAAAATGTGTAATAGTTTTTTTTTAATGAAAAATGATTTAGAGATCTTTCGCCATGTAACGAAACACTTGTGAGATAGAATCCTATGGAATTGTAAATGCCTGCTTAAAAGAAAATAGGAGAGAAAAAAAAGAAATATTTAACATTGTGTTAATTATTTCCATGATGTAGGATTTAGAATAAAATTATGATACGTATATATATTTTTTGAAGGTTAATATATTTTCCAGAGGTAAAGTAACAAATTATTTTAAGGGGGTTCACACAAAAGTACTCAATACCGAAGTAGGGCAATATATACTTTCTATTAGCTTTACATAAGCATTAGTAACTTCTGACTGGCTGAACGAAACATGTCAGATTATTAGCGACATATAAATGCTTATGTAAATATATAAAACAAATAAAATGTATATATATTTATATTAATATTAATATATATATATATATATATATATATATATTTCTGTAGAAATATATTTTTCTTATTATATATCAATCCTTGTATAAGAAGCTCAATGTGAATACAGAGCAATATATAGAATAAATGACAAAAATTTATATTCCAAAATGCATGATGTTGACAATTTTATATTTTATTCCTTTACATCAATTGATTTGTATAGTTCTTGACAGTGTCTGTTTCGTAGCGCAAAATCAATCACTTAATAATTATATCAATTAGTGAATCTATTATGCCCTTAACTCACCAGAGGAATTAAAATGTAACACGACATGGTGAGAATCCGAAAGTTTGGAAGAGAAGCTGCAGTTACCTTTATATTTTACCATTACGTCATCTTGGAGTTTAATCAAACAAAGTCCTTCTTCTGATGAGTTAAGGGCATAATAGATTCACTAATTGATATAATTATTAAGTGATTGATTTTGTTGATTTTGCGCTACGAAAGGGTTACTGTCAAGAAGTGTAAGGATCAATTGATGTAAAGGAATAAAATATAAAATTGTCAACATCATGTATTTTGGAATATAATTTTTTGACATTTATTATATATATATATATATATATATATATATATATATATATGTTTAAAGAAAAAATAGAAAAAACCGAATGAAATTATTAAAAAATCAACGTTTCGTCCTTGTTTCCGAGGACATCTTCAGGATAATTGAAATAAAAATGTGATAAAAGAAAAAGTCATAGATCACATTTTTATTTCAATTATCCTGAAGATGTCCTCGGAAACAAGGACGAAACGTTGATTTTTTAATAATTTCATTCGGTTTTTTCTATTTTTTCTTTAAACATAACGTCAACCACCGCTGGTATATTTTTTCATTCCTTATACATATATATATATATATATATATATATATATATATATATATATATATATATATATATATATATATTGAGGGAATTAGACCAACAGTCTAAAGAGCGGAGTTTCTTTTAATGTATTAGTAAATGCATTAATATTATTAAAAGAAAACAGTGCTCGGTTTAATGTAGATATATAATAAGCTCGATAGGCATATATATCCTAAAGCTATTTTAATATTGAGTAAAATGATTCATAATTTATAATTAAATATCGGTTTCAAAAGGAAAAACAAACAAAATCAATAAATCGGACGATCGTTTCGGAAACGATGTTTTTATTGAAATAGACAATACGTCTTGAACCATAATTTTATCATTTGATTTTATAAAACAAAGTCTCCTCATCAGCAAAAAGAGTGGGGGGTGTAAGACAGCAAAAATAAAACTAGCATTTTTTAATTAAGGCAGATATTTCTGGAAAATATTTTTTAAAATAAGGAAAAAAGTTTCATGTTGATAAACAAAATTAAATAAAATAAAAAATAAAAATAATATCGAGTTGAAAAGAGGGGATATCTTTAATATTTCTAATAATAATAATAATAATAATAATAATAATAATAATAATAATAATAATAATAATAATAATAATAATATATAGACTTATATATGCATATATATATATATATATATATATATATATATATATATATATATATATATATATATGCATGAACGTTGCAAATGTTTATTTAGTGTACATGTACACAAAAGTAGAATTAATATATTCTTTCACCATTTTCGAATCAGTCACTTCATATTTTTCATATAACGTGTTACTTACTTATACACGTATGCAGGTTATATGTATGTAGGTGGAAAAACTAGGTTCTTGATTTTTCGGAATTGTTTTGTTTACTTAATTTACTTAGTTGCATTTTAATTTTAAACATTTGCATAAAAACAATTCTCATTTGCAATTCTCGGTGCAGAATTAAAACATTCTTTTCAAGTTCTCATATAAAGTTGACATTGTGGAGGCTAAAAATGCACCAAAGCTGTCTAACCACTACTGGTGTTCCACATAATGAGAGCGTAGGCTCAGGACATTCTATAAAAACAGCCTCTTTTCGAAGAATATCAGTTCTCAGCGACTCATTCGTCCACCAGCGTCTTCGGGTAAGTAGTTTTGTTTTACTTTTTAACGCTGGTCTGAAAATAACGTTATTCTCTTTCACTATATTTTGTCTTTGCGATTTTGAAATACAGTTTTCTAAGATATTCTGCTTCAGGTATTTTGTTTGGCCTTTAATAAGTGCAAACCATATCTTATTATGTGTTTTATACTAAGGATAAAAACCATCATTTATTTGTGTTAATATGATCAGTTATTAATTATTCGTAAATAAATGAAGAAATATTTCCAAAAACTTTTTTAAAAAAACTACACCTGTTTTCTGTCAGGTAAGGCAACCGTTTTTAAATACAGCAACTATTTAATCGGTTATGTTGTATTTCTTTTCATATGTTTTTTGTGTGTAAAACTAGCGATAATTATTTTATCCTGAAAACTATAAGGTCGTTATTGTTTTGTAAAAATACCAAATCCTAAACGAATGTTTTCAACCTTCTTATATCGTGCAAATTAAACAGATATCTTAATAGATAGAAACTGCTATGTAAATTAAATATTTGATTTTATATATTTTATTTATGGAAAGTATAGAAAGTATAATAATACATTTTCTAAATACTTATTATAAAATCAATTAACATATACGCTCGTCGTTCTTTAGATAACACAGGGTGGAACGATAAATTTGTCACCTTAAACAACACTCCACTACAGCTTTATTTTATAGCTTTTATTTAAAAAAACAATTTAGGTAACTTGATTTAATGTAGTGCTGACATCTATTCAATTTAGCCGCGTTCAGCCTCAAACACCGCATCTATACGGGTCCGGAACTAAGAGCAAGCCTTTTTGTAAAAGCTCCAGCGGGAGCTCGGCGAATACTAAGCGGATAACATTAATAATGCTGGCTTCGATGTTGTGGGAGGTCATATTGGTGATGTTACCGACGTATGATCAAACGAAATAGTCCAGCGGTTCAGATCAGTGGATGAGGGACAGTGAGAAAAAAATACAAAGTCCTGTCACTCCTTCTGAAGTCAAGCATGGATCTCTTTAGACTTGCAGGCAAGCGCCGAGTCCCGCTGCTACACTCACTGTTTGCCAGCGGTCACCTGATGGCACAAGGGTATCACCACACTCTTCAGCACATCCAGATACACTTTGGTGTTGATTTTAAGCCGATTTCGAAGATGTGAGGTGGCATGTTGTGGCCCTCACTTGTAACCACACTGTGGCCGGAGACTTCGTTGAACTGTGCCCTAAAGCGTTTAACCGTCCGGATTTACATTTTGAGGGTACTGGCAATGGTCATGTTGACATAACTTGGATCGGTAGAGAGCATGAGTTGTACAACGACGCATTTCCGATCTCGTTCCTTAAACATTGTGTCAAAGGCCCCTATCGCTGTTGGAATTTGTACACAACTGTCCAGTTAGTAAATGGTCTGCAACAAAAAAAGAAAAAACCTGTTTTCATCAAACGGAAATGGAATAATGCTGTCTTTTCTCGGACGACAATTTCATCCTTTCATCCCGTAATATATGAGGATCTAATTTCGTATTTGTTAATTAAATTTGAATCAAAACCTAGCTTTTGTAAATAGATGAATACTTATCACAAATGCCCTTGTAATCCGAAAATTGCAGTAAAGTGTTGCCTTGTTTTCGAGCAAGAAAATACCAAATTGAATCCGAATATTTACCCTATTTTGAAAGTACATTTAGTTACGACTCGTTGAATATTCGAAAGAAAAATGAATTAACATCAACAGTACAAAAAAAAAATTCATGACACATTTTTGTGAAAATTTGTAAAACATTATCCGTTACAGAAATTCCAAAGATCATTAAATTATTTTGAGCTAAATTTTACTTCTCATTCATAATGTCCCTTGTTGCAGTGACCTTCGACAATTGATGTCGTTTTTTGAGATATATAATGGAATTCTGATATTATTTAAAGGGTAAAAAAATATACTTATATAAATTTATCTTCTGGTAAAATTTATTTGCAGTCAATATCCGAGAAGACAAAATGGCAACCGGTCATATTGTTTCAACCTTGCTTGCAGGTAAATCATTTTTCTGTTGTTGTGATTTAAACTTGATAAAATACAATTCGGAATTTGATTAGATTACTTAGTAACATTTTAAAGTACCTAAAGTAAATATTTTAGGGTTATTTCTCTTATTTCAATGATGTTTTAAATAATTTAATAAAGTTGAGTTATGTTTGAAATAGACTTCTTTTCAAAGAGCATAGTGTATAGAGTAAAATGTTACTAAACAGTCATATTGAGATTCACAATTATTATATATACATACATAAAGTCTGTTTTAACAAAGATTTAATTTTTAACAATTTGTAATGATTAACTGAAAGTGATCGTTATGCGGGTACTTATTAGAGAATACCGTTTCCATCAAGTTTGCTTGAAATTTTTATTGTTGTTTGGATCCGTTTTGATTTTATCTAAAATCATTCTATTTTTTTGCAGTTATTGCACTAAGCAGCTTTACCGATGCCACAATTCCAGGTAAGAATTTAATGTGATTTTTATTATTATTATTATTATTATTATTATTATTATTATTATTATTATTATTATTATTATTATTATTATTATTATTATTATTATTATTATTATTTTAAATGTACCATTGTAATTCTAATTAACGTTAATTCTATCCAGGTTAGACGAGTAAACGCACAAAATGTCAATGATTTTACTGCGGTAACAATATGCTTTCTTGAATGACCTTTCTATATGAATATCAGGAATTACTGACATGTGTCTTATAAACAAACACAGAGTGTATGTAGAAATGATTCATAAAACCAACACAAGTAGAAATAAATAAACCAGTATCTCTTTCACTGTTATATTTATGCATACAACTTATATATGAACAATGCGATACTCGTAATGAAATAAAATGAAACGTTCCTTGAATCAGTAATCGTTTTTACATGAGAAATTATTATTAGAAAATGATAAAATGTTTTATCTATGTCTAAATAGAATGCAATCTTAGGAACTATTTTTAACAAAGCGATTAATTTACGAGTAATTCAGCATCGACCTAACCATGTATAAAATGTATTAGAAAATAAAATTACAATAATTTAGAAAATAATGTAAACATGTTGTTATGTGTTTTTATGTTTGTTATTACGAAAATATTTGGCATAAATTTCCATTTGGTTTAGATGAAGCAATTCATTCTTCCATATTACAGCGTTCCCATATTCCGGTTGGGGTTATGGACATGGACTTGGTGGACTCTATGGTGGATACGGGCTTGGTGCAGGCATTTACGGTGGATACGGACTTGGTGGATTATATGGTGGATACGGTGGATACGGACTTGGTGGATTATATGGTGGATACGGTGGATACGGTGGATACGGACTTGGTGGATTCAATGGTGGATACGGTGGATACGGACTTGGTGGACTCTATGGCGGCTACGTATCTCATGGTCCAGTTCATTTTGGTGCTGGTTTCGGAGGCCTCTACGGTGGGTATGGTGGATATGGTGTTGGAGGTTTCTATGGTGGTTATGGTTTTGGAGGTCTTCACAGTCACTATGGTATTGGTGCTCATACAGTAAACGAAGTATCCCACAGGATTCAACCCCTCGGCTACGGCATTGCCTATCAAGCTGGACATGCAGTTCACAGAGTAACTCGACCAGTCGCTCATCATGGTGTCATTTCTCAACGTTATGCCATTCCTCACTATGAAGTTCGTTATGTTAACTATCCAGTTGTAAATCGTTACATCCAAATGATCACTGTTACCAAACCATACATTGTACCCCGATATGAAACACACTTTCAACAATATCAAGTTCCAGTGCCTCGATACTACGTATCTATGGCTCAATACCCCGTCGTCATTCCGAAAGTTCACATTGCCGAAAGCCATCAACCAGTGACACATTACAGCCATGTGACCCAGGATTTCCATCAACCAATCTACGGTGTACATTACCCAGTTGGCCACACTGTTGAATCAAAAGTTCATCATGTGCCATTCGTTTATGGTGCAACACATTTCGGTCCGTACTAAAAGATCATCTCAACATATGGACATTAATCGATGTGAGTATCTAGTTTGATATTTAACGTTTATATATTTCCCTTATTGTGTACGTTTGCTTCTTATAATAATTCCAAATATGATCAGTATAGAATAATTTTAAATGCGTTAGACAAGGCTAATGCTTGTAAATTGAAAGCGATAGAACATGTTTGCCAAATGCAGGTACAGGCGTGCGCACAGCATTAAAAAAAATAGCAAATGTAATCTTAATATACAGGTTGTGTAATATATAAACTAAAAATCTCTCATTACAATGTATGGTTGAAACAGAAAAAAATGTTTATAATAATATACAATAAATCGTAAATAATATTTATTGTATGTTTATATGTTTTAAACGCAAACATCTACTCAGATCGAAGTAAAGGTAATCTCATATGCACGCACATATGCAGACTACAGCACAAACAGATGCGCTTTATTATGATTAACCTTCATTAAATCTGTTTTTGTTGTTGTTTTTTGTTATATGTAAACGTCATTTTTTTCATTTTCATTAGTAATATTTTTCACATTAGAGCAGTCGACTTCATTCGATATAAAGTTCAAATAATTTTAGTAGCTCTTACTGGTAGTGTAAAATTTATAGATGTATCCTCATTATATCTTTATACATATATTAAACTATTTGGATATTTAGATAATTATTACAAACATAATATATATTTACACATCACATATAACACACACGCACACACAGATATATATATATATATATATATATATATATATATATATATATATATATATATATATATATATATTAGTGTCGGGACGATTAATCGGAATCGAGAATCGGAAAAATCGGAGCTTTTGGGGGTATCGGAATCGGAAAAATTTGAGTTTACTTCCGATGCCAAAACCGATTCCTTTAATTATCTTTTTATTTGATTTTGGTTTAAGAAACCTCCTCCACTGCTTGGAGTAATAATAAAATAAATATTTATTGATTGAAACTTCCAGTAAGGCTAAAATCTCTAGGTCATCCCCTCACAAGTGTGTTTTTACGTTTAGAAAATATAGGCACATTTAAGATATGTTTTTACAGTAATCGGGACAAAATTACACTTTTATAGGTATTTAGAGATTTATAAAGAATCAGAATCAGAATCGGTAATTGTATCGGAATCGGGAATTTAGTACGGATTCGGTAATTGTATTGAAATCAGGAAAAATATTGGAATCGTCCCGTAACTAATATATATTACACGCTCACATATATAATAGGCAATCATGCGCACACACATACATACGAACACACACATGCTAACACACACGTGTACTCGCACACACACACACACACACACACACACACACACACATATATATATATATATATATATATATATATATATGTGCGCGTGTCTGTTATACTTTGCTTATTTTTTCTGTTATTCCATTTAGTTCAGAAAGTATAGCATAAAATAAAAATTGAGATTCGTACGAAATTCCAAGCTGTGCCCTAAAGCGTGATGGTCAGGAGAGCGTGCTATCAAACTGCTGGATGTACATGTCGTTTGTTTAGTCGAAGATGGCAGATAAAAAATTTAATTCCTTTAAAAATATTTAAGGTTCAGAACTATGGGGGAAATTAAAACTAACAGGCAGTCAACTAGGCTTTATGCAACGTTCACGAATTTTTCTTGTGTCTTGTTTGAAGACTCTCTACAGTCTTCGTTGAAATTTGGGGTTTACACGTTGTAAATTCAATTCATTCCAGTAGTACTTATTTAGTGACCCGGAGGTAAAGGCTTAGTAAACGGAGTCAAAGATTGGCTTCGTAGCTGTGTTCGAATCTCCTGACTAGTAAGAATTGTCACCTCATACACTGATGATTGCGAAAGCATGACACACTTGTGTCTACAGATATAAAAGATAATTTATATATATATACATATATATACATATATATATATATATATATATATATATGATTGCTACTTCTTCACAGAAGTTTGCCATCTCTTCCTTAAGTGTTATTCCGTCCGTGTGCACGTAGGTTACTCTCCAATTCAGCTTTAGTATAACATGAAAGCTCGCAAATGTGGTATAAAAACTTTCCTTCTTTTAAAGGTGAATCCTCGAATGCCGTGTCAGGTCACTTCTAGATTTGCAGATTAGACCACACATATGACAACTTTGCATATATATATATATATATATATATATATATATATATATATATATATATATATATATATATATATATATAGTCTTTGAAGTTTTTAATCTTCAAAACACTACAAAAAAATAAAAAAATATTTTTATCATTCGTTAGAAAACTATCCAGTCAGTAAGTCATTTAATCACCTGCAATCACTGCATCAACCCGCTCTCGAATTTACGATAACACTAATAATTTATTTTTTAAGGGACCATCAGTTTCTTACCATGAAACACTGTTTCGGGGATTTAAAAGCAAAACAGCATATTACATCATGGCTCCCCAGAAGTGTTGATCAAACACCACCTCCCTTAATCTTAGGAAGAAGACATGTTACAAATATTTGATCTAATTTCCTATTCTTAATTGCATTATCTAACCTTTTCATGCTATAAAAATGAATGTTTTACCTGTGTGATTCATCAGTTTCCAAATTTTAAAATGGATATATTTTTTAATTTACTAGTCTTGTATTTATAAGATTAGGATTAATCCATTTAACTACTTATCACCCCCACTATGATTAGTATTTTGTATATTTGCATTCATATTTATTTAAAATTAAATATGTAAAGGTTAAAACTATTTATACATATATACATTTATTATTATTATTATTATTATTATTATTATTATTATTATTATTATTATTATTATATGTAATTATAAATACATTTTATGCATTACTAATATAGTTTTGGATGTGTGTGTGGGTATGTATGTGTGTGTGTATAATTTATGTATTCCATTTTACTTCAATTGAAGTTCTAAAAAAAACAAGGTGTTTTTTTATGACTAATACTTTATTTTTCTACATGATTATATATATATATATATATATATATATATATATATATATATATATATATATATATTAGAATATTCCATCAACATTCTGGTTTACCTATCAAACACTGATTTCAGAGAATAATTTTCGTCTCCCCAATATACCACTTAAACATGTAGTATATCTTTATTGTGATCTTACCTGATTTAAGAACACGCATTCATCTACTATAAGGGAGTAAATGTGAATTTACTTGAGATAACTTGTACCCCATGCCATATAAAAGCCAGTGTTAGTTCGTCATTATTTCAGCCGCGAATACTATGTAAGTTTAAGGATTTAGTCAGGGTTACTTGTAAGAAACTATTCTCATGCTAGGTTGTGCTGACAAACCCCCTAGAATGATATCATAGACACCTAATGAAAAAGGTTACGTAAGCATTCAAGTCTTCTTTTGTCTAGTATAGTATTCAAGGCCTCTTCGAGTTCTGTATATGAGATTGTGTAACTACCCAATTCGTTCATTCGTTCGTTCGCAGGTCGGTTTTGCAACGTTCGGTCAAGCATTTTGCTGGGTGAGACGGGCCTTTTATGTTGACTAGTACTGGAATCGAAGTTTTTGAAGTATTTAATCCATTTATTGACAGTACTTCTCCGCCGTAATGGTTTCGCTTTCATTAAAAAAAAACTGTAGTGAACGAGATCGGTCGCAGACCACCAAACAATTAGCATGACTTTCTTTTGATTCAACTTTGGCTTCGGAAAGTGTCGGAAACTTTTAGTACAACGCTGGTTTCGTTGCCACATTTGTGAACTTTCATATAGGACTAAATTGGGGCTTCGTCGACGTCTAACCACTGAGCTGAGCATTGCCGGTTGTCGTGAAGAACCCACTTATCACTCGTGAATAATTACCCGGTCGAGAGGAGTGTCGTTCTTGTTGTGTAAAAGAACGGAAGATGACGTTTTATAACAGTGTTTTTTTTCTTGTTTTTTTTTTGTTTGTTTTTTTGTCGTTCAATTCGTGATTTAAATTTTCAAGTTTTTTTTTTTTGTCTTTCCACTCTCTCAAGTGGTCGGAAATCATCGTATTTGTTACGTCTAATTCAAAAGTAAGTCCTTGAACATTTGTGCGTGAATTGGCTTCGACTAATGCTCTTCATTGATCGTTGTTAACATCCGATGGTCGATCACTAAGCCCGTCATCTTCAAAACTCTTTTCTTCGCCACGAAATTCATTTAAGCCACCATTGTCCGTTGCATACAGTAGTAGTTCTTGGGCCAAACGCTTCGCTAATATTGCGAGCTCTTTCCGCAGCTTTTTGGCCTAGCTTGAATTGAAATAATAAAGTTGTGCTAATTTGCTTTTTTACATCTTGTATTCAACGTTCTGCAAGGAAGACATAACTGTTTTGAACGATTGTAATTTAAACGGTTATATAGAGGAAAAACGCTCTTTAAAAGTATATATAAAGTAAAGGTATTATAAAGAAAACTTATTTGAAAATACATTATTTGAAACGAAAATTTAAAAATTTCACAAGAATTTACTTGTCAACCAAATATATATACATATATGATCGAAAATGATTTTGCCGCCTTTACCTCTCATAAACTGTAAACAAAAATATAGCATTTTGTTTTACAGACAGCTTCTCATAAACTATTTAATAATTAGTATTAATCATATTGCCTCAAAACAGAAATAAAGAATGAGAGATACAAAATGGGAAAACAAAACACGCCAAACACATTAGAGACATTATTTAAGCAGGCGATCACATTTGAACAAGAATCATAAAGCATATATCTTTCAAGCTTTCTATTATACACAAACATCCCCCTCACAGACACACACACACACACATATATATATACACATATATATATATATATATATATATATATATATATTTAAAAGTATATGTGTATTAATAAATAAATGCAAACCGAACAACCTTTGCTTTTATTTAAAACATACTCTGTAACGAGAGAAAATAGGATATTATACTGGTCTGAGGATTTCGATTGTTATTCGAATAATAAATATAAACAATGATATTGGAGTGAAAGTTCTTTTTCTTTTTCATTTCAGGGATTTCTAAGGATAACCTGGTTTCTGACAAGGCTGGAATTCATAAGCAAATCATCTTTTATATTATGTAACAAATAAAACAATAAAAAAGTACCCTATATTCATCATGTGATTTTCATTATTTCTCTTTTTTATTTGAATAAAATCAGTCTATAACGTTACAAATAATTTTAAGGGGTTGTTTATACAATCTTTGGACCAATATTAAATTTAATGGCATGCAATGGTGTTGTTATAAGGCATGAGAAAAATACTAATACAATTATCTATTTATCTATTAACAAGTCGCATATTTCTTCTTCTTCCCCCACTTTTTTTCCTCACTTTATATTTTTTCTCATTTTGTAGGGGGGGTGGGGAGTGGCACTTTAACATGCTCGGCTATCTCCCACTCTGCCGTAAGGACTCTGACAGACATATGCACGGACTTGGAGTCTACATTCGTAACACCCTCCCCCTGACTAGAGAAACAAACCTAGAAACGGACGATCAAGCCTTTATGTGCTATAGACTAAACATACAACATAACATTAGCTACTTTTATTTTCTCTACCGCTCTCCCTCGACCCAGGACTGCACCATAATAACCAAAGTCTCTGACAGCATAGACACAGCACTCTCCCTCGACACTAGTGCACAAGTACATGTATTTGGTGACTTTAATGTTCACCGCAAAAACTGGCTTGGATTCTCTACTCACACAGATGCAGCGGGCAGCTCAACACATAGTTTCGCTATATCTCACTCCCTATCATAAATGGTTACGTTTTCAACCCGTTTCCCTGACCAGCAAGAACAACACGCATCACTTCTAGATCTGTTTCTGACTACAGTTCCCGTGGATTGTATAACAAATGCCACAGCCCACTCGGGAACGCTGATCATGCAATGATAATGGTAGAAATCGCCCTAAATTCTAGACCCAAAACTGAAGAGCCAGTGCTCAAAACAACGAGATATTATAAAAAGGCTGACTGGGAAGCCATCAAAGATCTCATCAGAGATGCCCCATGGGCAAATATGTTTTCTCTTCCTACTGAACAGTGCGCAAATGAGACAACTGAATGGTTCAAAACAGCAATTGAAACACATGTTCTCATGCGGATATTTTATAGCAAGCCCCACTCTCCCCAATGGTTTACTTCGACTTGCGCAACTGCCATTGCTCGAAGGCAGCATGCATACCGCAGATTTAACCGACATAAGTCCAGTTCAAACAAACAGAAGTATATAGAAGCTAGAAGTAACGTTAAGAAAGAAATAGCGACAGCTAAGAGAGAATTTACTGAAACCACTAAAAAACGCGTCGAAGCACAAAAATTAGGAAATCGTGACTTCTGGAAAAACTACAACAGTGTAGTAAATAATGGGCAATCAACAATTCCCCCACTAACCAACAATCTAGAGGTTATTTGCTCAGCAACCGACAAGACTAATATGCTTGCCAGCCGGTTTGCCTCGAACTCCACACTGCACCCTTCCAACCACCCCCTGCCTGACTTTCCCTTGCGGACAGACGTCACGCTAGACCATCTAAAAATCACTCCTGCTCAGGTACACGCTATCATAAAAAACCTTGACACTTCAAAAGCATGTGGACCTGATCTCATCCCAGCTGCGCTATTAAAAAAGTGCTCAGCCGAAGTAGCTCCAGTTCTCTCCAAACTCTACAACAAATGCCTTAATGAATCATGCTTCCCGGGTTGTTGGAAAACTGCTTCTGTGGTACCAGTATTCAAGAATTCTGGCGAAAGGACTGACCCATCAAACTATCGCCCTATTAGCCTCCTCCCACTTTTTCACCAAAATATTTGAGACCATAATTAACCATGCTCTAGTCCATCACCTTACAGATACTAAACTTCTGACTGACAAACAATATGGATTTAGACAAGCCCGTTCCACAGCTGGCATCCTCACTGTAATCTCTGAACGTATATACCATTCACTGGACAAAGCGGGGGAGGGCAGAGCGGTAGCTCTAGATATATCTAAGGCTTTTGACAGGGTATGGCATAAGGGTCTCCTCAGGAAAATTAGATCATACGGTATCACTGGTAGAATACTTAACATAATTAAATCCTTCTTAGATAAGAGAAAAATCCAGGTTGTCCTCGACGGTCGTACATCTAAACAGTGTGATATATATGCGGGAGATCCTCAGAGGTCTATTCTCGGATCTCTATTGTTCCTAATATTTACTAATGACCTCCCGGACAAAACTGCCTCTGAGATAGGTATATATACTGATGACACCACGCTCTATAACAGGCATGACGGGAAAACAAATGAACGCATAACTAAAGAAATGGCAAAAAACACTAGAGGATGACCTCCAATCTGTAGTGGAATGGGGACATAAATGGATGGTCACATTCAATGCTGCCAAGACTAAACTGGTTTCATTTAATAATTACAAGAAACCTTCTCTACCACTAATAGCAATGGCCAGTGACTCCCTGTCTGAGAGTACATCTTTCAAACTGCTTGGTCTAACGTTCACAGGAAACATGAGTTGGAACAATTATATTGAAACATTGCCAGGGCCGTTGCGAAAAAGGTAGGCTCTCTCTACCGTGCTAGAAAACTACTAACACCTGAAAGTATCCTGTTCCTCTATAAGGCCACCATTCGCCCATGTATGGAGTATTGTTGTCACATTTCGGCTGGTGCATCTGCTGCTAGTCTCTCGCTCCTAGACAAGGTTCTAAAGAGAGTCGCCAATCTGATAGGCCCTGAACTGGCATCTAAGCTTCAGCCTCTGTCCCATCGACGAAACCTTGCATCCCTCTGCCTGTTCTACAAATATTTTAATGGTTAATGCTCTGACGAACTGCAGACACTTGTGACCCCACGACATAGACACCCTCGACAAACCCGACAGGCAGCTAAATCCCACCCCCACACAGTAGAGATCCCTAGATGTAAAAGATCTTTCTATTCCAGCAGTAGCTTCCCCAGAACCTCTAGTCTGGAATTGCATTCCAGGTATTGCTTCCCTAACTGTACTGACATGCAGAAGTTCAAGTGTAACGTGAACCGACATTTTGCTGCCCAAATCCCAACATAGTGCCCCAGTAGTTGCTGCCCCTGATAGTAGCCTCCTACACCACAGTGGCAATGCGCCTTGTTTGGGGTGAAAATGTAATTTTAAAAAATTACTTAAACGAAACGAACTAACATTGGATTCCAGTTTTTACAAGAAACTTTAATAGTCAGCCGCCAGCGTTCTTCAAATCTTGCACCGATTAGTCGCTTCAATATTTTATTTACTGTCTTTATACTTCTATTATGTTTGCATTTATTTCATATGTGGTACTAGGGAGAAGGAGAAACTGACTTCCTATTTTCGGATTAGCTACTTATTCATTCTTTATTTTGATACATTGTATTTCTGAGAGTTTCATTAGCACAATTACTACTACGCTATCGATATTGGAATCAGACGACATTTAACTTGGTTAACACCGACAACAAAGAAAGCATTACAAAAAAAAAACCCCAAAACAAACCAACATTAAACAAAAATAAAAAAAACACGGTCAGTTTACTGGTTTTATTTATTCATCTTTTTCTTTTTCATTGAAACAATAAAAAAATAAAATCTAATAAACATATTTTCATTATACACGGTAAGTTTTATTTTTTTAATTTTGTTTTTCCATTAAAAAAACAAAAAAAATAGATTTGAATAAACATATTTGCATTTTACGCAGTAACTTTCTTCTTTTTCTTCTTTTTTTTCTTTGGTATTCTTTCACGTTCGTTTTGTTTTTTATTCCTTACAATTTTACGCGTCATATATTAGCTAAACCAGGGCGGGGGGGGGATCTATAAATATAAAAGCTAAAATGTGTGTGTGTGCGTGTATGTGTGTGTGTGGGGGTGTTCCTTTACCCTAAACTGAGCCTCCTCCTGCTACTACGACAATGACGTCATGTTTGACATAGAAAACGTTGATGTTAGTTTCAACAACCTGCAAGTGTTTTAAAGGGTTACTTTTTTCCGTTCTTAATTGTGTGTCTCTTTGGCGTAGAAGTAACGCGTCAGGCATTTTTCCCGCCTTAGTCTCGATGCTTCGGGTTCGAGCCTGTCTTCCTACCTTTTCCTTTTTTTTTACATTTGTTCGCGGTTTTGCTTTGCTTTGGTTTTTCCAATTTTTTATAAAATCGTGTTTTTTATAATATTAAAACAGGGCCACCCTCCAACATACACATCTCCAAACACGCGGGCAACGCTAGTATAGAAATATTGCATGCAATTATGTATTTCATCAATGTAGTAGTGATAATGTCAGTAGTTTTAACTTTGTACTGCAACAACATTTTAATAACAAAAAAAACTAAAATATGAGGAGAGTAATTCTATATAACATAGTTACCCATACTGTTTTAACGTAAAGCTATGTTCTATGCATACAACATAGATACCTAAATTGACAGAAAGTTGAATCCATTTAAAGGCAAACTTAGATAAATACAGTACACGCAGTTCAAATAATAATAATAATAATAATAATAATAATAATAATAATAATAATATATTACTGTAGATTTCAGTAATAATATACAATTAAAAACATTATTAATACACGCTACAAAACATACAATGTACCTACAGTGTATGCAGTTAAAACAAGCCAAAAACTATATGGTCCCCTGACTGAGTTTGGCTATAGCATGATGAAAAACATTAGGGTAAAACAGCCAAATGAAATCGTTTCATGACAAACGATGCATTAATTTGAATTCAGTACCATTCAAAACCCCTATTTAGACACAAGTATTAATCTTTGGAAAAAAATAAAAACTAGCCCCAAAAGGGTTGTTTTTTACCTCTAAAACACCCTGGGGTTCAAGCCGCACAATTTTCCCAGGGTAAAATATTATGTTCCCAGATGTATATTTATATGGTCTTACTTTTGGGTAATTTTCAGCAAAATATAAGGATCGGAAAAGATTCTATTGTGAGCACACCTACCAAGATGAAAGCGATAGTCGAAATTAATACCAATCGTGATCTAAAAAAAAAAAAAATTAAAGAATTTATCTAACCGGAATGCATCAAATTTATAGAAATTTTGTTCAAATGCAAAATAAATATATCTTAAATATTCAGAAAACCTAGTTATGCTGACAATATTTGTTATTCAATGAAAAAAATTAATAATTTGCCGGATTGCCGCGTTGATTCCTATTTCAGTTATATAAATACTTTAGAGTGTAATGATTTTGTCATTTCTTCCAAAAATATTTTTACTTAAACCATATTTGTAATATTTCTAAAAATGATAACTTAAATAGAGTAAGTTATAGCGAGTTAGGCACTTGTGCATGACATTGGCCAAGATACACAGTTGCCAGATAATTATTATTTTTCAAGGCCAAATGTTAAAGAAAAAAGGTTAAATTCAAAAAAGAACCCACACTTTTTGCGATAAAAAGGCAGTTGATATTCCTATGTTATTCAAGCGAACGAAATACTGAATTTCACGTAAAACAAATGGCACCTACGTAATTGTCATGTCGAAAATACTAACGTATCCAAAAATTACGAAAAACAAGGAGATAGTACATTAATCTCTATATAAATAAAATTAAGTCATTTTTCCCCTCTGAGTCTGACCTTAATAGAATTAAAACTCAAGACATTTCATGCAAATGTAATGTGCACAAATTTCAGCACATTATCTGAGATGTGCTATAGGCCTATTACCCTTACACTTCTTCGATAACACCGGTTTGAGTTCTTAGTTGCTTAAAAAAATGGAATGGCATTTTACCTTCGGCTGAAACGCAACTTCCGATTATTCCATTGGTTACTTATACCATTTCTTTTATTTCTCCCCCCTTTTTGTTTTTAAATTTTTTACTTTTTTTCTTTTTTTTTGGGGGGGGGTGCAAGTCAAAGGGTTAATTAAATGAAACGAACTAACCTTATTTCAAGGTTTTACAACAAGCTTTAACATTCAGCCGCTAGCGTTCTTCAAATGTTCAAACGATTACTCGATTTCTATATTTTATTTACTGTATTTTTCCTTCTATTATGTTTTCAGTGATTTTATACATGATGCTAGGGGTAGAGCTGACTTCTTATTCTCGGATTACTTACTCATTCATTATTTATTTCTATACATTGAATTTCTAGTAGTTTCATAAGCCTACTTACTATTACGCTATCCATATGGAACCAGACGACATTCCAATTGGTAAAAAGCGACAACAAAGAAAACAATGCAAAAAAAGAAAACAAAACAAAACACATAACAAACTGTTATGCTTACACCTAACAATTATATGGTTAAAAATACGTTGTTTTTTTTTGCATAAAACAAACCAACAATAAAAAAATTATGACTAAAATCTATTAAAAATTTTTTCATTATACACGGTCAGTTTTCTGGTTTTATTTATTTCTCCCCCCAACCCATTTGTATTTTTCCTGTTTGTTTTGTTTATTGAATTTTATTGCAAAAAACACCAACAAAAAAAAATAAAAATAAAATAAAATAAACATAATTGCATTTTACACGGTGAGTTTTCTGGGAGTTTTTTTCCATTATAATTCATTCCAATTCGTTTTGTTTGTTTGTTTGCTTTATTTTTTCCTGTACTCTGCGGCTGACACCGATGACTGCCGGTCTAGCCTGAGCAATGCTTGACGGAAATTCACGAAAATTCGGGTCAAATTATGCAGGACTACCTTCATTTTTTTCTTTTTTGTTCACTTTTTCTTGGGCCCTAAACAACTACAAATGATTTTTTAACACCCTTTCTTACATTTTTCCCCCAGTTTTTGCCATAAAGTCTTTCAATTATATGCGCATAAAACACATACAAATAATATTATACATATTTGGGTCCTTTTCTTTACCAGGGGGTGTAAATACAGTTTCATTTCTTCGCCTGATTGGACACTAACAAAACAAATTCAACATAAATCATTACGGGCTTATTTCATTTACAAAATAAAGTCCGCTGTTTGCATTTACAGAACATTTACTCCCGTCATATATTAGCTAAACCAGGGGGGTGGCGCATCTATAAATATTAAAACGAAAATGTGTGTGTGTGGGTTCGCTTCTTCTTGTGTATGTCCGCGAATGATTTTGCTTGCATCGAAAAAATAGGTCAGACTTCCTCGCACATGTTCATTTCACTTCATAAACCTTCATATAACGCCCTTATCAGTTCCTCTCCCTCGTGGAACAGCAGGTTAGGTGACTGGCTTCCCCCCCCCTTTCGGTTCCACATTCGCGTCCAGGCTTCGGGGTTCAATCCGACCTTCCGACCAAAACTTCTTTTTCTTTTACGCCTCTTTTTAACACACACACCTACAAATACCCGGACAACGCCGGGTACCCCCGCTAGTTATTAATAAAAAGAAATTTGTGAAATTGGTATTTACGGGCGAACTGCGACAAAAATATTATGTAGTTTTGCATTTAATGACCCGCGCTGAAACAATAATATTTAGAAACCTATTATTTAACATGGGGATGGGAGAGTGTTTTGTGACAATTCTGTACTTTCACCTAACAATTTAATAAAAATGAGATTTTAAAACTTGAATTTTACTTGTAAATACTATTTAGCAAATAACAGGGGTCGTTAAATGACAAAAGCACCAAATAATATTTATTTTATTAAAATAAATTTGTAAAAACAATTATTGTATTAACATATAAGACACTTATGCGTTATACAGGCAGTGCCATTTTGTTTAGTTCGGTTTCATTGAACGACCGATAGGGGACGCAATTTTTCAACCTTATTCAACAGTGAGAGACTCATACATTACACGGGCGGGGGCATATTTTTTAGGGGGGGGTTTCATTGAACAGCCGATAGGGGGCACAACTTTTCAACTTAATTCAACAGTGACAATAATTAAAACAATACTTTGTTATAGTTTTACTTTTACTCAATCAAGTTTTTAATAAAATTTTATTTTTCTCTTACGGCAACTTCTTTTCGTTAAATTAAAAAAAATCAATGATGCTTCAATTCAAAAAATGTTTTAAAATTATTTGAAAAATATATCCAATGTTGCTTTAATTTTTATTAGAATTCTATTTTCTTACGATGAGTTTCCATTAAGTTGTTTGAAAAAAATCGAATGTTCCTATTTACTTGCCTCCCCGAGAGGGCAGAGTTAGACACAAGGTCGATTTTAATGCGGGGAAAGGAACAAAAATTAAAATTGTCTCAGTCTAGAAGGATTTCTTCTTCAGTAACTCAGCAAAAAAAGTGGATGTGTAGTATCAGAACAGATACTACACTTTGCTCCTATCCAAAAGACCAAGTAATGTTGCTTTAATTCAGAAAATGCATTTTTACAAAGTTTTCACAGCTATATTTTGATACATTTTTGTACAATAACTTTTGATTTTCAAGTACGTTGGTGTTATTTATGTTTTCATTTATTTTGTGTGTTATTGTTCAACAAGAAATTATGTTTTACTAACAGGACCCGCTAACCGGCGTTCCCCGGAGAAAGCATGGCCCTATCCTATTGTAAAAAATGGAAAGTACGGTTGAAATGGCACTCATAACCTCATCATGTAAGGACGGCTTTCGGACTGGTAACCGGCAACGTTCCCATGTTAAGAACGGTTTTCGGACTGATCACCGGCAACATTCCCATGCTAAGGACAGCTTTCAAAATGGTCCCCGCAACATTCCCATGTGAAGAACACCTTCGGAATGGTCACCGGCAACATTCCCATGTGAAGATCGGCTTTCGCAATGGTCACTCCATTTTGGTAGTGTGGGTGTTTGTGAAAATATTTGCCACGAATGTGACTTTGATAGTTACTGTCAAGATCCCCACGCACAAATACTATGAACCAAGAAAGAAGTTAGGGGGTGGCAGTGTCGGTTGGATATTGGAGATTTGATTCCCACCCGTGCATAATAATCTGGTGGCATAATACATGGGGGTATATATATATATATATATATATATATATATATATATATATATATATATATATATATATATATATATATATATATGAGGAAAACTACTTGTATCCGGCAAATATAAATCAGATGTGCTTAATCAGCATAGCGGAAAACCTACAAAAGTTGTCATTTTTAAGAAAAGTGTGTAGATGGATCTAAGGTAAAACATGCTCTATAATTACCCCCTCGTAATAACAGTAAAGTACTGTTGTTGTTGTTGTTGTTGTTGTTGTTGTCGCCCAACCCTTAAGCTCCTCATGGTAAGAACGGCTTTCGGAAACTTTTCATATTAAAACGACCTTTTCATATTAAGAACGCCTTTCGGAACGGACCCCCCAACTCCTCTAGTTCACTGCACCCCTCCGCACCATATTAAGAACGGCTCTCGGAATAGACACCCTATTTTGTGAGTTGGAACATAATCGCTCTAATTTTCCTGTCATAATGTAGGATGCTGAAACCAAACATTAAAAACACGTTCGTTTAGTTTACTAAGATTAGTTCATTTATTCATCATAATTTTGGACGCTAAAATCACACATTAAAAAAGTTAAGTTCGTCTCGTTTATTGAATCGTTCATTTAGTCATCTCATAATTTTGTATAGTTAAAACAGATATTAAAAAAAGATTTAAAAAAGAGTATAATCTAGGGAAATAACTTGATGTAACTTAGGAATAAATCATTGAAATCAACGCTGTTTTCTAAATTAAATAAGATAAAATAGGCTAAAATCAAGGGAAATAACTTGATGTAACTAATGATTAAATCATTGAAATCAAGGTTGTTTTCTCTATTAAATATGATAAGAGTTATGTAATAATTTTGGACGCTAAAACAAAATTAAAAATTAGAATTTCGTCTAAGAATCTTAGTAATTCTTATTCATGTCGACATTTTGGACGTTAAAAAGCAACATTACAAGTGAATTTAGTATCGTTTACTAAGATTCGTTCATGTAGTCATTCCATAATTTTAGACGTTAAAAACAAACACATGAAAAGTGAAGTTAATCTCGTTTAGTAAGATTCGTTCAGTTAGTCATGTCAACATTTTGGACGCTAAAATTCAACATTGAAAAGGTGAAATTCGTCTAGATCAAGATTCGTTCATTTAGGCATGTCATAATTTTGGACGCTAAAAATAAACATCCAAAAAGAAAAGTTCGTCTTGTTTAATATGATTCGTTCATTTAGTTATGTAATAATTTTGGACGCTTAAACCCGTTAAAAAAGTGAAACATTATGAAAAAGCTTGTTACGTTTAGTAAGATTCGTTTTTATAATCTAGGACGTTCACAACGCTAAAAGTAACTAACGAACAGTATGTTCAATCGATGGAAGCATGTAAAAAAATATATATTCGGAAATTTATATCTGAAGCTTTATTACGAATATTTTTTGTTAAGGAAAAAGTAAATGTTACAATAAGGTAAATTAAACAGTCGTCGTTAACCTCTCGGAAATCCGACGGTAGGAAAGTATATTTTTTAAACAATGTGCGACAATATTGTGTGTAGGTAAAATTGAGTGTTTTTTGTAAAAAAAATCCACATTCTTTTTATCCCTTTTTAATCAATGGGAACGAAACCAGAATTTTTCCATGCTCAAATATTACATTCCAGATGAATATCACTGTGGTCTTGCTTTTGGATAATTTTCAGCAAAATCTAATGGTCGGAAAATATTCTATCTACCAAAAAAGTGCTACTTTTTGTGATCTTGACCGCTTTTGGTCCCTCTGTGGACACAACTAGAATTTTCCCAGAGTCAAATATTACGTTTTCAGATGTATATCATGTGGTCATACTTTTGAGTAATGTCAGCAAAATCTAATGATAAGAAAATAATCTATGCCCCGAAAAGTGTTATTTTTTGCGATTTTGGATTAAAGACAACATGTTTACCCCTTTTGACTCCCTGGGGACGAAGGCAAAATGTTCCTAGGATAAAATATTATGTTACCAGATGTATATTTATGTGGCTTTACTTTTCGGTATATTTCAGCAAAATCTAAAGGTCGGAAAACATTCTCTGTTATTTTTGCCCATTTTGGCCACTTTTGACCCTCTTGGAGAAGCAAACAGAATTTTCTAAGAGTCAAATATTACATTTTCAGATGTATACTCACATGGTCTAGCTTTTGAGAAATTCAACAAAATCTAATGGTCATAAAATATTTTTTCTTCTGAAAAGTTCTATTTTGGCCCATTTGGACCCATTTTAAGCAACTGGTAAAGCAACCAAAATTTTTATAAAAAATCCGAGAATGTTACATTCCCCCCCCCCTCACCTAGTTGTAACATCATGCAAAATTCCAGGAAAATGCAATGAGTAGTCAACAAGAATTTTTGGAAGGAACAGACGAACAGACAAGAGTAAATTCTTACGTCCAAATCCGACTAAGTCGGTGGACCAATAAATACGTACTGCATTGCAATATCTACTATAAAAGTGATCTACTATTGTAGTGTTCACACCGTACTTTCTTGTTAAACGTCTATATGGAGCCTCTCAGAAAGTTTGTAGTTGAATATTAAAACACTAAACATTTTTATTTTGCCTGTCTTTACTCGCTGTCTTGTGTGGATGTCCTTCAAATTAATAAATGTTGGTTTTTATTTTTTAATGTAAAATTTTTCAAACCTTACTGCCAAACTAATATATATAATAATGTTAAATGCCTAACCCACAAATATGCGGGGCTGCAAATGGGAAATCACGAAGAGGTGAGGCTATACATGAAAAAAACAAGCCAAGTCATTTTGGATTCTACACATGAGAGTCAGCAGGAACATTTTCGATATCTTGTGATTCGTCTACTGGAAAATGAAACTAATTTAAACGCTTTTGGTGGGGTAATGAGATTGTGGATCAGGAGTTTAATGTTCAGTGTAACTAGCAAAAGGTAACAGAATCAGAGAAAGTTATATCTGCTACCCTTCCTGTCACCAAGCATGTATCGAAAAAATTAACCTGACTTTGTTTTAACTGAAGTACATAACAAGAATTCCAACGAAATTAAAAGGATACCGTTATGAATTGAAAGCCAAATTATAAGTTACTTCTGTATTGCTTTCAGATTTCAGTATTGAAATAAATAAACTGACCTTTAATTTATTGTAATTATACACGTATCTTTAGGTGTGTCAGAAACTGACCTTACGAATGCGTGAAAAAATATAGAATAATTCGATCCCATGTCTTTCCAAGTTTATAATTACTCGAAAAATGTAATTCAGCCCCTATTTCTTTTCAATTAAAGGAGCAATGACCACGGTTTAAATTAAAACAAAAAAAAACGTGGTTTAAAAAAAGGTTTTAAACTTCAAACTCTACAGGTAAATCTCTAAAAAATACTTCTTTTTTTTTTGCTTTAAATTTGAATATATTATTTATTGATTTTTTTATCTTCAATTTGTGATATGTAAAACTTTGGTGAGTAAATTAATTATTTACTTTTTAATAGACATTTCAAAATTGGCGGGGGGGGGCGTGAATTAAAAAAAACGTTTGTCTAAAATATTATATTCGGTTTATTGGAATGAGCATAATATCTCACATTGACCCTGAAAATATCGTAAAAACTGAGGCATTAGAAAAATTTTGATAGATTTTTAAATTTAAAAAATTGAAAAATAGTTAACTCGTAAAATTCAATTGATTTCATTACGTAAAAAAATGTTTTTTTAAAAATAAGAAATATAATACTTCTATTACTTTTTATACAACTTTAATAGTTTATTTTGGACGTATAATCCATAAAGAAAATAAACAACCCACTTTTAAAAGAGAAATTACGATTTTTTTTATATTTTATTGACAGTTTCGTGTTAGAGGTGTCAAAAATTCCCCCAAAATTCCGATACACCTAACGTATCTTTTAATGACAAATATACTTTAACTAGAAGATTACCTGGCGTTGACCGGTATTTAATGTAACGTAAAATTACTTTAAAAAATGAAATTAAAAATACGGGCGAAAACTGAGACTTCCACATACGAATATTATATTTTTTCTAAAGAGTTCACTTCTTGTAAGAAAAATACACTAGGCCTGCGATCGAAACCAAAACTCCAAAAGTCTGTAGATTAAAAATCCGTTGGGTATATAGGTTGAGAAGTATCCTCACTTTTATAGATATATAAATTCATATCCTTTTGTACCCATTACGTCACAAAGTTCAGTAATTTACGAAAGAGTATTTGGATCTGGAGAAAATATAATAAGTTTGGCCAGGAGATGGGTGAATGAAGCTAGATATATCCGTGCGCAAGTGATGAACCCATATATATGAACACAACCACGTCCACGCATGCATGTATATACGCATATGCCTGTACACACACATATATACATGCATACATATATATATATATACATATATATATATATATATATATATATATATATATATATATATATATATATATGTATATATTAGTGTTGGAAGGATTAACCGAAATCGGGAATCGGAAAAATCGGACCTCTTTGGGCGATCGGAATCGGAAAAATTAAAAATTATTGCCTAATTTCCGTTCCAAACCGATTCATTTTTTTTTTTTTTTTTTGCAATAAAAAATGAAAGAAGCACAAAATGTTTTTTTATTAGAAGTTATTCATTTACAACATGAGACTGAGAGGTGCCACGGAAGGATTATAAATCACATCTACAGATTTAAGATTGATTCACAGAGTTTAATTTATTTTATTTACTAGCATTTCAGTCCGGCGTTGCCCGGTTGTTTTGAGGTGTATGGTCAGTAAAAAAAAAAAGTGGTAGTAGGAAGGCAGGCTGGAACCCGTGCCGTGAAGGAGGAAAAGAACGGGGAAAAAATGTGACGTCTTCGCTGTTACGACCACCGTCAAACTGGGAGTAACGTGGGTTTTAATTAAGGCTAGACAATCGAAAACAGGCGACGACTTTCAAAAATATCGGAGGGTGAAGAAATTAATGTTTTTAGCCAATTTTTCGGTACTTTTCGTCAGAAGGGTCGAGCTTCAAACGATACTGATCTTGTGAAAATCCGTCGCCTCTGTCGAAAGTTATAGGCAGACATGCAAACATACATACATACATACACACATTTATATATTGATAGCACAAATTTTCGGCACAAACCGATCAAAACGCTTGCCCTATCTCTGAATATCTTTTATGTAAAATTTCAAATGTTTAGACCAGAAATTGTCTGAGTAATTTGGTAGAGACCACAAAAGTCATTTTTTTTTATATAATTTATATATATTTTTCATAATATTATGACCCCTTAACATTTATTGTTTTGGGCTCGAATCAAGTTATCAAGTTAGATCCATGCCCAAAGAATCTATATCTAAAATGTTAATTGTTTATACCCAAAATTGTCGGCGGAGTTTGGTAGAGTTCTCAAAGGTTAAATCGTTTGACTGTGATCCCTTAATAGCCAAATTTCTGGCCGAAAATGAATTACACAGATTTTTCCAAATCTCAGTACCTTGTATATTAAATTTCGAGTCTGTAGACTAAAAATTGACAGAGATATTGCGTAGGGAAATGTACACAGACAGGTTCGAACCCGTACCGCGAAGGAGGAAAAGAAGGGGAAAAACCTGTCGTCTTTGCTGTTACGACCGCCGCCAAACCGGAAGTGATTTATGTTTAAATTAAGGATAGACAATTGAAACGAGAGGATGACTTTCAAAAATATCGGCGAAAAGCCTCCCCCCCCCCGTAAAAAGTGCTTAGGTGAAGATATTAATGTTTTCAGCCAATTTTTCGATACCTGTCGTCTGAAAGGTCGAATTCAAAACGATACTGCTTTTGTAAAATCCGTCGCCTCTGTCGAAAGTTTTAGGCAGACTTGCAAACATACATGAATTTAGGAAAACTTGTCCCGGGAAAACTCGTCTCGGGAAAACTCGTCTCGGGAAAACTCGTCTCCGGAAAACTCGACCCCGGAAAACTCGACCCCTTTCGCTAGGTAGGAAAACTGGTCCCGTATTGAATAAATATCGATTGAAAACACATTTTATGATCGTTCTTGAAGGAGATATTGTTTTTTAAAATAGACTATATCCCCCCATAATATTTTTAAAAAATATTTTTTCTTGTTTAATGTTTTTTTTTTTGGTTTTTTTTTAAATAAAATCGATTTTCTAAGTGTCCGTTTTCTACCTAACTGGCTAAGTTGGTGCCCGGAAAACTCGTCCCGGGAAAACTCGTCTTGGGAAAACTCGTTTCGGGAAAACCCGTCTCGGGAAAACTCGTCTCCGGCAAACTCGTCCCCTTTCGCTAGGTAGGAAAACTGGTCCCGTATTGAATAAATATCGATTGAAAACACATTTTATGATCGTTCTTGAAGGAGATATTGTTTTTTAAAATAGACTATAGCCCCCCATAATATTTAAAAAAAAATATTTTACTTGTTTAATGTTTTTTTTTTAAATAAAATTGATTTTCTAAGTGTCCATTTTCTACCTAACTGGCTAAGTTCTTAGTGGTTTCACTTATTTTAAAGCGTTTATTATGTTCATACAAAGTTAATTACAATTTTTTTTGTTCTTATTTGAACGATGTTTTTTGGAGTCATAAAAACAATAATAAAAAAACAAAACAAAAAAATTAAAAAAACAGGGAGCGATTCGATTCTTCGTTACTTTTTTTGTTTTGGTTTTTTAATTATGATAGTTTTTTTGTTGTTATGTTTTTGTTTTCTCTCATACCAAATGCACTCATGCGTTATTTAAAATTATAATTTTATCAATTATCGACATTTATTGTCGTCCTGTCAAATTTTGCAAAAATTAACTAATAAATTAAAAGCGAAATATTTTTTTGGCGCGAGAGATGCCATGTGCTAACAATCTCTCGTTAACTCATTTTTAATTTTTACTTTAAAATTCTAAAATCAATCATTAAGAGAAAAAGTAATCACTAAATAAATTTATTAATCAATTTTATTGAAAACTCCGCTATCGTTTATCAAGAATCTTTTTAATTTCATTTTTTGTTGGTTGTTTTTTGGAGGGAGATATAGTTTTTACCCCCTCCCTCTCTCAAAATTATATTTTAAAAAATATTAAAATTTATTATTTTCTTTTTAAAACCAAATCTCCCTTAGTAATTTCTTTAATTTTCTATTTTTTTAGCGATTATCAACACCCCTAAGATGTGATATACCGGACATTATTTCTCGTTCTCATGTAACACTTTTGTTTGTTTTCTGTGTTTTTTTTCTTGACCGAATAAACGATTCCAAATAAATTAAACAACAGTAAATAAGTATATTTTTTTATATTAATATTTAAAAAAAATATGCGGTCTCGTTTATGAACATAATAAACGCTTTAAAATAAGTGAAACCACTAAGAACTTAGCCGAATTGAGGAAAACTAGTCCCGGGAAAACTTGTCTCGGGAAAACTCGTCTCGGGAAAACTCGTCTCCGGAAAACTCGACCCCGGAAAACTCGTCCCCTTTCGCTAGGTAGGAAAACTGGTCCCGTATTGAATAAATATCGATTGAAAACACATTTTATGATCGTTCTTGAAGGAGATATTGTTTTTTTAAAATAGACTATAGCCCCCCATAATATTTTTAAAAAATATTTTTTCTTGTTTAATGTTTTGTTTTTTTTTTAATAAAATCGATTTTCTAAGTGTCCGTTTTCTACCTAAGTGGCTAAGTTCTTAGTGGTTTCACTTATTTTAAAGCGTTTATTATGTTCATAAACGAGACCGCATATTTTTTAAATATTAATATAAAAAAAATTTACTTATTTACTGTTGTTTAATTTATTTGGAATCGTTTATTCGGTAAAAAAAAACACAGAAAACAAACAAAAGTGTTACATGAGAACGAGAAATAATGTCCTGTATATCACATCTTAGGGGTGTTGATAATCGCTAAAAAAATAGAAAATTAAAGAAATTACTAAGGGAGATTTGGTTTTAAAAAGAAAATAATAAATTTTAATATTTTTTAAAATATAATTTTGAGAGAGGGAGGGGGGTAAAAACTATATCTCCCTCAAAAAACAACCAACAAAAAATGAAATTAAAAAAATTCTTGATAAACGATAGCGGAGTTTTCAATAAAATTGATTAATAAATTTATTTAGTGATTACTTTTTCTCTTAATGATTGATTTTAGAATTTTGAAGTAAAAATTAAAAATGAGTTAACGAGAGATTGTTAGCACATGGCATCTCTCGCGCCAAAAAAATATTTCGCTTTTAATTTATTAGTTAATTTTTGCAAAATTTGACAGGACGACAATAAATGTCGATAATTGATAAAATTATAATTTTAAATAACGCATGAGTGCATTTGGTATGAGAGAAAACAAAAACATAACAACAAAAAAAAACTATCATAATTAAAAAACCAAAACAAAAAAAGTAACGAAGAATCGAATCGCTCCCTGTTTTTTTAATTTTTTTGTTTTGTTTTTTATTATTGTTTTTATGACTCCAAAAAACATCGTTCAAATAAGAACAAAAAAAATTGTAATTAACTTTGTATGAACATAATAAACGCTTTAAAATAAGTGAAACCACTAAGAACTTAGCCAGTTAGGTAGAAAATGGACACTTAGAAAATCAATTTTATTTAAAAAAAACCATTAAACAAGTAAAAATATTTTTTTTAAATATTATGGGGGGGGGGCTATAGTCTATTTTAAAAAACAATATCTCCTTCAAGAACGATCATAAAATGTGTTTTCAATCGATATTTATTCAATACGGGACCAGTTTTCCTACCTAGCGAAAGGGGACGTGTTTTCGGGAGACGAGTTTTCCCGGGACGAGTTTTCCCGGGACGAGTTTTCCGGGCCCCAACATACATAATTTAGGAAAACTCGTCGCTGGAAAACTCGTCTCCGGAAAACTCGTCTCTGGAAAACTCGTACCCGGAAAACTCGACCCCGGAAAACTCGTCCCCTTTTGCTAGGTAGGAAAACTGGTCCCTTATTGAATAAATTTCGATTGGAAACACATTTTATGACCGTTCTTGAATGAGATATTGTCTTTAAAAGAGAATACACATCCCATAATATATTTTTTTAATATTTTTATTTGTTTACGGTTGTTTTAAAAAAATTAAATTAATTTTTCTAAGTTTTCGTTTTCTACCTAGCTTTGAAAGTTTTTCGTGTTTCAACTTATTTTAAAGAGTTTATTTAGTTTTTTAAAAAATAATGTCGTGTTTTACTTTTGAACAAAAAATGTCCGACATAAGAGGATGACGTCTTAGGAGTCTCGATAATTGATCAAAAATAGAAAATTAAAGAAAATACTGAGGTAGATATAGTTTTTAAACGAGACCCCCCCCTTGCAAAAGAAAACAAATTTGTATATTTTTAGGTAATGCGCATCCCATAATATTTTTAAAAATATTTTTACTTGTTTACTGTTTTAAAAAAATTAAATTGATTTTTCTAAGTTTTCGTTTTCTACCTAGCTCTGTAAATTTTTGGGGTTTAAACTTATTTTATAGAGTTTATTTATTTAAAAAAAAATAACAAGTAATGTCGCACTCGACATTACTTAGTAAATAATTTTGAACAAAAAATGTCCGAAAATTAAAGAAAATACTGAGGTAGATATAGTTTTAAAACGCCCCCCTCACACACATACTCCAAAAGAAAATATATTTGTATATTTTTAGGTAATGTCCAAGATCACTGCTCGGAAAAAAATCAAGCTAACAGAAGTGGATACGGTTGATTATGTAACGAAACTAAACGGAAGACACGAAAAACGAAACCATATATTTATTTTTAAAGAATACTTTAGTTTTTAACATTTATTGTGTTATTACGAAACAAAAAGAAAACGCTTTTTGTATTATCAAATAATAAAACAAATATTTTATTTAGAAAAATTCGTACTTCACAGGAAACGTGGACCCTGCATAAACAGTGCTTTTATTTAATGCTTGCTCCTCCAAAGCGCAAAAGGTTTTCTTTGGTTTATTTAATCACGAAAACTTTTTGAAGGTACTATTTGAGGCCAAAAAGGGGGGTAACAGCATTCTTTGAATATGTATGAAAAAATAATTTAACAAAAAAATAATATTCAGCGGAGAAAATAATAAAAAAAATTAAAATAAAAGGAAATAAAATAAAAACAAGCACTAAATAAAATTATTCACCCAAAGAAAAAAAATTAAATAAAATAGATACACGCGCGATTAAAAATAAAGTCACGAAGAAAGTGAAAGAAAACGCTTTGAGGGAGCAATCATTAAATAAAAATCCATTTATGCAGGGTTCACGTTCACCGTGATTTACCGAAAAATTAATTTAGTTTTAACACATTTTTTGTTCACGAAACAACACTTCTGCAGTATGCGCACTGTGGGCATCTTTTCTTAGGCATTTCCGTTTCACTAAACTGTCGCAATGTGGCGCATCTCTATCAAAAAACATTTTAATTATTAGCTTTAATTGAAAAAGATGTTTCATTTAAAGTATTTATTTCTTCGAAAAAAAAAGAAGCTATGTTAAAAATCTAATGTTATTTTTATTGCAAAATTGTTTTATTAATTCTTACGCAGACTTTTAAATAAATGTTTTTACAATTATATATTAATGTATTTTTATACAATAAATGTTTTGGTTTTCAAATATTTTTCTGTTCAGAAAAAATCTTATTTGTTACTTATTTGCCGCGTTATTTGACCGAGAAGAAATTGAAGTTATCGCCCCCTAACAATAGCCGCCGTCTGTATACTGTACAACTGCCCCTGAAATGACTTTTAAACGATACCCTCCCATGTTAAGAATGGATTTCTAAATTATAACGTTATTATTTCAGTGCGATACCTAAATTACACAAGTACCGTGTTTTCTTTTTTGTTGCTTTGTAATAACACAAGAATTATTTAAACTGAATTAATTCTTCTAAGTAAAATAATTGCTTTCTTTGATAATATGTAAGTGTTTTCTTTCTTTTATTTTTGTTTCGTAATAACACAGAAAGTGTTAAAACTAGAGTATTTTTTAAATAAATATATGATTTCGTTTTTCGTGTCTTCAGTCCGTGATCAAGTTTATTTTTTTAAAACAAGAGTTAAAAATAATTTTAGAAAATATTATGGGGGTGCATAGTCTCTTTTAAAAACAATATCTCCTTCAAGAACGGCCATAAAATGTGTTTTCAATCGATATTTATTCAATAAGGGACCAGTTTTCCTACATAGCAAAAAGGGGGGAGTTTTTCGGGTACGATTTTTCCGGGTACGGGTTTTCCGGGTACGAGTTTTCCGGGTACCCATACATTTATATGTTTTACCCAAACCGATTAAAAAGCTTGGCCTATCTCTGAATACACTTTATGTAAAATTTCAAATGTTTAGACCAGAAATTGTCTGAGTAATTTGGTAGAGACTGCAGTGGTCAATTTTTTTATGTTTGGCCCCTATTATGACCCTTAACATTTAGAGTTTGGGGCTCAAATCAAGTTATTAAGTTATATCCATGTCCAAGGAACCTATATAAAAAATTTCAAGTGTTTAGACCCAAAATTGTCGGAGGAGTTTGGTAGAGTCCTCAAGGCCAAATCGTTGAACTTTGACCCCTTAACAGTAAAATTTCTGGCCGAAAACCGGTCACATAGATTTTTCCAAATCTCAGTACCCTGTATATCAAATTTCGAGTCTGTAGACTAAAAATTGACAGAGATATTGCGTAGGGAAATGTACACACACAGACACGTTCACTTTATTGAAGGATAACTTGCCTATTCCCTTTGTAAACTTTTCGCACTTATTCGCTAAATGTTTTGATACCCTCATCCAGGGAGTTCATTTGATTATTAAAAGGTTAAATGCTCTGGACGGGTTTTTTAAATTTCGTTGGCGCCAGCTGAATATTGCCAGTGTCTGTGATCGGCGTCTTTATAAAGTTTTATGATGCTCATCCTTAGACGCAAGTGAAAAATATAGATGAAAAGCTCCTACGAGTTTATCAAAATCTTGAATAATGCATAAAGAAACTCGCGCCCGAAAAACCCGTCCACTGAAAACTTTTGTTTTGCTATGCAGGAAACTTGTTCGATTATTGAATAAATATCGATTGAAAACATATTTTTATGACCGTTTTTGAAGGAGATATTGTTTTTAAAAGAAACTACATCTCCATAATCTTTTATATATATATATATATATATATATATATATATATATATATATATATATATATATATATATTACTGTTCTTTTAAAAAAGATAAAATCGATTTACTACCTAGTTGTTCGTTTTCTTGCTAGCTGGCTAAGTTTTTTGTGGTTTAACTTATTTAAAGCGTGTATTCAGTTAAAAAAGAAACTTCAGACTGCATAATATTTTTAAAAATATTTATACTTTTTTTTACTGTTGTTTTAAAAAGAGCAAAATCGATTTTTCTACCTATTTGGCTAAGTTATTTGAGATTTAACTTATTTTAAAGCGTTTATTCAGTAAAAATAAGTCGCATCGACTGTGACGTGAGAACAAGAAATAATGTTCAATATGAGGAATCACTTCTTAAGAGTCTTGATAATCGCTCAAAAATAGAAAATTAAAGAAAATACTGAAGGAGATTTAGTTCAATCTTCGAAAAGTTGAAATATTTAAATTTAATACGGTCAGTGATTAAAACTTCGTTTCATCTGAACGTAAATTTATACTACTGGCGGTAATAGTAGTAGTAGTAGTAGGAGGAGGAGGAGGAGGAGGAGGAGGGGGAGGAAGAGGAGGAGTAGTAGTGCTATCTATATGTTAATACGAGAGCGTGTGCGTTATTTTCTGTCACGCTTACATCCAAGCCGTTTAATTGTTATGTACTTCCATTTCTTGTAATAAATAATTTTACCAAGAATTCTTCAGAACTTTTGGTTTCGGTTTCGATTATAGCTGATGGCCCTCAAGTCATTTAATTTTTATAGAAATAACTAGCATGGGTGCCCGGCGTTGCCCGGGTATTTGGAGGTGTATGTTGAGCAAAAAAAAAGCGGTCAATTATTTTATGTTTGACCCCTATCATGACCCCTTAAAATTTATTGTTTTGGGCTCAAAATGTCCAACAAACCTATATCTAAAATTTCAAATGTATAGACCCAAAATTGTCAGAGGAGTTTGGTAGAGTTCTCAAAGGTCAAATCGCTTAACTGTGACCACTTAATCGCCAAATTTCTGGGCAACAACGGATCACATCGATTTTCCCAAACTTCAGTACCCTGTATATCAAATTTCGAGTCTGTAGACTAAAAGTTGGCAGATTTATTGCGTAGGGAAATGTACACACACACACACACACACACATACATACTTTCACTTTTATAGATATATAGATTTTACTACGAATTCTTCATAATTTGGGTTTCGGTTTCGATTATAGCTGATGGCATTCAGTCATCTATTTTTTAAAAAAATTTTACCAAGAATTCCTTATGAGTTTTGGTTTCGGTTTCGATTATAGCTAATGGCACTCCAATAATCTATTTTTTTAATAATTTTATCAAGAATTCTTTATACGTCCTAGTTTCGGTTTCGATTTTAGCTGATGGCACCTTAGTAATCTATTTTTTTAATAATTTTTTTATCAAGAATTTTTCATAAGTTTGGGATTCGGTTTCGATTCAAACTGATAAACACACGTCATATAGATATTTTTTTATTTTTTAAATCACAACTCTATAATATAGATAGAACATTAACTCTTTAATAATATATACGAAATCTGCAAGAATTAAAATATTATATTTAAGCGTATTTTACGACCTGGCTATGCCGGGCGTCCCTGCTAGCTTGGATAAATACTTTTGCAGTTTTAACAAAATGGGTACAATAATATCAGAGCGTCTCTATTTATGCTGAATATCTACACAATGCCAACATCAATATATTACATATGAATCGATCCCTGTAGAATTTCCACAAGTCTCGCTAATTATTGTTATTATTATTATTTGCATCTCATTTTAGTTTTTGTTTACAGCAAACCAAATCAATTTAATAACCCACCAATTTTTCATAATTAAAATAAAATTTTAACTTCATTCATAGAGAGAATACACAGAATAGTAAACAAAGTTCATGCCCTCCCCTTGTTAAAAATGGTTTTCTAAATAGTAATCTGCTTATAAATCGACGACTATATTCAACTGTTTATGAAAACTTTCAAGTAGCATGTCGTACACTAACGACGAAATGATACAATCCGGCTTTGTTTTAAAATCAAAATAAATATTTTCTTGTCTTACAATTTTCAATCAATTACAAGGAAAACATTTGAGAGAAAAAAATATACACTGAAATTACCCGGAAATTTGAAATTTTGCCAAAAAAAAAAAAAAAAGAAAAAAACAAGAAGACATCACTAATTAAATATTTATTAATTTTAAAAGAATCGGAATCGAAATCGGGAATCGTATCGGAATCGGAAATTTCAGACAGAATCGGTAATTGTATCGGAATCGGAAAAAAATTTGGAATCGTCCCATCACTAATAATTATATTTATACGTAAGCATACATATACACATATATAATAGGTATATAAAGGAAACTGTGTGTTACTCTTAGCAATAAAGTGACTAGCTATGGAGAAACCTAAGAACGTAAAGGCAGGTAGAAAAGGGGTAATAGATATTAAGAAAAGAGAACGCAGTTGTTACTTCAAGATAAGTATATTACATATCGAATTTAGGAAAACTCGTCCCGGGAAAACTCGTCTCGGGAAAACTCGTCTCGGGAAAACTCGTCTCCGGAAAACTCGTCTCCGGAAAACTCGTCCCCTTTCGCTAGATAGGAAAACTGGTCCCTTATTGAATAAATATCGATTGAAAACACATTTTATGATCGTTCTTGAAGGAGATATTGCTTTTTAAAATAGACTATAGCCCCCCCCCCAATATTTAAAAAAAAATATTTTTATTTGTTTAATGTTTTTTTGTTTGTTTTTTTTAAATAAAATCGATTGTCCGTTTTCTACCTAACTGGCTAAGTTCTTAGTGGTTTCACTTATTTTAAAGCGTTTATTATGTTCATACAAAGTTAATTACAATTTTTTGGGTTCTTATTTTAACGATTTTTTTTTGGAGTCATAAAAACAATAATAAAAAAAACAAAACAAAAAAATTAAAAACTGGGAGCGTTACTTTTTTGTTTTGGTTTTTTAATTATGATAGTTTTTTTGTTGTTATGTTTTCGTTTTCTCTCATACCAAATGACTCATGCGTTATTTAAAATTATAATTCTATCAGGGTTTGTATTACTGTACACATTGATTCGAAAAAGTTGTATTTTTAAAATATAATTTAGAGAAGGGGGGGGGTTAAAACTATATCTCCCTCCGAAAAACAACCAACAAAAAATGAAATTAAAAAGATTCTTGATACACGATAGCGGAGTTTTCAATTAAATTAATTAATAAATTTATTTAGTGATTACTTTTTCTCTTAATGATTGATTTTAGAATTTTGAAGTAAAAATTAAAAATGAGTTAACGAGAGATTGTTAGCACATGGCATCTCTCGCGCCAAAAAAATATTTCGCTTTTAATTTATTAGTTAATTTTTGCAAAATTTGACAGGACGACAATAAATGTTGATAATTGATAAAATTATAATTTTAAATAACGCATGAGTGCATTTGGTATGAGAGAAAAAACAAAACCATAACAAAAAAAAACAAAAAAACTATCATAATTAAAAAACCAAAACAAAAAAAGTAACGAAGAATCGAATCGCTCCCTGATTTTTATAAATTGCTTTGTTTTGTTTTTTATTATTATTGTTTTTATGACTCCAAAAAACATCGTTAAAATAAGAACCAAAAAATTTGGTATTAACTTTGTATGAACATAATAAACGCTTTAAAATAAGTGAAACCACTAAGAACTTAGCCAGTAAGGTAGAAAATGGACACTTAGAAAATCAATTTTATTTAAAAAAAAAAAAAAAACATTAAACAAGTTAAAATATTTTTTTAAAATATTATGGGGGGGGCTATAGTCTATTTTAAAAAAACAATATCTCCTTCAAGAACGATCATAAAATATGTTTTCAATCGATATTTATTCAATACGGGACGAGTTTTCCTACCTAGCGAAAGGGGACGAGTTTTCCGGAGACGAGTTTTCCGGAGACGGGTTTTCCCGAGACGAGTTTTCCCGGGACGAGTTTTCCCGGGACGAGTTTTCCGAGCACCTTACATATCTAATGTGCATAATACAATATTATTGAAGGGTAACTCTCCTTCACAGGGCGGTTGTCTGTAATCTATGCTTGTGTCTATATCTAGTAATGAATTCATTCTATTTATTTAAAATATTATTATGTTTATATTTATGTACATTGTCTTGTTTCTAGCAATAAATTCCATGTGTGTGAAGACAACCTATTGAATGTTAGAACTGTAGACTTATCACATGTGTCACGTTCTCATTTTATTCTTTCTCAATTGCCTGTCCAATTAATTTTCATTTGCGTTGATGGATTTAAAAACGAGAGCCCCAAACCGTTTTTGCCGAATTTCCGGGTATATATGTCGATATAAAGTTTGATTTACTCTTCTTTGAATTGTACACAATTTATTCGCATTCGGTATCCCCTGTTGTTTATTTCTTCCTCTATTTCAATAACTCGTTGCCAATTACTGCCAGTGCTTCATTATTAAATTATTATAGGTATTTACCCAATGTGAATGATAAATCCCCTCTCACATCCTGAGATATCTAAAACCGTGTAATTTAAAGAAAAACAAAATCAACATAACAGTTTGAACTATAATTGTTCTAAATTCCGCATGAATTAAACATTAATAAGATTGATTTTATAAAAACGCATACCACTCCTCATCTAAAAAGTACTGTAACACACACACACACACACACACACACACATACAGATATATATATATATATAAAGTCATTCGCATGCATTACTGTGTCGTTATATTACAGCTGTGTGCGTGATTACACCAATTTCTATAACAATAAAGCATGAGAAGATGAAACATTCGTTGATCACCCTTAAATTCCGGACATATATATATATTCAATCCTGATCTATATATAATTAAAGAATATAAAAATAAATTATATTAGATCTTATAGTGATATAAAGGTGCTTTAGAACATTAATATAATACAAATAGAAACGAGTAAAAATAAATTATGAAAAATAAAGAAATTCATGATAGTTAAAAAAAATAATCATGAGTTCAAATACGGTATGTAAAAGTAGATTTGTTTACTTGTTCCATTGAGTTTCAATTTTTTTACAATTCAAGGAATAAAATTAGTACAATGAAAGTAAATAATTACAAGTTTGCATGCATTTCAAAAGTTGGAAAATTGTAAATAAGAGAATATCTATAATTTGTTAAAGGAATAATTTTTCAGGTAAGTATGGCGCTTCGAAATTTGCAAGAAAAACAATGTCCGATGAAATTATTTAAAATAGTGTTTTTTAGTGTGTTCTACGGCAGTTAAACGTTTTTCGTGTTTTCAATGCCGAATTCAGTTATTTATTCATTATTTTTTTGTAGAAAAAGGTTGTTTTATTTTGCAGAATATGTTTAGTTTTTCAAAGATAAGAAACAAAGCAAAAATACTAATGTGTGATGTATTGAGAGCCAGAAATCTAGCATTTGAAGACAACATTATCTGATAGCACAAATGATAGAGAAAATTTTAGCATTAGTATATATTGATTAAAATGGCCTAATCCGGGAACAATGAATTGATTGATTGAACAAAACACAATTATAGAAAACAAAGTAAAATTTATACGAAGAAATTGAACGAAAGTGAAAAAATAATTATTTACAATTTTTTTAAATATATGAAGAAAGTAAGAAAAGTTAAAAATTTAAAGATATGAAACATTTCCCAAAAATAAGCAAAAGCAAAAAAATAAAATTTGCAAATTTGCGAGATTTGTTAAAATATTATCTTTCTAATAAATGATTCAGTATTTCCCTCACGAATTCTTACAATAAACGATTTACATTATTTCTCGACAGTGGGAGGGTATAGGTATGGAGGCTCTCTCAGCAAGAGTTTGACTTAAAAAGACTGCATCCAACGCTCAAACATGGGGAGTCACCGTTATAGTATGGAGTGCAATTTGGAATGATGGATGTGCAAACCTAGTGGAGCACGAAAGAAAACATCCATTCAACTAAATATGTTTCAATATTACATGAATGACTCCTACCAATATTCTCAAGTGGTATAATGAACCAAGTTAACCATCTATTCATGCTAGGACGACACAGCATTGGTTGAGCTAGAATTGGATTAATAAACTTCCATAGCCAAGTTAGTCCCTAGATATGAACCCAATTGAAAACCTTTGGGTCATATTAGACCGGAGATTTCGCAAAAGGAAATAGAAAGCTTTAGTGCGTGAGACATGGCAAGAAATTCGTCAAGATGATATTCATCAATTGATCAATGGCATGCCTAGAAGGGTCCTGGCATTAAAAACAGCAAAGCGAATGCCAGCCAAGTATAATTTGTTAAATGTGTGACCATTACTTTTTTTGATTCTGTTCTATAAATTATATGTTTATTGAAACAAACTGTTTCCATGGTATCTATTATTTTCGGTCGTGTCTGTATATATATATAAATATATATATGATATGTCTTTCTTTAGATAATCGTAACACAGGACATTCACCTAGGGTTAATACAAAGTTTATTTACAAAAAAGATACAAGGCGAGAGTTGTCTGTCTGTCTGTCTGTCTGTCTGTCTGTCTATTTCGGTGTCTTCGAACTCTCTCCTTCTCTATATGAATATTTCTATATTGTCTATATATTATTGTAAAGAGGGATACTAGGTCATTCCATTATACCACTTCCCCCCCAGGCTAAATCCTCCCTAGAATTTGGCATTACCATTTAGTCCTTTTTGAGCGTGAACCAAAGAGTTCATCCCTTTTCTTTTTTCTTTCACTTTTCCTTAAAGTTTGCATTTGTGAATTCTTCGATATTTAAGAGTGACTAGTTTACGGAGTTACTGATACTTCCCTTGGTATTTCCTTGTGGTTTGGGGGTTCAATTTGGAAAATACTTCCATTGGTAGCTCTCAGTTTTCGACCGTTTCTCTGTATCTTGGTCTCACTTGGTTTATATGTCTTTTATGGGAACAATTGGTCGAACACAAAACATACTTTTCTGGTAAACATCATCTCAGCTGGTAAAAAATTCGCATTAGTATTCTGGTTTGGTGGAATCCTATAAATTGTTAGCAGTTTTTTTATAATCGTTTCTTTATTGTCGATGTTGTTATTCTTTTTCAATGTTCTTTTGAAGATATCGACAAACTTTCCTGCTTGCCTGTTAGAGCGAGGGTTATAAGTTGGTGTCGTGATATGTTTCATGGCCAGTGACTCACACTAGTCCTAAATTCTTATCATGTGAACATAATACTATTGTCACTAACAATTGTGTTTGATACTCCAAAACGACCAAATACGCTTTTATAGTGTTTGCAGCTGTGGGGTATTTGTATTGATAAATTTTAGGACATTTTGAAAAACTATCCACGATTCCCAGGTATTAACATCCTTTCTGTGTAATCTATATGGATGCGTGTCTAGGGGACATCTATTTTAGGCCAACGTTGCGTCCTTATGGGTGGGGCTTTCGCTGCTAGTTGGAAACCTTTGCATAATTTTAACATTTTTTTATATTCTAGTCCATTTTTGGCCAGTACGTATATCCTCTCATTAGATCTTTAATTCTGAAGATTCCAGGATGGCCTATATATTAGTAACACTTGCAGTAATACACTCTATTTGCATACATTATTTTCGTTTTGTCACACTTATTTTTGATCTTGTTGTATTCGTCCAATTTCGCTGGGTTTTTTTATTTCTTCAAGTAGTTCTCTAACAATATTTATTAGTATGTCTGTTTGTTCTTTTAGTGCTGCTATAACCTTTTCTTCAATCAATTCCGTTTTACTTGAAATCAATCTAGACATACCATCTGCGTGTGCAATTTTGTTAGACGGTAAGTGTTGCATTTTAAAATTGTAGTTGAGCGAAATAATCGCTCTATCGCTGCAATCTGTTTGCAGTATGGGGAGAAACACTTTTTTTCTGAACAAAAAATTGACAGTAATAGTTTATGGTTAGTTTGCAAGACTCTTTGGATGAATCTATGAAATTTTTTCATAGCGTACACAGTTGTCAGAGCTTCTTTCTCAATCTGATTGCAATTTATTTCTGAGAGTAATAAACCCTTGATGCGTGAGCAATTGGTTGCAATAAATTCATATAGAACTAGCAGTACCCTCTAACCGGCGTTGCCCAGTGGAAAGAGCACACACATCCCGCGAAAAAAGTAAAGAACGGTTGTTGTTGTTGTTGTTGTTGTTGTTGTTGTTGTTGTTGTTGTTGTTAAAGACACCCCAAACTCCTATATGGATATTGAACAAGCCTCAACTATTAAAAAAATAAATAAAAAATGTCAGCGATAAAAAAATTAGACACAGTAGTCAGTCCAGGTGGAGAGATGTGAAAAAAATTGCAAGTAGTAGGGAGACAGGCAGGCAGGCAGGCAGGCTTGAACCTGTGTAGCAAATTATGAAAGGAATATGAAAAAAAGCAATCCATTTAGCTAAAGAGAGAGAGAGAGATAGAGAGAGAGAGAGAGAGAGAGAGAGACGGTGAGTGAGTCTGTAATTTTTGATGGACTAAAAAATAGGAAATACTTTATCGGACAGTTTTAAATCAAAATAATATATTTTATTTAAAATATAAGACTCATTTACCAATAAACTGAAAACATAACTTCTCATTTTTATGTCTGAAGTAGCCTCCAACCCTGTTATCCAAAAATGGGACACGTTGGATCGACACCAGTATACAGATTAATCACATTGTTTAAAAAATAGAAGGATTTAATGTGTTTTATGTTACGATTAAAAAGTTCATTTGTTTTATGTTATGATTGAAAATTTTTATTAGATATTCTAAAATTTATAAGATTGAACAATACAGACAATACGTTGTATAACAAATAAAAAAGAAATGAAAAAGGAAGATGTAAAATGATTAAATGTGTTTTAATTTATCATTTAAAATTTTTAATTTATAATTTAAAATTTAAAACATTGAACTATACATATAAGAGTTTGGTTTGATTTTAAATTTTTTATTGTTCTCGGATGCATATGATGATGGGCGGAAACACTGCTTCCTTGTTTGTACGTCTCCAAATGAATTCAATATTTTACTTCATCTTTATTATTTCTTTTCGAGAACAAAACTAACATTTTATTTATATTATTCGATGTTATTTTATAGAATAAAATACATGTAGTCATTTTAAAACTTCATTTTGCATTATTTTTTTTTTGTTTATGTGTTAAACAACGTGGTTAAGTTTAATTTAATTTTAATCACAGGATTACATTTTCAATAAGAACGTAAATATAAACAAACTTCTGTATACGATACAGATACTGGTGTCGACACAACGCGTCCCTTTTTAAACACTCTTAACATATATTATTCATTTGTTTACTTTTTAAGCCTGATCTTTATTCTTTAAAATTTAGTCTGAAATCACTTTTTCTAATTAAGCCGGTTATGAAAGTTAACATGCTATTCTTCTCTTCTTTTTCATTTTCGATCCCATTTAATTGGAGAATACCGCAGTGTCTGAAAAAAAAAATTTCCATTATTTAAGTTGCTTTGAAAACTTTCCAGCCGGACTATATGCATCATTACACTGGACTTAATTTTGGACTCCATTCTCTCTAAAGAACTATTTTCGCGATTCGGATTACCTTGAGTGAATTTTCATGAAAGCTGAAATATTATGCGCAGTTTGTTTTTATATTTTTTTACATATCCAACATGTTTTCACTTATTCTTCGTGGCAATTTATGACTACAATAAATTGCGGTTTCACTTGTGCTATAACTAGGAAATTCTAGCATGGCTACACATATAAGCTGCTGATTAATTTGTGTCCTCTGATGAGCAGAATATTAAGAATATCATCTTTGAAACTCCGCGGAATAAAGACTTTGTAAATTGCTTTGTGGAGCATTCAGTTGAACAACAAATTTTGATTATAAAGTTCAACTAGGGTATGGCGCATGAGGCAGAGTTTTGTAGCCCAATTCGTTCAACTTTTGCACGGTTGGTTTAGCAACATGCGCGCGGGCATTGCTGTGGAAGAGAATTGGGCCTTTCTAATGTTGGGTATTGTTGTCAAAATTTCTGATGACTTTTACGCATTTGTTAACAGTACTTCTCCGCCGTGATGGTTTCGCCTGCATTCTAAAAACTGTAATGGATGAGACCAGTCGCAGACAACCAAACAGTACAACCTTCTTTTTGTATAACTATGATTTCGGGATAGGTCGTGCAGCTTCGTCTCGTGAGCTGAGTCTCGCCGGTTGTAGTAAAGAACCCACATTTCATCGCAAGTCACAACCCGGCCGAGAAACGGATCCTTCTTGTTGCGTAAAAGAAGAGAAGATGACATTTTATAACGGCGTTTCTTTTGGTTGTCGTTCACTTCGTGAGACACCCATTTATTAAGTTTTTGTCTTTCTCCAATCTCTCTAAATTGGTTAGAAATCTTCGTATACGTTACGTATAATTAAGAAGCAAGTTCTCGAACGGTTGTGCTCGGACTTTGGCTCTTAATTGATCTTAATTGATCGATGCCCGATCAATACGCTCATTATCTTCAAGACTCTCGTCGTTGCCAGGAAATTTCTGAAACCATCATTGTGTTGGGCGCTCTGTAGTTGTTAATAGGCCAATCACTGCGCTGATATCGAGAGCTGTTTCAGCAGCTTTTCGGCCTTGCTTAAATTGAAGTAAAAAAATCTGCGAATTTTTCCATCTTATATTCAACATTCGGAAATATAATACATAATTATTTAAACCGATTGTAGTTTACACGATTAGATAGAGCGAACAACGCTCTTCAAAATGATATATAAATAAAGGCATAATAACGAACAATTTATTGAAAATATATCTGTCCTTGGGAAGTAAACGGAAACATTATTTTTACTCCAAGGATATTCTTTTATTATTATATTTCATTCTTTAAATGAAATCAGTATTTTATGTTTTTCCGAGTAATGGCAAGATATATGTCCCACTACGTATATGATAATATTTTGGTATGGTGTTATGCAGATTACTTTTGATGCACTTGAACAGCACAATTGTTTCTGGTAGGAGAGAAATATGGTAAGACCAACGACGAAGATCCATGGCGATCTTTTTTATGGAAGTCATCATAAAATAAAAATGTCAAAATCAGAAAAATGTATATAAGTCTTATTATGTATTATTGTATTCTATTTGTAATAGTGTATTTGGTGACTTGACACGTTTAAGATAAGCGCGATTTTATTAGTTTCCCTCATATTTATTCATATTAATTTTATTTTAAGTTTTTTTTCATCGTCTTGTTCCCGTTGTTTCTGCAAATGTAAAGGTATTTTCGAACTCGTTTTCTAGTCATTTCTAATATGTAGATTGGCATCTCCACACTTGTTATGTTTTGTAGTACTTGTGTTTAACGAATTATTCGTCTGCTCTTCATGTAATAGCGATATACAAATCCACGCTATACGCTACGATTCTAATTCAAATGGATACATCATCTTAACGAACTTTCGAATAACTGTCTTATAAAATTTCTTCAGTTACCATTTCACTTAAAATACAGTTTCACGAAATTTTGAGAAGTTAAAATATTTCATAAATTCATCTGAAATATCGGAAAAGTAGTTTTATTTTTTATACTAGACTAAATGATTTGAAATCTATTTAATACTGAAAATTTAATTCACATGATAAATGATGTCTTGTATCAGATTATGTGAAAAAAGTTACTTGTAGTTCACATGATAAATGATGTCTTGTATCAGATTATGTGAAATAAGTTACATGTAGTTCACATGATAAATGATGTCTTGTATCAGATTATGTGAAATAAGTTACTTGTAGTTCACATGATAAATGATGTCTTGTATCAGATTATGTGAAAAAAGTTACTTGTAGTTCACATGATAAATGATGTCTTGTATCAGATTATGTGAAATAAGTTACTTGTAGTTCACATGATAAATGATGTCTTGTATCAGATTATGTGAAATAAGTTACTTGTAGTTCACATGATAAATGATGTCTTGTATCAGATTATGTGAAAAAAGTTACTTGTAGTTCACATGATAAATGATGTCTTGTATCAGATTATGTGAAATAAGTTACATGTAGTTCACATGATAAATGATGTCTTGTATCAGATTATGTGAAATAAGTTACTTGTAGTTCACATGATAAATTATGTCTTGTATCAGATTATGTGAAATAAGTTACTTGTAGTTCACATGATAAATGATGTCTTGTATCAGATTATGTGAAATAAGTTACTTGTAGTTCACATGATAAATGATGTCTTGTATCAGATTATGTGAAATAAGTTACTTGTAGTTCACATGATAAATGATGTCTTGTATCAGATTATGTGAAATAAGTTACTTGTAGTTCACATGATAAATGATGTCTTGTATCAGATTATGTGAAATAAGTTACTTGTAGTTCACATGATAAATGATGTCTTGTATCAGATTATGTGAAATAAGTTACTTGTAGTTCACATGATAAATGATGTCTTGTATCAGATTATGTGAAAAAAGTTACTCACAGTTCACATGATAAATGATGTCTTGTATCAGATTATGTGAAAAAAGTTACTTGTAGTTCACATGATAAATGATGTCTTGTATCAGATTATGTGAAATAAGTTACTTGTAGTTCACATGATAAATGATGTCTTGTATCAGATTATGTGAAATAAGTTGCTTGTAATTCACATGATAAATGATGTATTGTATCAGATTATGTGAAATAAGTTACTTGTAGTTCACATGATAAATGATATCTTGTATACCATTATGTGAAATAAGTTACTTGTAGTCCACATGATAAATTATGTCTTGTATCAGATTATGTGAAACAAGTTACTTGTAGTTCACATGATAAATGATGTTTGTATCAGATTATGTGAAATAAGTTACTTGTAGTTCACATGATAAATGATGTCTTGTATCAGATTATGTGAAATAAGTTACTTGTAGTTCACATGATAAATGATGTCTTGTATCAGATTATGTGAAATAAGTTACTTGTAGTTCACATGATAAATAATGTCTTGTATCAGATTATGTGAAAAAAAGTTATTTGTAGTTCACATGATAAATTATGTCTTGTATCAGATTATGTGAAAAAAGTTACTTGTAATTCACATGATAAATGATGTCTTGTATCAGATTATGTGAAATAAGGTACTTGTAGTTCACATGATAAATGATGTCTTGTATCAGATTATGTGAAAAAAGTTACTTTTAGTTCACATGATAAATGATGTCTTGTATCAGATTATGTGAAAAAAGTTACTCACAGTTCACATGATAAATGATGTCTTGTATCAGATTATGTGAAATAAGCTACTTGTAGTTCACATGATAAATGATGTCTTGTATCAGATTATGTGAAATAAGCTACTTGTAGTTCACATGATAAATGATGTCTTGTATCAGATTATGTGAAATAAGTTACTTGTAGTTCACATGATAAATGATGTCTTGTATAAGATTATGTGAAAAAAGTTATTGTAGGTCACATGATAAATGATGTCTTGTATCAGATTATGTGAAAAAAGTTACTTGTAGTTCACATGATAAATGATGTCTTGTATCAGATTATGTGAAAGAAGCTACTTGTAGTTCACATGATAAATGATGTCTTGTATCAGATTATGTGAAAAAGTTACTTGTAGTTCACATGATAAATGATGTCTTGTATCAGATTATGTGAAAAAGTTTCTTGTAATTCACATGATAAATGATGTCTTGTATCAGATTATGTGAAATAAGTTACTTGTAGTTCACATGATAAATGATGTCTTGTATCAGATTATGTGAAATAAGTTACTTGTAGGTCACATGATAAATGATGTCTTGTATCAGATTATGTGAAACAAGTTACTTGTAGTTCACATGATAAATGATGTCTTGTATCAGATTATGTGAAATAAGCTACTTGTAGTTCACATGATAAATGATGTCTTGTATCAGATTATCTGAAATAAGTTATTTGTAGTTCACATGATAAATGATGTCTTGTATCAGATTATGTGAAAAAAGTTATTGTAGGTCACATGATAAATGATGTCTTGTATCAGATTATGTGAAATAAGTTACTTGTAGTTCACATGATAAATGATGTCTTGTATCAGATTATGTGAAACCCGTTACTTGTAGTTCACATGATAAATGATGTCTTGTATCAGATTATGTGAAATAAGTTACTTGTAATTCACATGATAAATGATGTCTTGTATCAGATTATGTGAAATAAGTTATTTGTAGTTCACATGATAAATGATGTCTTGTATCAGATTATGTGAAATAAGTTACTTGTAGTTCACATGATAAATGATGTCTTGTATCAGATTATGTGAAAAAAGTTATTGTAGATCACATGATAAATGATGTCTTGTATCAGATTATGTGAAATAAGTTACTTGTAGTTCACATGATAAATGATGTCTTGTATCAGATTATGTGAAATAAGCTACTTGTAGTTCACATGATAAATAATGTCTTGTATCAGATTATGTGAAATAAGCTACTTGTAGTTCACATGATAAATGATGTCTTGTATCAGATTATGTGAAATAAGTTATTTGTAGTTCACATTATAAATGATGTCTTGTATCAGATTATGTGAAATAAGTTACTTGTAGTTCACATGATTAATGATGTCTTGTATCAGATTATGTGAAATAAGCTACTTGTAGTTCACATGATAAATGATGTCTTGTATCAGATTATGTGAAAAAAGTTATTTGTAGTTCACATGATAAATGATGTCTTGTATCAGATTATGTGAAAAAAGTCACTTGTAGTTCACATGATAAATGATGTCTTCTATCAGATTATGTGAAATAAGTTACTTGTAGTTCACATGATAAATGATGTCTTGTATCAGATTATGTGAAAAAAGTGACTTGTAGTTCACATGATAAATGATGTCTTGTATCAGATTATGTGAAATAAGTTATTTGTAGTTCACATGATAAATGATGTCTTGTATCAGATTATGTGAAATAAGTTACTTGTAGTTCACATGATAAATGATGTCTTGTATCAGATTATGTGAAATAAGTTACTTGTAGTTCACATGATAAATGATGTCTTGTATCAGATTATGTGAAATAAGTTACTTGTTGTTCACATGATAAATGATGTCTTGTATCAGATTATGTGAAATAAGTTACTTGTAGTTCACATGATAAATGATGTCTTGTATCAGATTATGTGAAATAAGTTATTTGTAGTTCACATTATAAATGATGTCTTGTATCAGATTATGTGAAATAAGTTACTTGTAGTTCACATGATTAATGATGTCTTGTATCAGATTATGTGAAATAAGCTACTTGTAGTTCACATGATAAATGATGTCTTGTATCAGATTATGTGAAATAAGTTATTTGTAGTTCACATGATAAATGATGTCTTGTATCAGATTATGTGAAAAAAGTTACTTGTAGTTCACATGATAAATGATGTCTTCTATCAGATTATGTGAAATAAGTTACTTGTAGTTCACATGATAAATGATGTCTTGTATCAGATTATGTGAAAAAAGTGACTTGTAGTTCACATGATAAATGATGTCTTGTATCAGATTATGTGAAATAAGTTATTTGTAGTTCACATGATAAATGATGTCTTGTATCAGATTATGTGAAATAAGTTACTTGTAGTTCACATGATAAATGATGTCTTGTATCAGATTATGTGAAATAAGTTACTTGTAGTTCACATGATAAATGATGTCTTGTATCAGATTATGTGAAATAAGTTACTTGTAGTTCACATGATAAATGATGTCTTGTATCAGATTATGTGAAATAAGTTACTTGTAGTTCACATGATAAATGATGTCTTGTATCAGATTATGTGACAAAAGTGACTTGTAGTTCACATGATAAATGATGTCTTGTATCAGATCATGTGAAATAAGTTATTTGTAGTTCACATGATAAATGATGTCTTGTATCAGATTATGTGAAATAAGTTATTTGTAGTTCACATGATAAATGATGTCTTGTATCAGATTATGTGAAATAAGGTACTTGTAGTTCACATGATAAATGATGTATTGTATCAGATTATGTGAAAAAAGTGACTTGTAGTTCACATGATAAATGATGTCTTGTATCAGATTATGTGAAATAAGTTACTTGTAGTTCACATGATAAATGATGTCTTGTATCAGATTATGTGAAATAAGTTATTTGTAGTTCACATGATAAATGATGTCTTGTATCAGATTATGTGAAAAAAGTGACTTGTAGTTCACATGATAAATGATGTCTTGTATCAGATTATGTGAAATAAGTTACTTGTAGTTCACATGATAAATGATGTCTTGTATCAGATTATGTGAAATAAGTTATTTGTAGTTCACATGATAAATGATGTCTTGTATCAGATTATGTGAAATAAGTTACTTGTAGTTCACATGATAAATGATGTCTTGTATCAGATTATGTGAAATAAGTTACTTGTAGTTCACATGATAAATGATGTCTTGTATCAGATTATGTGAAATAAGTTACTTGTAGTTCACATGATAAATGATGTCTTCTATCAGATTATGTGAAATAAGTTACTTGTAGTTCACATGATAAATGATGTCTTGTATCAGATTATGTGAAAAAAGTGACTTGTAGTTCACATAATAAATGATGTCTTGTATCAGATTATGTGAAATAAGTTATTTGTAGTTCACATGATAAATGATATCTTGTATCAGATTATGTGAAAAAAGTTACTTGTAGTTCACATGATAAATGATGTCTTGTATCAGATTATGTGAAATAAGTTACTTGTAGTTCACATGATAAATGATGTCTTGTATCAGATTATGTGAAATAAGTTACTTGTTGTTCACATGATAAATGATGTCTTGTATCAGATTATGTGAAATAAGTTACTTGTAGTTCACATGATAAATTATGTCCTGTGTCAGATTATGTGAAAAAAGTTATTGTAGATCACATGATAAATGATGTCTTGTATCAGATTATGTGAAATAAGTTACTTGTAGTTCACATGATAAATGATGTCTTGTATAAGATTATGTGAAATAAGCTACTTGTAGTTCACATGATAAATAATGTCTTGTATCAGATTATGTGAAATAAGTTACTTGTAGTTCACATGATAAATGATGTCTTGTATCAGATTATGTGAAAAGAGTTACTCACAGTTCACATGATAAATGATGTCTTGTATCAGATTATGTGAAAAAAGTTACTTGTAGTTCACATGATAAATGATGTCTTGTATCAGATTATGTGAAATAAGCTACTTGTAGTTCACATGATAAATGATGTCTTGTATCAGATTATGTGAAATAAGTTATTTGTAGTTCACATTATAAATGATGTCTTGTATCAGATTATGTGAAATAAGTTACTTGTAGTTCACATGATTAATGATGTCTTGTATCAGATTATGTGAAATAAGCTACTTGTAGTTCACATGATAAATGATGTCTTGTATCAGATTATGTGAAATAAGTTATTTGTAGTTCACATGATAAATGATGTCTTGTATCAGATTATGTGAAAAAAGTCACTTGTAGTTCACATGATAAATGATGTCTTCTATCAGATTATGTGAAATAAGTTACTTGTAGTTCACATGATAAATGATGTCTTGTATCAGATTATGTGAAAAAAGTGACTTGTAGTTCACATGATAAATGATGTCTTGTATCAGATTATGTGAAATAAGTTATTTGTAGTTCACATGATAAATGATGTCTTGTATCAGATTATGTGAAATAAGTTACTTGTAGGTCACATGATAAATGATGTCTTGTATCAGATTATGTGAAACAAGTTACTTGTAGTTCACATGATAAATGATGTCTTGTATCAGATTATGTGAAATAAGCTACTTGTAGTTCACATGATAAATGATGTCTTGTATCAGATTATCTGAAATAAGTTATTTGTAGTTCACATGATAAATGATGTCTTGTATCAGATTATGTGAAAAAAGTTATTGTAGGTCACATGATAAATGATGTCTTGTATCAGATTATGTGAAATAAGTTACTTGTAGTTCACATGATAAATGATGTCTTGTATCAGATTATGTGAAACCCGTTACTTGTAGTTCACATGATAAATGATGTCTTGTATCAGATTATGTGAAATAAGTTACTTGTAATTCACATGATAAATGATGTCTTGTATCAGATTATGTGAAATAAGTTATTTGTAGTTCACATGATAAATGATGTCTTGTATCAGATTATGTGAAATAAGTTACTTGTAGTTCACATGATAAATGATGTCTTGTATCAGATTATGTGAAAAAAGTTATTGTAGATCACATGATAAATGATGTCTTGTATCAGATTATGTGAAATAAGTTACTTGTAGTTCACATGATAAATGATGTCTTGTATCAGATTATGTGAAATAAGCTACTTGTAGTTCACATGATAAATAATGTCTTGTATCAGATTATGTGAAATAAGCTACTTGTAGTTCACATGATAAATGATGTCTTGTATCAGATTATGTGAAATAAGTTATTTGTAGTTCACATTATAAATGATGTCTTGTATCAGATTATGTGAAATAAGTTACTTGTAGTTCACATGATTAATGATGTCTTGTATCAGATTATGTGAAATAAGCTACTTGTAGTTCACATGATAAATGATGTCTTGTATCAGATTATGTGAAAAAAGTTATTTGTAGTTCACATGATAAATGATGTCTTGTATCAGATTATGTGAAAAAAGTCACTTGTAGTTCACATGATAAATGATGTCTTCTATCAGATTATGTGAAATAAGTTACTTGTAGTTCACATGATAAATGATGTCTTGTATCAGATTATGTGAAAAAAGTGACTTGTAGTTCACATGATAAATGATGTCTCGTATCAGATTATGTCAAATAAGTTATTTGTAGTTCACATGATAAATGATGTCTTGTATCAGATTATGTGAAATAAGTTACTTGTAGTTCACATGATAAATGATGTCTTGTATCAGATTATGTGAAATAAGTTACTTGTAGTTCACATGATAAATGATGTCTTGTATCAGATTATGTGAAATAAGTTACTTGTAGTTCACATGATAAATGATGTCTTGTATCACATTATGTGAATTAAGTTACTTGTAGTTCACATGATAAATGATGTCTTGTATCAGATTATGTGAAATAAGCTACTTGTAGTTCACATGATAAATGATGTCTTGTATCAGATTATGTGAAATAAGTTATTTGTAGTTCACATTATAAATGATGTCTTGTATCAGATTATGTGAAATAAGTTACTTGTAGTTCACATGATTAATGATGTCTTGTATCAGATTATGTGAAATAAGCTACTTGTAGTTCACATGATAAATGATGTCTTGTATCAGATTATGTGAAATAAGTTATTTGTAGTTCACATGATAAATGATGTCTTGTATCAGATTATGTGAAAAAAGTTACTTGTAGTTCACATGATAAATGATGTCTTCTATCAGATTATGTGAAATAAGTTACTTGTAGTTCACATGATAAATGATGTCTTGTATCAGATTATGTGAAAAAAGTGACTTGTAGTTCACATGATAAATGATGTCTTGTATCAGATTATGTGAAATAAGTTATTTGTAGTTCACATGATAAATGATGTCTTGTATCAGATTATGTGAAATTAGTTACTTGTAGTTCACATGATAAATGATGTCTTGTATCAGATTATGTGAAATAAGTTACTTGTAGTTCACATGATAAATGATGTCTTGTATCAGATTATGTGAAATAAGTTACTTGTAGTTCACATGATAAATGATGTCTTGTATCAGATTATGTGAAATAAGTTACTTGTAGTTCACATGATAAATGATGTCTTGTATCAGATTATGTGAAAAAAGTGACTTGTAGTTCACATGATAAATGATGTCTTGTATCAGATCATGTGAAATAAGTTATTTGTAGTTCACATGATAAATGATGTCTTGTATCAGATTATGTGAAATAAGTTATTTGTAGTTCACATGATAAATGATGTCTTGTATCAGATTATGTGAAATAAGGTACTTGTAGTTCACATGATAAATGATGTATTGTATCAGATTATGTGAAAAAAGTGACTTGTAGTTCACATGATAAATGATGTCTTGTATCAGATTATGTGAAATAAGTTACTTGTAGTTCACATGATAAATGATGTCTTGTATCAGATTATGTGAAATAAGTTATTTGTAGTTCACATGATAAATGATGTCTTGTATCAGATTATGTGAAAAAAGTGACTTGTAGTTCACATGATAAATGATGTCTTGTATCAGATTATGTGAAATAAGTTACTTGTAGTTCACATGATAAATGATGTCTTGTATCAGATTATGTGAAATAAGTTATTTGTAGTTCACATGATAAATGATGTCTTGTATCAGATTATGTGAAATAAGTTACTTGTAGTTCACATGATAAATGATGTCTTGTATCAGATTATGTGAAATAAGTTATTTGTAGTTCACATGATAAATGATGTCTTGTATCAGATTATGTGAAATAAGTTACTTGTAGTTCACATGATAAATGATGTCTTCTATCAGATTATGTGAAATAAGTTACTTGTAGTTCACATGATAAATGATGTCTTGTATCAGATTATGTGAAAAAAGTGACTTGTAGTTCACATGATAAATGATGTCTTGTATCAGATTATGTGAAATAAGTTATTTGTAGTTCACATGATAAATGATATCTTGTATCAGATTATGTGAAAAAAGTTACTTGTAGTTCACATGATAAATGATGTCTTGTATCAGATTATGTGAAATAAGGTACTTGTAGTTCACATGATAAATGATGTCTTGTATCAGATTATGTGAAATAAGTTACTTGTTGTTCACATGATAAATGATGTCTTGTATCAGATTATGTGAAATAAGTTACTTGTAGTTCACATGATAAATTATGTCCTGTGTCAGATTATGTGAAAAAAGTTATTGTAGATCACATGATAAATGATGTCTTGTATCAGATTATGTGAAATAAGTTACTTGTAGTTCACATGATAAATGATGTCTTGTATAAGATTATGTGAAATAAGCTACTTGTAGTTCACATGATAAATAATGTCTTGTATCAGATTATGTGAAATAAGTTACTTGTAGTTCACATGATAAATGATGTCTTGTATCAGATTATGTGAAAAGAGTTACTCACAGTTCACATGATAAATGATGTCTTGTATCAGATTATGTGAAAAAAGTTACTTGTAGTTCACATGATAAATGATGTCTTGTATCAGATTATGTGAAATAAGCTACTTGTAGTTCACATGATAAATGATGTCTTGTATCAGATTATGTGAAATAAGTTATTTGTAGTTCACATTATAAATGATGTCTTGTATCAGATTATGTGAAATAAGTTACTTGTAGTTCACATGATTAATGATGTCTTGTATCAGATTATGTGAAATAAGCTACTTGTAGTTCACATGATAAATGATGTCTTGTATCAGATTATCTGAAATAAGTTATTTGTAGTTCACATGATAAATGATGTCTTGTATCAGATTATGTGAAAAAAGTTATTGTAGGTCACATGATAAATGATGTCTTGTATCAGATTATGTGAAATAAGTTACTTGTAGTTCACATGATAAATGATGTCTTGTATCAGATTATGTGAAACCCGTTACTTGTAGTTCACATGATAAATGATGTCTTGTATCAGATTATGTGAAATAAGTTACTTGTAATTCACATGATAAATGATGTCTTGTATCAGATTATGTGAAATAAGTTATTTGTAGTTCACATGATAAATGATGTCTTGTATCAGATTATGTGAAATAAGTTACTTGTAGTTCACATGATAAATGATGTCTTGTATCAGATTATGTGAAAAAAGTTATTGTAGATCACATGATAAATGATGTCTTGTATCAGATTATGTGAAATAAGTTACTTGTAGTTCACATGATAAATGATGTCTTGTATCAGATTATGTGAAATAAGCTACTTGTAGTTCACATGATAAATAATGTCTTGTATCAGATTATGTGAAATAAGCTACTTGTAGTTCACATGATAAATGATGTCTTGTATCAGATTATGTGAAATAAGTTATTTGTAGTTCACATTATAAATGATGTCTTGTATCAGATTATGTGAAATAAGTTACTTGTAGTTCACATGATTAATGATGTCTTGTATCAGATTATGTGAAATAAGCTACTTGTAGTTCACATGATAAATGATGTCTTGTATCAGATTATGTGAAAAAAGTTATTTGTAGTTCACATGATAAATGATGTCTTGTATCAGATTATGTGAAAAAAGTCACTTGTAGTTCACATGATAAATGATGTCTTCTATCAGATTATGTGAAATAAGTTACTTGTAGTTCACATGATAAATGATGTCTTGTATCAGATTATGTGAAAAAAGTGACTTGTAGTTCACATGATAAATGATGTCTCGTATCAGATTATGTCAAATAAGTTTTTTGTAGTTCACATGATAAATGATGTCTTGTATCAGATTATGTGAAATAAGTTACTTGTAGTTCACATGATAAATGATGTCTTGTATCAGATTATGTGAAATAAGTTACTTGTAGTTCACATGATAAATGATGTCTTGTATCAGATTATGTGAAATAAGTTACTTGTAGTTCACATGATAAATGATGTCTTGTATCAGATTATGTGAATTAAGTTACTTGTAGTTCACATGATAAATGATGTCTTGTATCAGATTATGTGAAATAAGCTACTTGTAGTTCACATGATAAATGATGTCTTGTATCAGATTATGTGAAATAAGTTATTTGTAGTTCACATTATAAATGATGTCTTGTATCAGATTATGTGAAATAAGTTACTTGTAGTTCACATGATTAATGATGTCTTGTATCAGATTATGTGAAATAAGCTACTTGTAGTTCACATGATAAATGATGTCTTGTATCAGATTATGTGAAATAAGTTATTTGTAGTTCACATGATAAATGATGTCTTGTATCAGATTATGTGAAAAAAGTTACTTGTAGTTCACATGATAAATGATGTCTTCTATCAGATTATGTGAAATAAGTTACTTGTAGTTCACATGATAAATGATGTCTTGTATCAGATTATGTGAAAAAAGTGACTTGTAGTTCACATGATAAATGATGTCTTGTATCAGATTATGTGAAATAAGTTATTTGTAGTTCACATGATAAATGATGTCTTGTATCAGATTATGTGAAATTAGTTACTTGTAGTTCACATGATAAATGATGTCTTGTATCAGATTATGTGAAATAAGTTACTTGTAGTTCACATGATAAATGATGTCTTGTATCAGATTATGTGAAATAAGTTACTTGTAGTTCACATGATAAATGATGTCTTGTATCAGATTATGTGAAATAAGTTACTTGTAGTTCACATGATAAATGATGTCTTGTATCAGATTATGTGAAAAAAGTGACTTGTAGTTCACATGATAAATGATGTCTTGTATCAGATCATGTGAAATAAGTTATTTGTAGTTCACATGATAAATGATGTCTTGTATCAGATTATGTGAAATAAGTTATTTGTAGTTCACATGATAAATGATGTCTTGTATCAGATTATGTGAAATAAGGTACTTGTAGTTCACATGATAAATGATGTATTGTATCAGATTATGTGAAAAAAGTGACTTGTAGTTCACATGATAAATGATGTCTTGTATCAGATTATGTGAAATAAGTTACTTGTAGTTCACATGATAAATGATGTCTTGTATCAGATTATGTGAAATAAGTTATTTGTAGTTCACATGATAAATGATGTCTTGTATCAGATTATGTGAAAAAAGTGACTTGTAGTTCACATGATAAATGATGTCTTGTATCAGATTATGTGAAATAAGTTACTTGTAGTTCACATGATAAATGATGTCTTGTATCAGATTATGTGAAATAAGTTATTTGTAGTTCACATGATAAATGATGTCTTGTATCAGATTATGTGAAATAAGTTACTTGTAGTTCACATGATAAATGATGTCTTGTATCAGATTATGTGAAATAAGTTATTTGTAGTTCACATGATAAATGATGTCTTGTATCAGATTATGTGAAATAAGTTACTTGTAGTTCACATGATAAATGATGTCTTCTATCAGATTATGTGAAATAAGTTACTTGTAGTTCACATGATAAATGATGTCTTGTATCAGATTATGTGAAAAAAGTGACTTGTAGTTCACATGATAAATGATGTCTTGTATCAGATTATGTGAAATAAGTTATTTGTAGTTCACATGATAAATGATATCTTGTATCAGATTATGTGAAAAAAGTTACTTGTAGTTCACATGATAAATGATGTCTTGTATCAGATTATGTGAAATAAGGTACTTGTAGTTCACATGATAAATGATGTCTTGTATCAGATTATGTGAAATAAGTTACTTGTTGTTCACATGATAAATGATGTCTTGTATCAGATTATGTGAAATAAGTTACTTGTAGTTCACATGATAAATTATGTCCTGTGTCAGATTATGTGAAAAAAGTTATTGTAGATCACATGATAAATGATGTCTTGTATCAGATTATGTGAAATAAGTTACTTGTAGTTCACATGATAAATGATGTCTTGTATAAGATTATGTGAAATAAGCTACTTGTAGTTCACATGATAAATAATGTCTTGTATCAGATTATGTGAAATAAGTTACTTGTAGTTCACATGATAAATGATGTCTTGTATCAGATTATGTGAAAAGAGTTACTCACAGTTCACATGATAAATGATGTCTTGTATCAGATTATGTGAAAAAAGTTACTTGTAGTTCACATGATAAATGATGTCTTGTATCAGATTATGTGAAATAAGCTACTTGTAGTTCACATGATAAATGATGTCTTGTATCAGATTATGTGAAATAAGTTATTTGTAGTTCACATTATAAATGATGTCTTGTATCAGATTATGTGAAATAAGTTACTTGTAGTTCACATGATTAATGATGTCTTGTATCAGATTATGTGAAATAAGCTACTTGTAGTTCACATGATAAATGATGTCTTGTATCAGATTATGTGAAATAAGTTATTTGTAGTTCACATGATAAATGATGTCTTGTATCAGATTATGTGAAAAAAGTCACTTGTAGTTCACATGATAAATGATGTCTTCTATCAGATTATGTGAAATAAGTTACTTGTAGTTCACATGATAAATGATGTCTTGTATCAGATTATGTGAAAAAAGTGACTTGTAGTTCACATGATAAATGATGTCTTGTATCAGATTATGTGAAATAAGTTATTTGTAGTTCACATGATAAATGATGTCTTGTATCAGATTATGTGAAATAAGTTACTTGTAGGTCACATGATAAATGATGTCTTGTATCAGATTATGTGAAACAAGTTACTTGTAGTTCACATGATAAATGATGTCTTGTATCAGATTATGTGAAATAAGCTACTTGTAGTTCACATGATAAATGATGTCTTGTATCAGATTATCTGAAATAAGTTATTTGTAGTTCACATGATAAATGATGTATTGTATCAGATTATGTGAAAAAAGTTATTGTAGGTCACATGATAAATGATGTCTTGTATCAGATTATGTGAAATAAGTTACTTGTAGTTCACATGATAAATGATGTCTTGTATCAGATTATGTGAAACCCGTTACTTGTAGTTCACATGATAAATGATGTCTTGTATCAGATTATGTGAAATAAGTTACTTGTAATTCACATGATAAATGATGTCTTGTATCAGATTATGTGAAATAAGTTATTTGTAGTTCACATGATAAATGATGTCTTGTATCAGATTATGTGAAATAAGTTACTTGTAGTTCACATGATAAATGATGTCTTGTATCAGATTATGTGAAAAAAGTTATTGTAGATCACATGATAAATGATGTCTTGTATCAGATTATGTGAAATAAGTTACTTGTAGTTCACATGATAAATGATGTCTTGTATCAGATTATGTGAAATAAGCTACTTGTAGTTCACATGATAAATAATGTCTTGTATCAGATTATGTGAAATAAGCTACTTGTAGTTCACATAATAAATGATGTCTTGTATCAGATTATGTGAAATAAGTTATTTGTAGTTCACATTATAAATGATGTCTTGTATCAGATTATGTGAAATAAGTTACTTGTAGTTCACATGATTAATGATGTCTTGTATCAGATTATGTGAAATAAGCTACTTGTAGTTCACATGATAAATGATGTCTTGTATCAGATTATGTGAAATAAGTTATTTGTAGTTCACATGATAAATGATGTCTTGTATCAGATTATGTGAAAAAAGTCACTTGTAGTTCACATGATAAATGATGTCTTCTATCAGATTATGTGAAATAAGTTACTTGTAGTTCACATGATAAATGATGTCTTGTATCAGATTATGTGAAAAAAGTGACTTGTAGTTCACATGATAAATGATGTCTTGTATCAGATTATGTGAAATAAGTTATTTGTAGTTCACATGATAAATGATGTCTTGTATCAGATTATGTGAAATAAGTTACTTGTAGTTCACATGATAAATGATGTCTTGCATCAGATTATGTGAAATAAGTTACTTGTAGTTCACATGATAAATGATGTCTTGTATCAGATTATGTGAAATAAGTTACTTGTAGTTCACATGATAAATGATGTCTTGTATCAGATTATGTGAAATAAGTTACTTGTAGTTCACATGATAAATGATGTCTTGTATCAGATTATGTGAAATAAGCTACTTGTAGTTCACATGATAAATGATGTCTTGTATCAGATTATGTGAAATAAGTTATTTGTAGTTCACATGATAAATGATGTCTTGTATCAGATTATGTGAAATAAGTTACTTGTAGTTCACATGATTAATGATGTCTTGTATCAGATTATGTGAAATAAGCTACTTGTAGTTCACATGATAAATGATGTCTTGTATCAGATTATGTGAAATAAGTTATTTGTAGTTCACATGATAAATGATGTCTTGTATCAGATTATGTGAAAAAAGTGACTTGTAGTTCACATGATAAATGATGTCTTGTATCAGATTATGTGAAATAAGTTATTTGTAGTTCACATGATAAATGATGTCTTGTATCAGATTATGTGAAATAAGTTACTTGTAGGTCACATGATAAATGATGTCTTGTATCAGATTATGTGAAAAAAGTCACTTGTAGTTCACATGATAAATGATGTCTTGTATCAGATTATGTGAAATAAGCTACTTGTAGTTCACATGATAAATGATGTCTTGTATCAGATTATCTGAAATAAGTTATTTGTAGTTCACATGATAAATGATGTATTGTATCAGATTATGTGAAAAAAGTTATTGTAGGTCACATGATAAATGATGTCTTGTATCAGATTATGTGAAATAAGTTACTTGTAGTTCACATGATAAATGATGTCTTGTATCAGATTATGTGAAACCCGTTACTTGTAGTTCACATGATAAATGATGTCTTGTATCAGATTATGTGAAATAAGTTACTTGTAATTCACATGATAAATGATGTCTTGTATCAGATTATGTGAAATAAGTTATTTGTAGTTCACATGATAAATGATGTCTTGTATCAGATTATGTGAAATAAGTTACTTGTAGTTCACATGATAAATGATGTCTTGTATCAGATTATGTGAAAAAAGTTATTGTAGATCACATGATAAATGATGTCTTGTATCAGATTATGTGAAATAAGTTACTTGTAGTTCACATGATAAATGATGTCTTGTATCAGATTATGTGAAATAAGCTACTTTTAGTTCACATGATAAATAATGTCTTGTATCAGATTATGTGAAATAAGCTACTTGTAGTTCACATAATAAATGATGTCTTGTATCAGATTATGTGAAATAAGTTATTTGTAGTTCACATTATAAATGATGTCTTGTATCAGATTATGTGAAATAAGTTACTTGTAGTTCACATGATTAATGATGTCTTGTATCAGATTATGTGAAATAAGCTACTTGTAGTTCACATGATAAATGATGTCTTGTATCAGATTATGTGAAATAAGTTATTTGTAGTTCACATGATAAATGATGTCTTGTATCAGATTATGTGAAAAAAGTCACTTGTAGTTCACATGATAAATGATGTCTTGTATCAGATTATGTGAAATAAGTTACTTGTAGTTCACATGATAAATGATGTCTTCTATCAGATTATGTGAAATAAGGTACTTGTAGTTCACATGATAAATGATGTCTTGTATCAGATTATGTGAAAAAAGTGACTTGTAGTTCACATGATAAATGATGTCTTGTATCAGATTATGTGAAATAAGTTATTTGTAGTTCACATGATAAATGATATCTTGTATCAGATTATGTGAAAAAAGTTACTTGTAGTTCACATGATAAATGATGTCTTGTATCAGATTATGTGAAATAAGGTACTTGTAGTTCACATGATAAATGATGTCTTGTATCAGATTATGTGAAATAAGTTACTTGTTGTTCACATGATAAATGATGTCTTGTATCAGATTATGTGAAATAAGTTACTTGTAGTTCACATGATAAATTATGTCCTGTGTCAGATTATGTGAAAAAAGTTATTGTAGATCACATGATAAATGATGTCTTGTATCAGATTATGTGAAATAAGTTACTTGTAGTTCACATGATAAATGATGTCTTGTATAAGATTATGTGAAATAAGCTACTTGTAGTTCACATGATAAATAATGTCTTGTATCAGATTATGTGAAATAAGTTACTTGTAGTTCACATGATAAATGATGTCTTGTATCAGATTATGTGAAAAGAGTTACTCACAGTTCACATGATAAATGATGTCTTGTATCAGATTATGTGAAAAAAGTTACTTGTAGTTCACATGATAAATGATGTCTTGTATCAGATTATGTGAAATAAGCTACTTGTAGTTCACATGATAAATGATGTCTTGTATCAGATTATGTGAAATAAGTTATTTGTAGTTCACATTATAAATGATGTCTTGTATCAGATTATGTGAAATAAGTTACTTGTAGTTCACATGATTAATGATGTCTTGTATCAGATTATGTGAAATAAGCTACTTGTAGTTCACATGATAAATGATGTCTTGTATCAGATTATGTGAAATAAGTTATTTGTAATTCACATGATAAATGATGTCTTGTATCAGATTATGTGAAAAAAGTCACTTGTAGTTCACATGATAAATGATGTCTTCTATCAGATTATGTGAAATAAGTTACTTGTAGTTCACATGATAAATGATGTCTTGTATCAGATTATGTGAAAAAAGTGACTTGTAGTTCACATGATAAATGATGTCTTGTATCAGATTATGTGAAATAAGTTATTTGTAGTTCACATGATAAATGATGTCTTGTATCAGATTATGTGAAATAAGTTACTTGTAGGTCACATGATAAATGATGTCTTGTATCAGATTATGTGAAACAAGTTACTTGTAGTTCACATGATAAATGATGTCTTGTATCAGATTATGTGAAATAAGCTACTTGTAGTTCACATGATAAATGATGTCTTGTATCAGATTATCTGAAATAAGTTATTTGTAGTTCACATGATAAATGATGTATTGTATCAGATTATGTGAAAAAAGTTATTGTAGGTCACATGATAAATGATGTCTTGTATCAGATTATGTGAAATAAGTTACTTGTAGTTCACATGATAAATGATGTCTTGTATCAGATTATGTGAAACCCGTTACTTGTAGTTCACATGATAAATGATGTCTTGTATCAGATTATGTGAAATAAGTTACTTGTAATTCACATGATAAATGATGTCTTGTATCAGATTATCTGAAATAAGTTATTTGTAGTTCACATGATAAATGATGTCTTGTATCAGATTATGTGAAATAAGTTACTTGTAGTTCACATGATAAATGATGTCTTGTATCAGATTATGTGAAAAAAGTTATTGTAGATCACATGATAAATGATGTCTTGTATCAGATTATGTGAAATAAGTTACTTGTAGTTCACATGATAAATGATGTCTTGTATCAGATTATGTGAAATAAGCTACTTGTAGTTCACATGATAAATAATGTCTTGTATCAGATTATGTGAAATAAGCTACTTGTAGTTCACATAATAAATGATGTCTTGTATCAGATTATGTGAAATAAGTTATTTGTAGTTCACATTATAAATGATGTCTTGTATCAGATTATGTGAAATAAGTTACTTGTAGTTCACATGATTAATGATGTCTTGTATCAGATTATGTGAAATAAGCTACTTGTAGTTCACATGATAAATGATGTCTTGTATCAGATTATGTGAAATAAGTTATTTGTAGTTCACATGATAAATGATGTCTTGTATCAGATTATGTGAAAAAAGTCACTTGTAGTTCACATGATAAATGATGTCTTCTATCAGATTATGTGAAATAAGTTACTTGTAGTTCACATGATAAATGATGTCTTGTATCAGATTATGTGAAAAAAGTGACTTGTAGTTCACATGATAAATGATGTCTTGTATCAGATTATGTGAAATAAGTTATTTGTAGTTCACATGATAAATGATGTCTTGTATCAGATTATGTGAAATAAGTTACTTGTAGTTCACATGATAAATGATGTCTTGCATCAGATTATGTGAAATAAGTTACTTGTAGTTCACATGATAAATGATGTCTTGTATCAGATTATGTGAAATAAGTTACTTGTAGTTCACATGATAAATGATGTCTTGTATCAGATTATGTGAAATAAGTTACTTGTAGTTCACATGATAAATGATGTCTTGTATCAGATTATGTGAAATAAGCTACTTGTAGTTCACATGATAAATGATGTCTTGTATCAGATTATGTGAAATAAGTTATTTGTAGTTCACATTATAAATGATGTCTTGTATCAGATTATGTGAAATAAGTTACTTGTAGTTCACATGATTAATGATGTCTTGTATCAGATTATGTGAAATAAGCTACTTGTAGTTCACATGATAAATGATGTCTTGTATCAGATTATGTGAAATAAGTTATTTGTAGTTCACATGATAAATGATGTCTTGTATCAGATTATGTGAAAAAAGTGACTTGTAGTTCACATGATAAATGATGTCTTGTATCAGATTATGTGAAATAAGTTATTTGTAGTTCACATGATAAATGATGTCTTGTATCAGATTATGTGAAATAAGTTACTTGTAGGTCACATGATAAATGATGTCTTGTATCAGATTATGTGAAACAAGTTACTTGTAGTTCACATGATAAATGATGTCTTGTATCAGATTATGTGAAATAAGCTACTTGTAGTTCACATGATAAATGATGTCTTGTATCAGATTATCTGAAATAAGTTATTTGTAGTTCACATGATAAATGATGTATTGTATCAGATTATGTGAAAAAAGTTATTGTAGGTCACATGATAAATGATGTCTTGTATCAGATTATGTGAAATAAGTTACTTGTAGTTCACATGATAAATGATGTCTTGTATCAGATTATGTGAAACCCGTTACTTGTAGTTCACATGATAAATGATGTCTTGTATCAGATTATGTGAAATAAGTTACTTGTAATTCACATGATAAATGATGTCTTGTATCAGATTATGTGAAATAAGTTATTTGTAGTTCACATGATAAATGATGTCTTGTATCAGATTATGTGAAATAAGTTACTTGTAGTTCACATGATAAATGATGTCTTGTATCAGATTATGTGAAAAAAGTTATTGTAGATCACATGATAAATGATGTCTTGTATCAGATTATGTGAAATAAGTTACTTGTAGTTCACATGATAAATGATGTCTTGTATCAGATTATGTGAAATAAGCTACTTTTAGTTCACATGATAAATAATGTCTTGTATCAGATTATGTGAAATAAGCTACTTGTAGTTCACATAATAAATGATGTCTTGTATCAGATTATGTGAAATAAGTTATTTGTAGTTCACATTATAAATGATGTCTTGTATCAGATTATGTGAAATAAGTTACTTGTAGTTCACATGATTAATGATGTCTTGTATCAGATTATGTGAAATAAGCTACTTGTAGTTCACATGATAAATGATGTCTTGTATCAGATTATGTGAAATAAGTTATTTGTAGTTCACATGATAAATGATGTCTTGTATCAGATTATGTGAAAAAAGTCACTTGTAGTTCACATGATAAATGATGTCTTGTATCAGATTATGTGAAATAAGTTACTTGTAGTTCACATGATAAATGATGTCTTGTATCAGATTATGTGAAAAAAGTGACTTGTAGTTCACATGATAAATGATGTCTTGTATCAGATTATGTGAAATAAGTTATTTGTAGTTCACATGATAAATAGTGTCTTGTATCAGATTATGTGAAATAAGTTACTTGTAGTTCACATGATAAATGATGTCTTGCATCAGATTATGTGAAATAATTTACTTGTAGTTCACATGATAAATGATGTCTTGTATCAGATTATGTGAAATAAGTTACTTGTAGTTCACATGATAAATGATGTCTTGTATCAGATTATGTGAAATAAGTTACTTGTAGTTCACATGATAAATGATGTCTTGTATCAGATTATGTGAAATAAGCTACTTGTAGTTCACATGATAAATGATGTCTTGTATCAGATTATGTGAAATAAGTTATTTGTAGTTCACATTATAAATGATGTCTTGTATCAGATTATGTGAAATAAGTTACTTGTAGTTCACATGATTAATGATGTCTTGTATCAGATTATGTGAAATAAGCTACTTGTAGTTCACATGATAAATGATGTCTTGTATCAGATTATGTGAAATAAGTTATTTGTAGTTCACATGATAAATGATGTCTTGTATCAGATTATGTAAAAAAAGTCACTTGTAGTTCACATGATAAATGATGTCTTGTATCAGATTATGTGAAATAAGTTACTTGTAGTTCACATGATAAATGATGTCTTGTATCAGATTATGTGAAAAAAGTGACTTGTAGTTCACATGATAAATGATGTCTTGTATCAGATTATGTGAAATAAGTTATTTGTAGTTCACATGATAAATGATGTCTTGTATCAGATTATGTGAAATAAGTTACTTGTAGTTCACATGATAAATGATGTCTTGTATCAGATTATGTGAAATAAGTTACTTGTAGTTTACATGATAAATGATGTCTTGTATCAGATTATGTGAAATAAGTTACTTGTAGTTCACATGATAAATGATGTCTTGTATCAGATTATGTGAAATAAGTTACTTGTAGTTCACATGATAAATGATGTCTTGTATCAGATTATGTGAAAAAAGTGACTTGTAGTTCACATGATAAATGATGTCTTGTATCAGATCATGTGAAATAAGTTATTTGTAGTTCACATGATAAATGATGTCTTGTATCAGATTATGTGAAATAAGTTATTTGTAGTTCACATGATAAATGATGTCTTGTATCAGATTATGTGAAATAAGGTACTTGTAGTTCACATGATAAATGATGTATTGTATCAGATTATGTGAAAAAAGTGACTTGTAGTTCACATGATAAATGATGTCTTGTATCAGATTATGTGAAATAAGTTATTTGTAGTTCACATGATAAATGATATCTTGTATCAGATTATGTGAAATAAGTTACTTGTAGTTCACATGATAAATGATGTCTTGTATCAGATTATGTGAAAAAAGGTACTCGTAGTTCACATGATAAATGATGTCTTGTATCAGATTATGTGAAATAAGTTATTGTAGATCACATGATAAATGATGTCTTGTATCAGATTATGTGAAATAAGTTACTTGTAGTTCACATGATAAATGATGTCTTGTATCAGATTATGTGAAATAAGCTACTTGTAGTTCACATGATAAATAATGTCTTGTATCAGATTATGTGAAATAAGCTACTTGTAGTTCACATGATAAATGATGTCTTGTATCAGATTATGTGAAATAAGTTATTTGTAGTTCACATTATAAATGATGTCTTGTATCAGATTATGTGAAATAAGTTACTTGTAGTTCACATGATTAATGATGTCTTGTATCAGATTATGTGAAATAAGCTACTTGTAGTTCACATGATAAATAATGTCTTGTATCAGATTATGTGAAATAAGTTGTTTGTAGTTCACATGATAAATGATGTCTTGTATCAGATTATGTGAAAAAAGTCACTTGTAGTTCACATGATAAATGATGTCTTCTATCAGATTATGTGAAATAAGTTACTTGTAGTTCACATGATAAATGATGTCTTGTATCAGATAATGTGAAAAAAGTGACTTGTAGTTCACATGATAAATGATGTCTTGTATCAGATTATGTGAAATAAGTTATTTGTAGTTCACATGATAAATGATGTCTTGTATCAGATTATGTGAAATAAGTTACTTGTAGTTCACATGATAAATGATGTCTTGTATCAGATTATGTGAAATAAGTTACTTGTAGTTCACATGATAAATGATGTCTTGTATCAGATTATGTGAAATAAGTTACTTGTAGTTCACATGATAAATGATGTCTTGTATCAGATTATGTGAAATAAGTTACTTGTAGTTCACATGATAAATGATGTCTTGTATCAGATTATGTGAAATAAGCTACTTGTAGTTCACATGATAAATGATGTCTTGTATCAGATTATGTGAAATAAGTTATTTGTAGTTCACATTATAAATGATGTCTTGTATCAGATTATGTGAAATAAGTTACTTGTAGTTCACATGATTAATGATGTCTTGTATCAGATTATGTGAAATAAGCTACTTGTAGTTCACATGATAAATGATGTCTTGTATCAGATTATGTGAAATAAGTTATTTGTAGTTCACATGATAAATGATGTCTTGTATCAGATTATGTGAAAAAAGTCACTTGTAGTTCACATGATAAATGATGTCTTCTATCAGATTATGTGAAAAAAGTGACTTGTAGTTCACATGATAAATGATGTCTTGTATCAGATCATGTGAAATAAGTTATTTGTAGTTCACATGATAAATGATGTCTTGTATCAGATTATGTGAAATAAGTTATTTGTAGTTCACATGATAAATGATGTCTTGTATCAGATTATGTGAAATAAGGTACTTGTAGTTCACATGATAAATGATGTATTGTATCAGATTATGTGAAAAAAGTGACTTGTAGTTCACATGATAAATGATGTCTTGTATCAGATTATGTGAAATAAGTTACTTGTAGTTCACATGATAAATGATGTCTTGTATCAGATTATGTGAAATAAGTTATTTGTAGTTCACATGATAAATGATGTCTTGTATCAGATTATGTGAAAAAAGTGACTTGTAGTTCACATGATAAATGATGTCTTGTATCAGATTATGTGAAATAAGTTACTTGTAGTTCACATGATAAATGATGTCTTGTATCAGATTATGTGAAATAAGTTATTTGTAGTTCACATGATAAATGATGTCTTGTATCAGATTATGTGAAAAAAGTGACTTGTAGTTCACATGATAAATGATGTCTTGTATCAGATTATGTGAAATAAGTTACTTGTAGTTCACATGATAAATGATGTCTTGTATCAGATTATGTGAAATAAGTTACTTGTAGTTCACATGATAAATGATGTCTTCTATCAGATTATGTGAAATAAGTTACTTGTAGTTCACATGATAAATGATGTCTTGTATCAGATTATGTGGAAAAAGTGACTTGTAGTTCACATGATAAATGATGTCTTGTATCAGATTATGTGAAATAAGTTATTTGTAGTTCACATGATAAATGATATCTTGTATCAGATTATGTGAAAAAAGTTACTTGTAGTTCACATGATAAATGATGTCTTGTATCAGATTATGTGAAATAAGGTACTTGTAGTTCACATGATAAATGATGTCTTGTATCAGATTATGTGAAATAAGTTACTTGTTGTTCACATGATAAATGATGTCTTGTATCAGATTATGTGAAATAAGTTACTTGTAGTTCACATGATAAATTATGTCTTGTGTCAGATTATGTGAAAAAAGTTATTGTAGATCACATGATAAATGATGTCTTGTATCAGATTATGTGAAATAAGTTACTTGTAGTTCACATGATAAATGATGTCTTGTATCAGATTATGTGAAATAAGCTACTTGTAGTTCACATGATAAATAATGTCTTGTATCAGATTATGTGAAATAAGTTACTTGTAGTTCACATGATAAATGATGTCTTGTATCAGATTATGTGAAAAGAGTTACTCACAGTTCACATGATAAATGATGTCTTGTATCAGATTATGTGAAAAAAGTTACTTGTAGTTCACATGATAAATGATGTCTTGTATCAGATTATGTGAAATAAGCTACTTGTAGTTCACATGATAAATGATGTCTTGTATCAGATTATGTGAAATAAGTTATTTGTAGTTCACATGATAAATGCTGTCTTGTATCAGATTATGTGAAATAAGTTATTTGTAGTTCACTTGATAAATGATGTCTTGTATCAGATTATGTGAAAAAAGTTACTTGTAGTTCACATGATAAATGATGTCTTGTATCAGATTATGTGAAATAAGCTACTTGTAGTTCACATGATAAATGATGTCTTGTATCAGATTATGTGAAATAAGTTACTTGTAGTTCACATGATAAATGATGTCTTGTATCAGATTATGTGAAAAAAGTGACTTGTAGTTCACATGATAAATGATGTCTTGTATCAGATCATGTGAAATAAGTTATTTGTAGTTCACATGATAAATGATGTCTTGTATCAGATTATGTGAAATAAGTTATTTGTAGTTCACATGATAAATGATGTCTTGTATCAGATTATGTGAAATAAGGTACTTGTAGTTCACATGATAAATGATGTCTTGTATCAGATTATGTGAAAAAAGTGACTTGTAGTTCACATGATAAATGATGTCTTGTATCAGATTATGTGAAATAAGTTACTTGTAGTTCACATGATAAATGATGTCTTGTATCAGATTATGTGAAATAAGTTATTTGTAGTTCACATGATAAATGATGTCTGGTATCAGATTATGTGAAAAAAGTGACTTGTAATTCACATGATAAATGATGTCTTGTATCAGATTATGTGAAATAAGCTACTTGTAGTTCACATGATAAATGATGTCTTGTATCAGATTATGTGAAATAAGTTATTTGTAGTTCACATGATAAATGATGTCTTGTATCAGATTATGTGAAAAAAGTGACTTGTAGTTCACATGATAAATGATGTCTTGTATCAGATTATGTAAAATAAGTTACTTGTAGTTCACATGATAAATGATGTCTTGTATCAGATTATGTGAAATAAGTTACTTGTAGTTCACATGATAAATGATGTCTTCTATCAGATTATGTGAAATAAGTTACTTGTAGTTCACATGATAAATGATGTCTTGTATCAGATTATGTGGAAAAAGTGACTTGTAGTTCACATGATAAATGATGTCTTGTATCAGATTATGTGAAATAAGTTATTTGTAGTTCACATGATAAATGATATCTTGTATCAGATTATGTGAAAAAAGTTACTTGTAGTTCACATGATAAATGATGTCTTGTATCAGATTATGTGAAATAAGGTACTTGTAGTTCACATGATAAATGATGTCTTGTATCAGATTATGTGAAATAAGTTACTTGTTGTTCACATGATAAATGATGTCTTGTATCAGATTATGTGAAATAAGTTACTTGTAGTTCACATGATAAATTATGTCTTGTGTCAGATTATGTGAAAAAAGTTATTGTAGATCACATGATAAATGATGTCTTGTATCAGATTATGTGAAATAAGTTACTTGTAGTTCACATGATAAATGATGTCTTGTATCAGATTATGTGAAATAAGCTACTTGTAGTTCACATGATAAATAATGTCTTGTATCAGATTATGTGAAATAAGTTACTTGTAGTTCACATGATAAATGATGTCTTGTATCAGATTATGTGAAAAGAGTTACTCACAGTTCACATGATAAATGATGTCTTGTATCAGATTATGTGAAAAAAGTTACTTGTAGTTCACATGATAAATGATGTCTTGTATCAGATTATGTGAAATAAGCTACTTGTAGTTCACATGATAAATGATGTCTTGTATCAGATTATGTGAAATAAGTTATTTGTAGTTCACATGATAAATGCTGTCTTGTATCAGATTATGTGAAATAAGTTATTTGTAGTTCACTTGATAAATGATGTCTTGTATCAGATTATGTGAAAAAAGTTACTTGTAGTTCACATGATAAATGATGTCTTGTATCAGATTATGTGAAATAAGCTACTTGTAGTTCACATGATAAATGATGTCTTGTATCAGATTATGTGAAATAAGTTATTGGTAGTTCACATTATAAATGATGTCTTGTATCAGATTATGTGAAATAAGGTACTTGTAGTTCACATGATAAATGATGTCTTGTATCAGATTATGTGAAATAAGCTACTTGTAGTTCACATGATAAATGATGTCTTGTATCAGATTATGTGAAAAAAGTCACTTGTAGTTCACATGATAAATGATGTCTTGTATCAGATTATGTGAAATAAGTTACTTGTAGTTCACATGATAAATGATTTCTTGTATCAGATTATGTGAAACAAGTTACTTGTAGTTCACATGATAAATGATGTATTGTATCAGATTATGTGAAAAAAGTGACTTGTAGTTCACATGATAAATGATGTCTTGTATCAGATTATGTGAAATAAGTTATTTGTAGTTCCCATGATAAATGATATCTTGTATCAGATTATGTGAAATAAGTTACTTGTAGTTCACATGATAAATGATGTCTTGTATCAGATTATGTGAAAAAAGGTACTCGTAGTTCACATGATAAATGATGTCTTGTATCAGATTATGTGAAATAAGGTACTTGTAGTTCACATGATAAATGATGTCTTGTATCAGATTATGTGAAATAAGTTACTTGTTGTTCACATGATAAATGACGTCTTGTATCAGATTATGTGAAATAAGTTACTTGTAGTTCACATGATAAATTATGTCTTGTGTCAGATTATGTGAAATAAGTTACTTGTAGTTCACATGATAAATGATGTCTTGTATCAGATTATGTGAAATAAGTTACTTGTAGTTCACATGATAAATGATGTCTTGTGTCAGATTATGTGAAATAAGCTACTTGTAGTTCAGGTAGGTTGTGGTCCTTTCTTTTTTAATTGTATTAGTGAAACAATTAAAACAAAGATATGCGAAGAATAGAACATTGTATACATATTTACGTAACACACAAAAGTATCCACGACGTAAAGTATAGTTATTGACGGCTCATTAATATGCATTAAGTGTTTAAGTTAATTAAAATCATTCACTTTAAACCAATTTTTTAATTTACCAAGCCTATATCTATTGAAATATCTCTTTCCGTAAATGACAGCAATTCCTCTCACTTTTTGACCATAACATGTGCGTGCAGACATTATCAAATATTGATAAATCAACGCTATTACTACATTAAAACCTCAAAACAATAAAGGAATGGTTATTAAAAGTGGGATATTCTCACGGAGTTTTTGAATATAAGCTTATATTTAAACCTACACGAGTAAAATCCTGAAAACATAAATTAAAACTGATCGTTGCAACAAAACTAACATTGTAATATTATAGAAAGAATTATAGACAACCTCGATGTAAAGATATTTTCATAAATTTTACAAAAATAGTGTTGTATAAAACAATTTGGCAATGATGCGAAACCTTAGCCTGATGTTTATTTTATTAGTTGTATTCACTATAAAATCTTTATTTTGGATATTTTTCAAGATTTCTTCTATAAATAATAAATTATGAAATTCATATTCAACGTTCATTTCAAGGGAATATTCCTTTGTTTTTTGTTTTTTTGCCATACGCAGGAGTTTTGAATATTTTTTTGTCATTCAGCCTGATGACGGTCTAATTCACTATTTTCAATATTTCATTTTTAAGAATTAAAAATGAGATAATTCGCAATTACATCATAATCATTTGTTACACAGGACAGTTTTCAAGAGTACAAAAGAAATATTACTCTTTTTCGAAAATATATACTGTGTTGTACTCACATTAATACTAGAATATTAAATTAGAAATATAGGTGAAATAAATTTTGAGAGTTCCGCGCATGCTCATTACACAGTGTGCATGTACTGCGTACTGTAGAATGTATCACTGACTACAGCTTCGTACGGAAAAATGACAGGCTGTATCTTTGCATAATTTCTTTCATGTCCGAAGATACTGAATCGAATATATGTCGCCAGACTTAATTCGATACTCGTGCGTTAAACTTTCCAAGACGTCTGAATTTTACAGTTTTTAGAAGAATATTAGATTTTAATTTTACGCAGTAAAAGTTGGGGTATTTTATTTGAGACAACGAAACTCCAGTACTGATTAAATGCTAACAATCTTATGCATTCTCTACCGGAAACATATCCCACTATACAATGAAAGAATCATGTCACAACGAAAAACACTGAGAAATCTACACGTATCATAAATTAACAGAAGTAAGTGGTGAATGAATGTATCTTTCGTTATGTAACAATGTTTGAATACCAAATAATCAAATACGTTTTCCTCATTGCTAGGGAAATTCTCGGTCTGTCAACGTCGTTGATGGTCTTACTCATATGATGGTAATATTGTAAATTAATAAACTAATGAACATATTTAATACATAGTTGAATAAATTACCTACCAAATAAGATCAATTACAACCTAAAAACGTAATAATTTAGCGGTTCTTGATGTTCAAATTCCAATCATATTCTACTCGCAACATTGCACCGCGTAACATACTTTTGTTGAGCTAATCGCTAACCTTGTGAGTTCTTATTTGATTTCAATCGTTTATTATACAGTTTTACCATCATAAGGAACAAGCGAATCCTGTCAACAAACATAATGACTACGTTGCACAACACGCTAAGAAGTTATAAATAATAAACAGTTAATGTAAATTACTTTATATTTAGAAGTTCGATAAAAACATGAAGGATAAGATATAGCGTAATATTACAAAACTTTTGAACAAATTTGCTATGTAACTATTTGAGATAATAAGAACCATATATCTCTAAATTTTAATTTTCATTATCAATAACCGAAAGTTAGCATTCAACAAGTTCTTGAGTTTCGTTGTCTCAAATTAAATTCCTCAATTCTTAAAAAGAATGTTTTTGTAAAACGATTTTTGTCTAAACAACAATATTCAATATATAGTTAAAGTAATTACCTACCGAATTAATTACAAAACGTAATAACTATGGAGTTCTTGGGGTTCAGATCTCATCAATCACATTCCACTCACAGACATTGCATCGCGTAACATACTTTTGTATCAACTTCAGACATAAACAGCATTGACATATGCATTTCGCTTTATAACTTTCATCGCTTTTTATAGTCTCCTATTATTCCTATCTGAGCTGTTTCTCGTATTTACAGATCAATCGCTATCAGTCATTGTTTCGAGAGAATTACGGATCTGATCTTTTGATCTCCCTCGGCTGACACAAAAATAGTAAACGTTTACAATCTTAGTACTTAGCATATAAATTCCGTGCACATTTTATTAGGTTGACAAGAAAGTTCTTGCAGAAAATTTGTTAAAATATTTTTTAGCGAACATACATTTTTATTTTCGTGTACGTTTGACGCCTCAGCAAACAGTAACAACTTTTTTGCCGATTGTGGTAGAACGACACACGTAATTACAAAGAAATCTGAATTTATCAATTTTGATCCCAACTTTAGTCCTCATAGTTATGTTGCAGAGCTGGCCGATGGCAGTCGAGTAAACGATGTCGTTTTAAAGAGAGACGATGCTTAAATCTCGCTAAGGAACAATAAAAGTGAACTTTGTTACTGTATTCTGGAAAACGCTCTTCTAATCCTGGAATTTAAACAAAATATATTTTCTGTACAAGCCGCCATTAAACAAGGTGCACATATAAACTTTAGTCCCAATAAATAAAAACTGATGTACCCGAATGCAACTGTATTCGACATGAAAGAAATTGAAATAATAGATTATTTAAATAGCGTAGTCCCATCAAAAATCGCCTACCATGATTTACAGACATGGCATAAAATTCTTGGGCACTGCAATATTCCAGATATCAAAAAGTAGCCGAATGTGGTTGACGGAATGAAAATAAAAACCTCAAAAAACTTGAAAAGCTGCTACGTTTATACACAAGGAAAAATGGCAAAGTATCAAAACAAGATACCAGAAAAGAAGGCCACGAACATCCCATCACTGGTACATTGTGACTTTAACGGTCTCGTGGAACCGAATGGCAAAAAAAAAATTTCAAATATGCTCTAAATTTTGTAGACGTTTATGCCTGTTTAATAATGGTCTATTTCTTAAAGAACAAATAAGATACCTTGCTAGCAACTAAAATATATTTAGCTGACACGCCCTCCTACGGTGTAGGAAAGTGTATTTGCTAAGACATATTCTAACTCGTACTCCAATGATAAAATAAAGACCGGCATGATCATTGTTTTTTTTTTCTTGCGTGCCTTTAGAATATGCAGCCCCCAATATCTTAATGATGAAATTCAATACATTACGAATGTTTTAAAAAATTACGGTACCTGTCTTATTTCATTTCTTACGCAAAGAAAAAAGATACGAAAATACACTATAATATAAACAGACAGAAAAATAAAACAAATACCTCCATATTAAACCTTTTCATTCCACCCACACTAAAAATACAAAAATCTACGACACTCTTAATAGACTTGGTTTTCACTTGATACAAACAACTTCCACAACAATGGAACATACATTAAAAACTACCAAGCACACTCCCAAAACCCTCACATCCGACGCCGGTATATTTTCCATCCCATATAACGATTACCAACAAGCATACATAGGTGAGACACAGCGTAAATTGAAACTAAGACTTTACGAACACAGAAGAGGTATAAGGAATGGTAACGCCCTAAATGCACTCTTTTGCCAGTGTGCAGAACACGATCATTCATTTAATTTAGATCATGCGAAAATTATAAAATACGTGATAGATAGAGCCAAAAGAAAACTTTTAGAGTCAGCACTAATATTAAACGCTAATAATATTAAGCAAAGAAAGGGCTTCTACAATTTAGCCCCAAGTATAGGGAAAATAATAATCAAAAAACAAAATATAACAACAGATCCCGGTTAACTGTTTTTTCTTAACCCTTAAATTATTTAAGCAAAATGAATAAGATTAGAGAAAAAAGTGTACATATTTATTTAACGTATTTTACAAGTGTGTGTATATATATATATATATATATATATATATATATATATATATATATATATATATATATTGAACAACCCAACCTTCCCATACACACACATAGTTTCCTTCCCGATATAGGTAGGATTCTAACACTGTTTCCTTTTCATTTCATGATCGTTTTCTTCTTCTGCATTTTTCCTTTTAATATCATGGAGATGTCCTCTGCAATAGGGACGAAACGTTGATCATTTCATAAATCCATTAGTTTTTTTTTCTTTTTTTCAAAACAACATAACGTCAACCATCGCTGGCATTTTTATTTTATTTTTATGCATATATACCTATATATATATATATATATATATATATATATATATATATATATATAAAGAGAGAGAGAGAGAGAAAGAGAGAAAATTGTCCTTGGCAGACGTTAAATTGCATCTATTTTGCTTGTATTAACACTTTAACATACTAATGCTAACTAATACTTTAACTGAAAAACAAAAATCTTGCATCAAAAGAAAAAAATCACTTTTTGAAAACATATCATATATATTGCTTTTTACAAATACTTTTTGCATGCTTACGAGGGGCGTGCAATAAGTAATGCCACTGAACCACTTCCAGTTGTCTGATCTAACTGAAATTTTGCAAGTGTAATGATTTATATCTCTACGGGTTATTTGGCAAATTACAGCTCTGCACTTATTGTAGTTTCTGTTTTACAGGTGTTTGAACTGAGTAAGGTGTGAAATGGAGCCTGTTGAATGTCGAGCAGTGATCCCGTTTTTGTATTTGAAAGAACGCACAGCACAGGAGACATTTGATGAAATGAAAGAAACTTATGGTGATAATGGCCCAGCATATGACCTTATAAAACGTTGGAATCATGAATTCAAACATGACTGGAAGTCTGTGAAAACAGCTCCCAGACCTGGTTGGCCCCACCCTTCTGTCTTTGATGAGGCATCTTTTCGTCAAGTTGAGGTTGCCATTTTGGAATATCGGCGCGTTATTATTCCCCAAATAGCCCAAGATGTCAAGATTATTACAAGATCTGTGGAAACTATCATTCATGAACATTTGCATATGCATAAGGTGTCTGCCAGATGGATTCCCAGGTTGCTCACACCATCCCAGAAGTGAGAACTCGTCGAGTACTCGATGATGAATTTGGAGATGTGCCAAGAAGATGAGTCAAAATTTTTCAAAAGACTGATTACACAGGATGAAACCTGAGTTCATCACTATGATCCAGAGACCAAATTCCAGTCAATGCAGTGGAAGCACTTGGACTAATCATCTCCAAAGAAGGAAAGGGTTCAGCCCTCCGCTTGCAAGGTAATGCTCACAGTCTTCTGGGAACAGGACGGAGTAGTGATGATAGATTTCCTGGCAAAGGGTACCACAATTACAGGAGCCTATTATGTTTCATTTTTGAGGAAATTAAGGGAAGCTATCAAAATCAAGAGGCGGGGCAAGATCAGCAAAGGTACCCTCCTCCTGCAGGACAACGCTCCGGTCCACAACTCGCATGTCGCCAGATCAGAAGCACGGGCGTGTGATTATGAAATCCTTCCCCATCCTCTCTACTCTCCTGACCTTGCACCCTCTAATTTTCACCTCTTCCCAGTCATGAAGTTGTTTTTGAAAGGGAAGCCTTTCACAGATGATGCAGCCTTGATTTCTGAAGCCACGTCGTGGTTGGAGGACCAACCTGGGATGTTCTACAAAAATTGTCTCCAGAGCTGCATCAAATGATGGGAGAAATGCATAACTCTGGGTGGTTCCTATGTAGAGAAAGACTAATAACTGTGCCAAGTTTCGTTGCTCTGCTGCTATGGGAAGTGTGTCAGGGACATTATTTATTGCACGACCCTCGTATTCTAAAGCGTGCATAAATTACAATTGACTTTCTTTTGCTTTTATTTTATGCACAATTGTTTCTTTCTAATTTACCGACAATTTTCTATTCTTTTTGCTTTTTTTGTATTGACAGGAAAAAAATGATATTTTGTTTAACGGGTACATATCGCTGATATATTTATTTTTATGCATGTATGTATGCGTTTTGTGAAAGAGACTGCATAATCAAAATTAGGAAATGGCTTCCTTTTTCATATACTCACCCTTTTTAAGGTAAAAATAAAAATACATATCTTTTTTTCTATTTTCTACGAACATATATTATTTTTTAAGCATTTAAACAAAAAAAAATGGCTTCTTTTTACATGCCCAAATGTTAAGACCAAAATGACTTCTGTTTTCATTATGTATAATTGAATATAAAATTTTATTATTTTTAATTTTTTAACAGAATTAAAAATGAAACAAAAGGACTTCCCATTATATAAAAATTAGGGGGTGGCAATATTTTTAACTCATAATGTGATAGATATTTGGTTGCTGTCAACCGATGTAGAGTGTGACGCAAGGCCAGAAAGTGGAGAATAGGCAAGCTCCCCTAAGAGATGGGCCACTCTTGTCGCGCCCATCTGAACATCACCACCAGCATTCTCAGGTCGGTGCGCCTCAGGCGACAAGCAATAATCTTGCCCCATCCGAAAGCCGGGTGGAAAAGCCTCGGAGTTGGACCCCCTGAGTAATATTCAGGCGGTGTAACTCAGTCCGGCAGGTACTGGACCCGTTCCCAGCCCCTTACCTGTCGGGCTGAATGTCAAGAACGGATCCTGTACAAGTACTTTCTACCAAGTCTCCCAGCCGCCGAAGCCGCTAGGAGACTCATTCTATCACGAAAGAGTCATACTGGGGTAGATATTTAGATTTGTGCCCACATCACCAATATTTGACACAGAGTCAAGAAAGTGGGGGATCAAATCAAGTTCCTCTAAAGGAGGGGCACTCTTGCAATTACAAAAATTTCCTGTGTATACCCGTCAGCATTCCCCGGTCGGGGAGCCTCAGGCGACAAGGAATTATATTGCCCCACCCGAAAGCCGGGTGGCAAGGCCTGGGAGGTTGGACCTCCTGAGTAATACCTAGGCGGCGTACCTCAGTCCGACAGGTATTGAGCCGGTTTCCAGCCCCTTACCTGTCGGGCTGAGTATCAAGAATGGATCCTTGACGAGTACTTTCTACCCAGTCTTCCAGCCGCTGAAGCCGCCAGGAGACCTATCCCATCATGAACGAGTCGTAATGGGGTAGATATTTATTTTCTTCTCCGCGTAAGCAAAATATGACACAAGGTCGGCCTTTATGTAGAGACGTAATAATGGGGTATGGTCAGTGGCGTAGCATCAGTTTTTGCCGCCCGGGGCGGTCATAAACTTCGCCGCCTCTCCCCCGCTGGCATATAATTACCTGTTTTGCCCCCTCATCCACTGACATATAATTACCTGCCCCCCCCCCCCCGCTAGCATATAATTACATGTATTGCCCTCCTCTGACATATGATTACCTGTCCCCCCTCCGCTGGCATATGATTACCTGTTTTGCCGTCCCTCGCCTTCTGATGGCACATGACAACCTGGTGATGCCTTCAAAATTCCAAAAAGCCCTCAAAATATTTATTTTCATTGCACTAATGTTTACACAATTCCATTCAGATTAATGTTTACACAATTCCCCTTTTTTCAATTTAAATTTAATTTAACAATTTCTTTTCAATAATTTGAAAAATAATAAGTATGTAAACATTAATCTGAACGGAATTATGTAAACGTTAATATGAAACAAAAGAAACCAAATATTTTTTTTCAAAACAAAAACGTATAATTCAAAATTATTAAAAAAATGATAAATTAAATTAATTGGCTAAACAAACAAAGATAATAATAACTCTAAATGAGAACATTTGGACACCTGAAAATGTTATAAAATGATAAAATCATTTTTATTTGTTTTTTGTTGTTAAAGTTCGAATTTTCGCGAAAAACATGGCTGTATCAAAGAGAGAATAGTCTGATGTAGTTTTCTTTTCTTTTTCTTCGTAATGTTATTATTAAGAGGTCGAGCCACTCGAAGAAAAAATAACGTCATGTATCGACGCGTTTTGAAATCCTTGTGTGTAATCGCTTGGTTTAAGCGCAACATTTATGAAATGGAAAGTCACACATTTTTAGAAAACATTTTTTTTTAAATTTAAGTGAGAATATTTGAAATTTGAATTTATAAATTTAAATGAGAACATTTGAAAACATGAAAAGATTAGGAAATGATAAAATCATTTTTATTTACTTCTTCATTGTTGTTATTTCCGAATTTTCACAAAAACATGGCTGTATCAAGGAGGATAGTCCGATGTAGTTTTCTTTTTTTCTTCCTAATGTTATTATTAAGAGGTCGAGTTCCCAAAGAGAAAAAAAAACGTATTTGTGGTTTTTGAAATCCGTGTGTGTAATCGCCCAATTAGAAATTTGTTGTAGTTAATGTTTTAATCCTTATAAAAATAGTTTAAATTTTTTTATTGAATGTTTTTATGAACTGAAAATAAGGGTATAAAATTATTTTTGTGGGAGAATTATCGCAAGACATCAAGTTGGTTGAAAATTTATAAACATACATTTCGCGCTTTTTTTCGGAATAACAATCAAAATTCACTCTATCGACAAGTTCCCTCTGTATGGAGAGAATTGCCAAGTTTTTAGCCTTGTCTGGCTTATTTTTGATCGAAAGTAGTTTTTTTATGAGTTTCAGTTTCGAGAAAGAGCCCTGACAGCTGGCAATGCTAATAGCTCGGGTAAGTAAAATGCGCAGCAAGATTACAATATTAGTGACGGAATCTCCAACGTAGTATCTCAGTATAAAGTCAAAATGTTCAAGAGGTCAATTGATTTTGTCTTTTCCTGAAGCTTTCACAAAATACTGTAATCTCTTCCTTTCGGCAAAGAATTTATCTTTTCTATATCTTCGTCAACTTCACCCAGCTGACAATCATAATTATCATCAAGTAGATATGACAGTGTGAGAAAAGGGTATTTACTTGCAAGATTATGAACTTGTTGAAATCTGCAAGATATTTCTTCAGTCAACCAGTTTATGACAGACAGCATTTCCCGTTTCAACTCAGTATCAACCCCCAGTGCTGCATCAGTCAATCGTTCACCATTCATTCGTTTCTTTTTGTGGATACGATGTTCCATGTTTATTCCCATTTCAGAGCAGAGTTGTTTTTTTACTCGTTTATTGCAGTGCCCACCATCTTTTCTCTATTCTGAAGAAGGTAATCCCTCAACGGCGTAAGCCGGACAGAACTTTGTTGCAGATCCAGCCCCTTTTCTTGAAGATACTTCTGAGCATCATTGATTTCTGGGAGGATAGTTTTCCAAAAGCTCAGGAATAAAAGAAACGGAAACGACAATACGAGTTGAGAATTAAAGATGCATCTGATCTTGTGGTTGCATTTTCTCCTTCTTCTGTAAGCTGTTCCAGGGCAATGACAAATTCCAATAATTTTTTTACCACAATATTTACAGCATCTGCTCGACTACTCCCCTTAGTTTCCATATCTGCTTGGTACTTAGACAGGTCAATTGAATCAAGACGTCCCAGCGATGTGTAGATGCAGAAAAGAACGAGAATAACCGGTCCAGTATGCCAAAAAAATGTAACAGTGAACCGCTACAGAAACGGCATGTACACAATCCATATTTAATGAATTGCTAGTGCATGGCACAAATAGAGCTTTTGGGTTGATTTCGGAGATGTTTTTCGTCACATCAGATCGGTGGCGTACCATAATAGCAGCATTGTCACCAGTCTGAATCCCATCGTTCTCCAGTTCTCTCAAAATCAGTTTAGAAATGTATTCTGCGCTTCTACCTTTTGTCTCGATGGAGCGGAGAAACGACTCTTCCACTATCACTTTATTTTCGTCAATTTTTACGTAGCGCAACAACTCATTCATCTGGTCCTTGTGAGATATATCAGGAGTTCTATCAAAAGTTATATAAAAATATTTGCTGTCCCTGATCTAATCGATGATTATCTTTCTCAACTGCTTTGCCAAAATGCCCAAAAATTAATTTTGAATTTCTGGTGAGAGATAAAAAGTAGCGATTTTCTTTGCCAGGTTAACTTTCACGGAGCACAGGGTCATACGTGGCCAATAAATTTACCAATTTAAAAAATTTCCCTTTGACTTCTTGATCTCTTTCATCATTATGGAGGTCTTTCCGGTGATCCCGTAGTGCCATATTCTGCTTAGCGAGAAACCTGATGATGTCTAGCAATCTAGCTAGAATTTCCCGCCACTTCTTAGTTTCCTTCTCAATAAGATGTTGCTCCACTTTGTCAACTGTGTTTCCTTCAGCAAGTGGATATCTAGATCCTTCTAGTTGAGAAACACTTGAGCAATATTAATTGGACGTAAAATGATTTTTTTTTTCATTTCAGAGACATTGTAGCATTTTAGAACACTAACCAAAAAATATTATTTTCCTCATGGAAATAAATTCTTTAAGCTTTTTTTTACGCATAGTTTTACAACTTTGCCAGTCAGACTTCAGCTTGGTAAACATTTCTACAATGTTAGAGTAGCCTGGAAATGATGATTATTCATCATTTCAGGTTAAATTAGTGTACGAAAGTTTAAATTTTAAAATAATTGTTTGTGCTTTTTCCGGCAAGATTTTCGAAGTGTCCATATGTAATCGCACAAAACAAAATGAAAGTCGAATAAAATAAAAGGAAAATATTATTCTTAGCCAAGGGTCTTAGTCTAAAATTCTCACAATATTAGTAAATAGTATTTCTATTATAATTATCTGTATCTTGTGTTTGTTTCATTTTATTCATTTATTTATTTATTTATTTATTTACTACATATCTATGTTATTTAGAAACTCATGTTTAAAATGGAGAGGGGACTTTGTTAACTATCCTGTTCCTATACCGTTTTATTTAGCATAAAAATAGTTAGAGATTTTCAATTGTTTATGGAATATTCAAATAGCATTTTGACAACTAATGATAAATGTAAATCGGCATTGTTTTAAAAGAGAAATGCATCTTTAGTTGTTTCATTATTTTTAATCAATTAAAAAGAAAAACATTCGAGAAAAATATTTAAAACCCACCGCGTATATTTAATATATGTCCCTCCCACACAAACACACTAAGTGCATTTTTTGTTTGCGAAAATATATGCAGACATGAGAAGGTTTTAGAGAAATTTGAAGAAGAAAACAGACAAAAACAAATCACTAATTAAATAAATATTTAGAAATTTAAACAGAATCGGGAATCGTATCGGGTCAGGAATTTAAGACAGAATCGGTAATTGAATCGGAATCGGGAAAAAATTTGGAATCATCCCATCCCTAGTATATATATATATATATATATATATATATATATATATATATATACACATATACACACGCACACACACACACACACACACACACACACACATATATATATATATATATATATATATATATATATATATATATATATATATATATATATATATATATAGGGGATCGGACAAAAGGACACCGGACAAACCCACCAGCTAATTAAAGCAAAAACAGATAAAATCCCTAATGAATCAAAAACATTAAAAATCATTTTTTATATTTTTATTTTAATTTAATTAAATTTAGAAAATTTTGGCAAGGTATGCAAATTAAGCATTTACGGAATAAACATCTATTGAAGATAGATTTTAAGACCATTTTTAAAGACGATATAGATTTAAATAGGATTCAAGTGCCTCTCACAAAAATATACATATTTTTAAATATTTACTCTTGTTTGAAAGCAAGTAAAGTACGCGTTTTAATTTTTCTTGTATTATCTTTTACAATTATTATATTTATAACAAAAAAAGTAAAAAAATCAAAATCCTATTACCAGAATTAATTTTTCATAATAAATTTCGGTTTAATCATAAATACGTCAGTGGTTATAAAATTTTGTTAATAGTTTGAAAAAAAAATCAATTACCCTATGACTGTTCGAACCTTGACAGAAATTCGTCAATATTGAAACTATGAAATAGAAATCCACTTAAATAGTATTTGAGGTGTAGCGCTTAGTTCCTATTTAAAATTATATTCCCTGGTATGACGATTATAAAATATATTTAAAGTCAATTTTTATTCCGTACTTGCTTAATGTTTCTACAATTCTAAAATTACGTAATTTTCTGTTGCTTATTTTCCGTTGTATCATTTAACTATCAGTGATGTTTGAAAGTATGTTTCTTGACAAAAAAAATGTTTTGTTGATTTTTCAACATTTTTTTTTGGAACCTGTAAATCAACTGCTTTCTTTGAAAGGTTACGTCGAGAATTTATGCAACTTTTTCAAAAACTTGTTTTACAAAGAAAATAAATTTACATCGTATTTTGATGCTATTATCATTTTAGTTTTAGTGATAATTTAGAAACAATAAATATTTATCATTGGTACCAATAATAAAAAATTAAATTAAAAATTTTAAACAATCAGTTTTGGAATCGTAAATTAGGGGCACATTTTTTCTGATTTCAATACCTCAAAAAGTTCCGATTTTTTTACAACTTTTTCGGTAAAAATTAAAAAAAATTTGCGAGCTTTTATTTATTTTTATTTTCTATTTTTATCCTCACGAAATGCCGCCTCCTGGTATGTGCAGTTCGTAAAATAAGGACGCATTTTTCCGATTCCAATACCTCAAAAATTCCGATTTTTAAACACTTTTAGGTGTAAAATTTAAGATATTTTGTTAGCTTTTATTTATTTTTATATATTTTGTCTATTTTCTATTTTACCCTCTCAAAATGCCACCCCTTACATGTGCCGCCCGTACAATAGGACACATTTTTCCGATTCCAATACCTCCAAAAGTTTTGATTTTTTAAATCTTTTCGGTATAAAATTTAAGGTATTTTGTTAGCTTTTATTTATTTTTATTAATTTTTCTATTTTCTATTTTTATCCTCTCAAGATGCAACCCCCTGACATTGGCCGATCGTAAAATAGGGATACATTTTTCTGATTCCGATACCTCCAAAAGTTCCGATATTTTACAACCTTTCCGGTAAACAAAAATCCGATTTTTGTTAGCTTTTATATACTTTTTCTATTTTTTTATTTTTAATCTCTCAAAAAGCCGCCACTGACCTTTGCCCCTCATAAAATAGAGGCACATTTTTCTGATTCTGATATCTCTTAATGTCTCGATGTTTTACAATCTTCTCAGCATAAAATTTCAGATTTTTAGTTAGCTTTCATTTATTTTTATTTATTTTTTTACCCTCTCAAAATGCCGCTTCCTGGGATGTGCCGCCCTGGGCGGACCGCCCCTCTCCCACCCCATCGTTGCTACGCCACTGGGTATGGTTCCTCACAGTTCAGAGATTCTATTTATAAAAGCTTCTGTTGGTAACTGACGAATCAAATTAATTCACGTCCTGCTATCAAACAATCAGAAACAAGAATTTCTCGGTAAAAATTAAACTTATTAGCAACCTTGCATGTATTTTTTTTCGTGTCAACACGAGAAGGATTATTGCTCTTTGGCTACAAAATTATAAATCTGGAACCTGGACAGGATGGCTGTCTACTGAGGATTCGTCATCTCCAGGACTTGTATAGAATAACTACATATCAGAAACTCTTCTGAAACTAAACATGACTTACCACTCAATTTCATTTTGATTTCAAATTATTTATTTTCAAACAAGTTTTTGTTATAATACCTTTTCTGTATACATCACTTAAAGTGGGTGTTTATCTATATATTATTGTTTAAATTACAATCGTTTTAAACAAATCATGTCTTCTTTTTTAAGGTTGAATACAAGATGAAAAAAACGCAAATTCACACAATTTTCTTATTTTAATTTAAGATAGGCCGAAAAGCTGATGAAGCAACTTGCAATATCAATGAAGCGTTTTGCCCAAGAACCACTACTGAACGCACAACACAAAGATGATTTAAGAAATTTCGTGGTGGCAACGAGAATCTTGAAGCTGATTAGGGTCATCGGATGTTAACAATCAATTAAGAGCCCTAGTCTATGCCAATCCAAAAACAATTGTTCCAAAACTTACTTCTTAATTAGACATAACAAATACGACGATTTCCAACCACTTGAGACAGACTGGATGAACAAAACAACTTGATAAATGAGTGCCTCACGGGTTAAACGACAACCGAAAGCAACGTCGATATGAAGTATCATCTTCCATTCTTTTACGCAACAAAAGACTCATTTCTCGACCAGGTTGTGACTTGCGATTAAAAGTGGGTTCTTTATAACAACCGGCGGTGCACAGCTCAGTGGTTATACGCTGATGAAGTTCCACGCCACATCCTGATTGTTTTGGTGTCTGCGACCGGTCTCATCTATTGAAGTTTTTTTGAATGCAGATGAAGCCACTACGGATGAGATGTACTGCCAACAAATAGGTGAAATGCATCAGAAACTGAAAAGTGAAAATGTGTGTGTGTGTGTGTTTGCACATTTCCCTACCAAATAACTCTGGCAATTTTCAGTCTAAGACCCGAGATTTGATATCAAGAGTATTGAGATTTGAGAAAATATTTTTAATTAGTTTTCGGCCAAAAATTCGGCTGTCAAGGTATTAAAGTTCAACGATTTGACATTTGAGAACTCTACGAAACTCTTCCGCCAATTTTGGGTTTTGAATGTAGGTTACTTGGACATGGATCAAACTTTTAATTTGATTTGAGTCCCCCCCCAACCAATGTCAAAAGGCTCAAATTTGTTTTAACTTTGACCTCTGCGATCTCTACGAAATTACTCAGCCAATTTCTGGTCTAAACATTTGAAATTTTACCTAAAGTGTATTCAGACATAGGGCAAGCTTTTAAATCGGTTTGGGCCGAAAATTTGAGCTGCCAAGGGGCCAAAGTTAAAAGAATGTTTACCTTTGCGGTGTCTAGCAAACTATTCAGCCAATTTTGGGTCTAAACATTTAAAATTTATACATAACGGGTATTCATGCATGCGGCAAGCATTTTAATCAGTTTTGGGACGAAAATTTGGTTACTAAAAGTTCAAAGTTGAAAGAGTTAGCCTTGGCAGATTTTACCAAATTCCTCCACCAATTTGGTTCTAAAGACTTGAAATTTCAGATGTAGGTATCTTAGACGTGGGTAAAATTTATCATTTCGATCTGAGATCAAAATAATAAATGTAAAGGTGTCAAAATTGGGGTCAAATTTTATAAAAATTTACTTCTCCGGTCTCTACGAAATTACTTGGACAAATTTTTGTCTAAACATTTGAAATCTTACATAAAGTTAATTCACACTAGGGCAAGTTATGAACAGTACATAGAGCCCGAGCAAATCCAGCCTTGACTGGTAGTATATATACACACACACACACACACACATATATATATATATATATATATTTCTAAACTAACTGTTATCACAATTGATAATGTATTTAGTAATATTAGTTTTACTGTATAATGTGTTATAAATAATATAACATATTTGTGTTTATTCCTATAATTTTTTGCTTATTAAAAGATTTATCATTATTGTCATTATAATTATTGTTATTATTAGCTAACAAGGATCTCTACTTGAAGACAACCTGTGGTGTTCTCTGGAAGCTGAGTGACAACAAGTCTCTCCAGGTTTCCAGTACTGTCCACCTCTTTCGATAATATTCGCAAATGACTTTGCGTTATCGCAACAGCCATTTATCATTGATTTCGCGCTGACAGCGGCCATTGGTCTCCACTGGAATTTTAGTGCAATAAGCCTCCCCAAACTCATGGCCACCGGGATATAGAAGGCCTGTTAACTGAAAAATGCCTGCAGGCAATGTAGGTAAGATTTGTCGAACTGTTACTGTCGATACTATATGGCGGCATTTTTAAAAAGAGCATTAAAACATATTAAGAAGAAAAGAAAGGAACCAAATTCGATTAATAATGAAACTGAACGTTATTCAATATAAAATCTAAATATTATCTATGTAAAATTACGTAATTTTAAATCTAATACTGATAAAACTGAATTATGAATTTAGGGAACAAAGAAACATAAAACACAAGCAATTCTTGGCCTTCGGGACAATATCACAGTGTAGTAGTATCTGTTTTGATGCTACAATTAATCTTTTCTGTCCTTGGCCGGTGGATGAGAAATCCTTCATGACTGAGACAATTTTTATTTTTGTTCCTATCTAGAGTTGCCTTTATCGGGGAGCTGGATTTTCCCCACAAGATTATATGTTGAAATATTAAATTATTATTACTTTTGATACAGAAATTACATTTAAAGTTTTGGTTTTCTGTTCTTCTATGTTCATTTTTCCCCATATTTTTCATCAAAATGTGTAGCATGTTTTCATCAGGTATATGGTTAGGAATCCTATACTCCGCTATATAGTCTTCATTTTCATATCAGAGCAGAATACATGAATACGGAAATGAAGTTCACATAATTACTAAACGATAATCATACCATAATGTGAACATTGGTTAAAAACTAAGAAAATATAGTAAACATCTACGATATAAAATTAAGGCTGTGGTGAATTTGGGATGGGGCATTATTATTATTATTTCACTCACTAGGAGTTGTCTCACAGGCCATCATCAGGGTTCGCTCACTGGCAGTAACCTTTGGTATTCGCTGAAGATAGAGTGACAACAAGTCTCAGCGGATTTCCAATGTTCTTCACCTCTTGACCACTCGTGCAGATGATTTTACGTTATCGCAATAGCCGTTTTCCATTGGTTTCTCGTTGGCGTCGGCCATTGGTGTTTCCTAGGGTTTGGCTGACAAAATTCCTCCCCAAAGTACCAGATTTGAACTGTACACTTCCAGTGGATCTGGTTAGTACTCCCCTACCTCGGACTTTCTATCCTCCGTGACCCTTCACAACTAGTTTGTGTGGCGTCAGTCGATGTCATCTATAGTATTTTTTTTTTGGCACTTCACGGGGAAACGTTGACCCTGCGTAAACGGGTTTTAATTTAATAACTTCTCCCTGGGGTTTTCTTTCACTTTTTTTCGTATACATCTAATACACTTTCTTGTAATCGGGCGTATATTCTATTTTTTTATTTCTTTAATTAAATTTGATTCCTACTTTTATTTCGTGTTTGTTTATATTTTATTTTCATTTAATTTATTTTTATGACTATATTATATTTTCCACGCTAATATTTTGATTTTTTGTTACATTATTTTTTCATACATATTCAAATAATGCTTTTGGCCTTTTCTTTTGCCTCAAATAGTACCTAAAAAATTTTCGTGATTAAATAAACCAATGAAAACCTTTTGCGTGTGCGCTTTTTAGGGAGCAACCATTAAATTAAAACTTGTTTACGCAGGTTACACGTTTCTTATTATTGTTGTAATAATAATAATAATAATAATAATAATAATAATAATAATTATAATAATAATAATAATAATAATGTTGCTTGTGCAGTCTACGCACTGTACTATATTTTAGATAGGATTTTTAAGTAAAATTAAATTTTATGGTATCTTTTTTTTCATTAAATTGTTAGGTGAAAGGGCAGAATAGTTAGAAAGCCCTCCCCTGTTAAGAATGACTTTCTAAATAATAATGTTATTATTTCAGCACGGTATGTACACCGCACAAATACCAAACAATATTTATTTATAAGATAAACACAAGAAAATATGTAAACAAACTTTATGTATTCTTTATTTTTAGTTCATATCAAAACTTAATTAAAACGGATTAGTTGATGAATTTTTAAGATTAATTTTTGTTCTTACGTCTCGAGACAGAATAGGAAATTTCTTATTTCAGTCATGTAAATTATTTAAAAGAAAGAAACAAACAAAAACTTTTAAGTTTTAAATATATTTCCAATAAATAAATTACGCCCGCTGCTAAAATATTGAATTCATAGATCGTTTTAGTTTAAAAAAGTAAACAAAAAAACAGCAAAAACAAAACAAAAAACTTTAAAATATTTGGAAATACTCAATGAAGGTTTATTTATTATTAAAGGAACGGACTGAAAAATATTCTCATAAATTTCGTGGATGAGTTTGACTGTTTGTATCTCCATGTCCCATAGGATTTTGTGATTCTCGTTTTCAAGTACTGTTGCTGGCTTATGTTTGTACTATTAATCAGTGTGTTCGAAATACAGTTGTTTGCATAATTCCCAGTGTACTACACCTTCCAACTTGGTCGTGGCTGTTCTTTTTGGGCCAGTTTGCTGCATTCGTTTATTATATGGTTTATCGTTTCGTCTCTTTGTCCACCGAGTCGGCATTTGCTGTTTTCTTGTCTTTTGTCAATATTTGCTTTGATGTAGTCGGTACTTATAGAGTTATCTTGTGCTGAAGTTATTAGGGATTCAGTTTCCCGATTTACGTGTCCGTTTTGCATTCATGTCGAGGTGTTTTCGTTATTATTATCTTTCGCCATTCTTATGAATCGTCCATATAATTGTTTTTCGTCCCACTTTTCTTTCCTCGTCTTATCATTTGTCTCTCTGTTTTCTGTTTTGATGATTTTTTTCTGTGTCTCTCGCTGATATTATCTATATATCATTACGATAGTGTGTCTGTGTTCTTTTGTGTAACACGCTTTCCGGCAAATTTCATTCGTTGAGATTTAAACGCACACACTATCGTATTAATATATAGGTTATACTAAAGGTGAGTTTATGAATTTGGTAAGTGTTTAATGAGATCCCAGGCATAATCTCCTCTTTCTTTTCGAGTAGGGGGATGATAGTCTGACGTGTTTACTCCCGGTGATGACGTCAGTATCTTCTGTTAAAAAGGTGCATATAATATATTTATTGTGTACTTCATTGACATACGATGTCATATTCCAAAAATCATATGAATGTACTACTAAGTCCAAAAATCAGTTGAATGGATCAGTGCACGCTCGGGGCTTATTTGTAACATTCCAAAAATTATATAAATTTATCAAGTAATCCTGAGTTCATATTTTTGTGCTTAATATCCTCATGGTAGTAATTGCAAACACTCTTCGTAATGAGGACGGGCCTTAAAGTCACTGGAATGCTGAGACTGATACTACACTAAAAAATTCCTGATGAAGTAATGGTTGCCTAATCCCTAACCGTGTTAATGTTTTTTATGTATTAATTTCGAAAAGATGTTAAAACAGTTTATGATTTAAACATTTCTTTATTTCATGTATATTTTCAAGAGTGGAGTGGGGGATATGAAATCAGTCTCGGAAATGGCTGAAACCGTTTACGATTTAAACATTACTTCATTTCATGTATATTTTTAACAAGGAGTAGGGGATATGAAGTAAATTCCGGAAATGGCTGCAGCCATTTAAGTTTTAGACGTTACTTTATCTAATGTATATTTTTAACAGTGAGTTGGGGATATAAAGTCAGTGCCGAAAATGGCTGAAACAGTTTACGATTTAAACAATACTTTATTTCGTGTATATTTTTAACAGTGGGGTGGCGGACATGAAGTCACTCCCGGGATTAGATGAGATAAGTGCAAATATATGATAGCCAGAGTCGCCCAGGATTGAATGAGAAAGGTGGAAACATATTGTAGAAGAATACCCAGTGTCGGCGAGGTCGAATGAGATATGTAGAAGATATATACTAGCGGAATACACGGCGTCACCCAGGATTCGATAAGATAGGTGAAACATATATACTATGTGAATACCCGTAATCGATTGATGCGTTTGTAATGAAATAATCAGCCCAGACAATATATCAAAGTTATTATTTACGAAAAATGAATTGGTGTGTTCGCAATGAAATAACAGGCCCAAATAATATATAAAAGTTAATATTTTAGTAAGAGGGGGGCGATAATGTGGGAAAAAATTATGAAAAATGATTGTCGATATTTGTAACATATCCAAGAATTATGAAAGATGATGAAATGTGAGTTAATTGATTGGTGTGTTTGTAATGAAATAATCAGCCAAAGTTATTATTTTAGTAACTGGAGCACGACAATGTGGGTTTAAATTATGAAAAATGATCGTCGAACTTAGTAACAAATCCAAGAATTATGAATAAAGATGAAATGTCAGTTATCTGATTGGTGTGTTTGTAATGAAATAATCAGCTCAGGCAATATATCAAAGTTATTATTTTAGTAAAGGGGAAGCGATAATGTTGGTTAAAATTATGAAAAATGATTGTCGAAATTAGTAACATATCCAAGAATTATGAAAAATGGTGAAATGTGAGTTAATTGATTGGTGTGTTTGTAATGAAATAATCAGCGCAGGAAATTTTTTTTTTTACACAGTGATCACCACTTATCAAGGCCCGGAAGTCACTCAGGGATAAGGGTTATTGCAAGTACATTACGTTAGTGTGGAGATTTGATGAAGTGTTTTATTAAAGGGGCGGTTCATTAGGAATTTGTTAACATTGGACTTGAAGACATCCAAGGTGTAGTCCGGTGGGAAGCAGGCAGACAGAACAGAGTTCCACAGGCGTGCAGTACTAAGAAAGAAGCTATGTTCATGGAATCCACGTTTTGATCTAGGCACAGATAAAGAGTGGGGGGAATTTTTCACAGTGGATTCGGCTAGACGGGTGTTTTTCGTGAAAGATTGGCGAGGGGGGACCAGAGATTGGAGTTCAGATGAGCACCTGCCATGGAAATAACGATAAAACAAGGATAGGCTCGCAACGTCTCTTCTGTGGGAGAGAGGTTGCAGGGTAGAGAAAAGGGCATCCCCCACTAAGCCACGAAGTCTATTTTGTATTCTATCAAGGCAGGATAGGCTGTTTTTAGCAGCTCCTGCCCAGATATGGCAACAGTACTCCATCTAAGGAGGCTGTCCTATCAGCAGGCGCAAAGTACTGGGACTGCTGTATTGCCATTTGGTGAGTGGATCTGAACCATGCAGTAGTCTCTGGTGGGGCCTCTCGATGACATACTAGTGGGTAATTGTTACGGCTTTACCTTTTCGTGTGCTACAAAAGAAAATCCAGTCTTGATTGTTCTTGGCACAACATTTAACACAGACCTGACATTGTGTAGAAAAGTCTTGCAAAGAAAAAGAAATTCAACACAAGTTTTTTTTTTCTGTTTAAAAGAAAAGCAAGAAAAAAAAAAGGTATTTATTGCTGGTCGTTTCAACACCAAGCCACTGACACATATTTTTAAAGCTAACAGAATATGGTGGCATTCCCACTTTTCACTTTCTAAGACAATTAGCAGTTTTTTAGTCCACAACTATATATAACCAGATCTTATGGGTGTAATTTGTTTGACAGTTGATGGTCGTCCAACAATCTTGCAAATGTTCGGAGGAGTGACGAGTCTTGCATCTTGTTAAGACTTCCTTTCGTGTAGACACATGCATTCTCTCCTTTTTTTCTTTCTTTCTCCTTTCTTCTCCTTTGATCTTGATTGTCAGGACAACACAAAAAAATACTATGCAAGGGAGTAACTATCAAAGTTATTATTTTAGTAAGGTGGGGGGGCGATACAGTTTTAACAAAAGGACTAGAATAATATGATGGTATCTTCAGTCATGCTTGACGCCCACAAAATGCCCAGCAGCAATAGATTACATATGAAAGATGCCGCTGTGGAATTTCCACATGTCTCGCTAGTTATTATTATTATTATTATTATTATTATTATTATTATTATTATTATTATTATTATTGAAATAATGCTACACGTTGCATTTTCAGCTTTATATTGTGTAGACAGTTCTGAACACACAGTGATTTTCAAATTATCACACAGTATTAATAAATCTATTATCTTTCTTCAATCATTATTGTGATCAAATAAAGTAACTCATAAAATAGTCTCCGTCTAAAAATCTCATGTAGTTACCACATTAGCAATATGGCGGTTAAATGCTTTTAATTTCATCCCATTAACCGCAAATCCTAACATATGAGAATTATGAAGATTCGAACGTGAGAAATTAAATATTAGTTCATTGCAAATTTAACTATTATAAAAGATAGGCGTTTTTACTCGGAATAGATTAGAGGGTGTCGCTTGGGAAATCGCTATTTGCTGTTAAATATAGCGACTAGATAAACAATATCGGTAGTTTGAATTTTCTCTGCAAACTTTCGATAGACGCATGTTTAATTAATCAATATTTCAATGTTTGATCTGACTGTTTAATGGTTTACGAATAATAATACGTTCCATTTTCTTTCGGAAATTTGTGAGATGATCTGGCTGAAATTTTGCACAGTCGTTAGTTACGACAAGGTGCAGCGAAATAAATATCAGCGTTTCTGTTCAATGTAGAATTAAAGAGAAATAGTGATTAATAGCACTTAATAGAGATTTGTATTTAATGCAAACATGGTACAAATTTAACCATATTGAATAATCTATTTGGCATTAAACACTAATTCTTACTTAGTGGGATATAAGTGTTTAAATTAAATTAGCAAAAATGTTTAATTATTTTATATCTTACTAACTATATCTTACCTGGTTTTGTTCGGGGTGCACTAATGCCATGTGGATTTGTAAATATATTTTTGGCACATTATTAAAGTTATATATTTTTAATTTGCATTATTCCCAAAATTATTGTGTAAATAGAATATTAGGGAAATGTCATGTATAAATCACATATAGGTGAGAAGCACATATACAGAAACATTTGAAATTGACACATAATATTAGTAAATTTATTGTTAACGTAATTATAGAAGAAATAGAATAACTCATGCTTATGTAAGTGTCGTGGACCAAGGTAAGGGCTATAAAAGCAGACGCGAACTACAGGTTTAAGCAGAAAAATCTATTGCACAAGAAAATGAAATACAAAGGAAGGTTGTTAATACGTGTCTGACTGGTAAGATAACAGTCTGTACTCTCGCGTTAATCGCGATAGTTGCCTCAAAGAAGAATTACCCTTTTGTTTATATAATTGTTAATATAGTCTCTTGTGTTGAATGGGTAACTACCCATAATACCCCTCCTTTCTAGCTTTTTGTTCAGCAAGTAGTACTTAGTGTTTTACTTTTTGGATGTATGGTTAAAGGATTCGTAAATTTCCCTTTCTTCACCAATTGGCGTCGTTCTGGAAACGCTGGAAGTGGTTTAATATGTCAGAAATCATCTCGATGATCTCTTTTCCGTGAGGTGAATAGCTTGAATCTTACAATCAGCATTTTTTTCATTCGATTGAGGTGTATTTGATGCGTCAATTTAGGGTCTGGAATAATTTCCAAGTCTCTTGTCTATTGTAGCTAATTCCCACCCCCCAAATTTGCTATTTTTAAAGTTTTATGGAGAACATTTTTCCTCCTGGAACATAGTGTTTATTAAGTTATTAAGCACGATCGAGGCCCTTAACTTTGTTTGTTTTCCTAACAGTTTTTTTTTAAGACGGGTCTTCCGCTGAAGCATAGTCTATGCTAGGGATAATGTTGATGGTGTGTAAGGATTAGGTGTGATCTTATAAACCTGTAGAAACCGTAGTAATACCGTTTCTGTAGGTGCATTGCAATTTTTTCTGAGGGCTGGTTTTTGTGTAGATGAAAATTTCAGCCATCCCATTAGACCGTGCATGGTAGTAAGGAAGCCGTGCCATGATAAATTTGGAATGTCTCTAACTTCCCTTTCGGAACCTAGATGTAGATTGCGTCCCGTTCTTACTTAATAAGCAGTCGACAACTTCAAATAAAACAAATAGTTAATGGAGAAAATTAAGTAATACAAATCTTGCATGCGAAATCTACATGAATTGAAGACCAGGGTTTGTTTGCTTGTTTTGGGTCACGGTTTTAAAGTGATTGGAGATGCCTTTGCCGTTAAATCACAACCCTTGTATTATTTGACTATGTTTTTAATGTGGTCAATATATACTACGTATGAGACTCTTCATTCGGTTTATTTCAGGGTGATCCATATAATGATCTTTCGTTATTCTCTTTGTAATGGTTTTGGTATTACAGTCCTATCGCTATATGTTAGAACATCATTGAACAAAGAAAAATTGTTATGAACTTTCTAGTCATTTTTTTCGATTTTCTGTTTTATAGCACTAATAAATTAGCCTTTTGTGCCAGGCATTTAATTTCAGGTAATAAGATTGCACATTGTGGATTTCATTTCGCTATCAGTATATATAGAAGCAATTACAGAGTTCTGGAGAGGTTCGATCTTGAAAGTCTGTCCATATGTCCAATCTAATTGGGGGATTGATGCTCTAACTTAAAATAGTAATTAGACAAAATAGTGCACTATCTCAGCAGTTTGTTTACTGTGTAAACGCATAACTCTTTCTTTGACTAAAATATGGTTAATAAAGATCTATGATCGGTTCAGTATAAATGAACTGTCTGTGATAATATCGAGAGAACTTTATAACTGCTTTCACGATCTGTGCTTTTCTCCTGGAAGCAGAGACCTTGACGTGCGTTCAGTCGCTTTTCTAAATCCTGTCGATATTTTCTGTAAGATAAAAGCCTCTACAACACTTCAATAAAGTAATATTTTTAAGCCGGCACATCCTTAATCGTAGTGCCCCTTTCCGAATACGGTCTTCTACCATGTTTGTCGATGCCCTAAGTATTTTATTTCTTTCATGAATAAATTACATTTTCTTTTTTTTCTCTTCAAATGCAAAATTATGTATTTGAGAGAATACCTTGTGGACATATTGTCGATGTTGTTCGGTTTTATGATATAATCCAGGTATGATATCGCGAAATCAAGGTCGCTCAAAGTATCCATAATTTTCTGAAAAATGGTGGGCGTTACTTGGACTACATACGCTGACTTTGCGAATTTGAATAACCTCTTACGGGTGTAAATACAAAACAACTTCGAGCAATTTTCCTCAACAAGAATCCGAAGATATGCGTCGCTCAGATTAATTTTAGAGAAGATTTTTCCCCTGGTTTTCTTTGATGAAAAATTCTTCATGGCTAAGAAATGGTTAATTATAATCTTTAATCACCGAGTTTAAACCCAGACTGAAGTTAGAAAAAAAACGCGAATTACTTTTGACATAGGCGGTAGGGGTGGCCCATTGATTGAATTCAACTTTTGATAGAATGCCTGTTTTTCTAGTCCTAGAAGTTCCTCATTTTTTCTACAATGAGGCGAACTGTACATTTTTTACTTGTATACTGGTTTCGTATTCTGTTTGAGTTCGAATATGGCTAACATTTTATTTGCATTTTAGGGACACTTTCTTTTAATTTTAATTTAGATTTTAGTTGCTGTGCAAAGTTTCGACATTTTGATTAAACGTATTTATGGGCAAATCCCACACACTGAAATGTTACATAAAATCTTTTCCACAGATGTTTTTGTGTTTCTTAATGCGAAGATTTAATTTCTTTTGTCGTATCGTTAAATATAGTATTAGTAATTAATTTACCTTCAAAATTTATTTTCGAGCCAGTCACATATTTCCGTATATTTTTTTCTTTTTTGTCTTTTTTCTTTTGTTCTAGTGTGACGTACCGGATTTTTAATTTCATTCTTTGCTCTGCAAGTTGTCAGTTTATTGTACGGTATGGACAATTCTTATCTCATTTTAGAGTACCACATCAATAACATGAACTTAGTAATGACTTATTTTTTATCGAGTCAATTATCTTCTTTTTTTATATGCCGGAAGAATAACGTTCTTTGTTTTCTATTTTTTCTGGAAAATAAGATTTAGACTTTTTATGCATCTTTCTTCCGTATGTCACACCGGGTTCTTCAATGTTTTTAGAATCCTTTTTATGTGAATCATTTCTTGGCAGTCTTCGGTTAACGGTGTCAAGTTTGGCTCGCTTTATTGTTGTGTCAGAACTGTGTACTGAATTACAGAGTCTTTTGATGATACCAATCCTTGCATGTATATCAAGCATATGCAATCATCAGGACACGTGTTCTTAATACTTGTTGATTATTGATGCAAGTGTTAAACAGTCTAGTCCAGTTAAATTAAGACATTTCCAGTGTTTCTGAAATAATGATGTTTTCCGGCAGAAAGTTTTCTTAAAGGTTTTACGGTTTAAGAAAAAGCTGGCTATTGTTTTCAAAGTGTAATCTTCGTAATTGTTATGGTCTGTGCATCCAAGTTTTAAAGGAATTCAACTGACCTTTTCAGAGTCCGCTTATCGGAAAAATCAATGTTATACATGTCCCCATACTTTGTTAAGTACGAGGAAACAATTCTGTATTCGTCTAGAGCGTATATGTATTGTTTGTAGTGATTGCCTTTCGTGAAAATTCGATGTTACTTTCTATAACTTGATTTTTCTGATTAAAAGCTTTTAATAATAAATCTGCTTTCTCTTGCTGTTCCAGTAGCGTCTGCTTTTGTTCCTGCTGTGCATGTAACAGAGATTGGAATCTTTCTTCCATTTTCTATTGTTGTTTTCTGTGGTTCTATCGTTAGCCGAGTTTTTCGTTTTCTTACCGTTTCTGTTGTTTTCTCACCTGATATTTTAACAATTCAGTCTGGTTCTCTTTGTTTTTTATTTGCTGCAAATTCCTCTGAAGTTTCCAGACGTGTGAAAGCGGACTTTAGATCCTCCGTTGTTTCTTATTCTCTTTTAATAAAAGGGGATAATAGTTTAAACGTGTGAAAAGGAATAATTTACTGTTTTTCATGTAGCTTTTTTTCTTAACGCTCAACACAATGTAGGTCTTGGGTTAAAAAAATAATTACAACTCTCAATTAAATTTCACTGTTTTGTTTTAGCAAAAAAAGTTAACATTAAATTTTTGTCGCAGCATTTAATTTTGTCTTTTAATGTTTGTTTGTTTCTTTGTTTTGTTTTTTGTTTAACGGAATATCAACCCTTTTCAGGTTATTTAATGCCGAATCCAGTGATTTTGAAGAACAATTTTTTAATAGAATATATTTGTTTTTTAAAGTCGGTTTCTATTTAACCCATAGTTGAGACCCTAACAGAGTGGACCTGGGAGCAATGGCAATTAAAGGGTAGCTCCACACTCCCCGCAGCCCGCAAGATGGGGCCTCACCATCGGATATACTTGAAGGTCATATCCAGGACCGTGTCTTTGAATGAAAAGCTAAATATAAAAACAAAACTGAGAAAAGTTTAGTTTAAAAAAACAACTTATGAATGTTCTATTTATAACTTTTTACCCATAAATATTTTTTAGTTGTTACGGTGAAATTAAAGTTGGTGATTTCTTGAACCAAGCCTTCAGAATCTAGTCGAGTTCAGCGAAACTTTCAGAGTTGCTTACTAGTTCGTAAAATGTGTTTTCTACATCCGGTTTCTACAGTACCCACATTTTCAATGATGAGTTACTAATGTTTTTGAATACTATTTCGTCTCAAACTCTATTTTGCTGAGGGGGTGGGTCCTTTGAAATGCCATGTTGTTAGTTCGAATAAAGTTGTTCTTGAAGACTGATATATTTTAAATTTGATTTGTACACGTTCATTCTCAAATCTTTATTGTCAGTTGTTGTAACTACACTGAAGTATTTAAAAGTTTGTTTTACCTTAATGAGTGCTGGATCACTCACTTCCACCTCTTGTGGACCGAGAAAGGGAAAATTAGAGGGGAAGAGCAGGTTTAAGTAGAAATAATATATTGTACAAGAAAGTGAAATACAGCGACAGGTTGTCGATACTTTCCGAATAACCGCTCAAGCACTCTCTAGTATCGAGTTAGACCGCGATATTTCCCACACGAGAGTATTAGAGTTAGCAGAGTCCATTACGAGTGAATGGGTTAGTCCTCATAACAGTAAGGGAGATAACTTTTATTATAATGTTCTAATTTAAGATATTTTTCATTTTGAATTATGCTTAGAAATTAAGCCATCCTCTACAAAAAGATAAATGATTTTCATCTCAATGATAAAGTCTTGAGATATTATTATTATTTTTCACGCCTGTTTTCATCCGAACTATAATATGAATTTTAAAGGGCTATTTAGTTTTTAAAAATCCAAAGAATTTATTAGTATTAGTATTTGATGATAACGAAAATAGCGAAATTGGGGAAGAGTAATATGGCTTCCATCTATAGAGTTTGCTGCAGAACGACAGATGACTTCTTTGGGAAAATTATATTTACTATGAATTTACAGTTTTTCTCCAATTTATTAAAATATTTATTTGAGTATAAAAGATAGCACTAAAACTATGTTAAATGTGTCATTATTGAATAATCTCAGATAACCCTAAAATAAGTTCATATAAATATGCATATATTTTTACACTTCAACAGATTTCTTTAGCATCTTAATTTCTAGTACATAAATTTATGAATAGCTATTGATATGAAATAATATATATATATATATATATAATATATATATATATAATATATATATATATATATATATATATATATTATTTTTTTTTTACTATAATAATTAAATACCTGCAGAAACTAGTGTTCCATCCTTTCGGGAATCTTCAGTGTAGGGTGTCACGATTAACACCAGTCGACAGATTCGAACTCGGCTACACAATCCATCTCTGGCTCGATTAGCAAAGAACGTATCCATTCGGCTACCATTAACCGCGTGAAATAACGTTGAATTTAAACATTTTAATTTTAAATGTTCTTTACGTCAGTCAGACAGTGATCTAATCGTTATACGATGATCTATTATTAAATGATAATTATTCATTACATTATATATATATAAAATGTAATGAATAATTATCATTTAATTATAAATAAATATGTGATATATGTGTATGCGTGTGTGTGAAAAAAACCTTTATACATGATTTAAGGGTTTTATTCATATAATATAAGAAACTCAGACCCAAAACGAACAACAATAAACTGAAACCTCTTTATCCAAACACTTACAACATTCTAAACATACATTCACTGCTTACGATAAGATGATTCTATCGCGTCTTAGCTACCATAAATAATAATAATACATAATAAATAAGTCAACAAGAAATTAAGATAAAACACAGAGAAGAAAATAAATAAATAAATAGATATAAAAATGTAATAAAAATTAATAAAATAATTAATAAAATATCTGCATTCACAGTCATACAGGTGTGTGAACAGGTGTATATATACGTGTATGCATATGTGCATACATATACGTGTGTGCATGTACGTGTGCGAGCTTATGTATATTGACGTATACACTTAAGCAATGGAACCAACCAACTAAATATGTAGTTACCTCTTTAAGCCAGCTCATTATCCAAGACGGGTGTAAACTCCGCATAAACACAGTACATATTAATGTTGAATAGGTAAGGACAACGTCGAAAAATATCAGATGTGGGTGCACACATGCAAAGGATTGTGCGATTGCTGGGCGATAACGTCAATCGATATTCAGATCAATAGTTGGATTCGTGGAAAATGACCAAAACGAAAACAATTCGACATCCTACATCTTAACTTGGATTGGAGAAGAACAATCGAATTCTGATTCATAAAATGTGAATAAAAGAAGGCTGATAACGAAGAGAACTGAGAATGATAGAGAATGCAAAGAGATGTGTTGCATTTCGTCTTTTATTTCACATATCGTCCGCCTTCCTTTTTATGTCAAACTCACATGGATAAGCTTAAATAAAATATATTGTTTTTATTTATATGATTAGTTGTTGTGCATTTGAAAAACAAGAGAAACAACCAAAAAAGTGTATATGATTTCGCACGCGTTTGACAAAAATGCATCTAGAAATTATATAGACAAAAACATGTTACAAAAACATAATAAAACTGTTATCCGACTATATAACGTAAACACTCAAGTACACTATTGTAACTAATCATTCGTGCACATGAAATAACTATAATAATTTCTAACAATGCGTGATATTTATTACAATTCGTATTCTGGAAATTGATTTCAGATCTCGAGCGTTACTGTCGCTGAAGCTTGACTTTTAGCCGCCGATATGATGAATAAATTAATAAATCTATATCTATCAATCTATCTATATATCTGTGTGTGTACATTTCCCTACGCAATAACTCTGTCAATTTTAAGTCTACAGACTCGAAATTTCATATACAGGGTACTGAGATTTGGGAAAATCTTTGTGGTTGGTTTTCGACCAGACATTTTGCTGGTAAGGGGGTCAAAGTTCAACGATTTTACCTTTAAGAACTTTACCAAACTCCTCCGACAATTTTGGGTCTAAACACTTGAAATTTTAGATATAGATTCTTTGGACATGAATCTAAGGTAATGACTTAGTTTGAGCCCAAAACAATAAATATTAAAGGGTCATAATAGGGGTCAAATTAAAAAAGAAATTGACCTCTGCAGTCCCTACCAAATTACTCAACAATTTCTGGTCTAAACATTTATAATTTGACATAAAGGGTATTCAGAGATAGGGCAAACTTTTTAATCAGTTTAGGTCGAAAATTTCTAGTTACCAATATATAAATGTATGTATATATGTTTGCATGTCTGCCTAAAAATTTCGACAGAGGCGACGGATATTACCAAGATCAGTATCGTTTTGAAGCTCGACCCTTCAAACGACAAATATTGAAAGATTGGCTAAAAACATTAATATCTTCACCTTCAATTGGGCACTTTTCTACACTTTTCTACTTTTTTCGCCGATATTTTTGTAAGGCATCCTCTTCTTTTGATTGCCAAGCCATCACCTATGTCAATTCCGGTTTGGCCGTGATCGTAACAGCAAAGACGTCAGGTTTTTTTTCGTTCTTTTTCTCCTTCGCGGTACGAGTTCGAGCCTGCCTTTCTACTACCACTTTTTTTTTTAACATACACCCCCAAACACCCGAGCAACGCCGGGCTGAGATGCTAGTATATATATAAAAGTGAACGTGTTTGTGTGTATGTGTGTGTATCAGTGTGTGCGTCTGTGTACATTTTCCAACGCAATAACTCAGTCAATTTTAAGTCTACAGACTCGAAATTTCATATACAGGGTACTGAGATTTGGGAAAATCTATGGGATCGGTTTTCGGCCAGAAAATTGGCTATTAAGGGGTCAAAGTTCCACGATTTTACCTTTGTAGAACTCTACCAAACTCCTCCGCAAATTTTGGGTCTAAACACTTGAAATTTTAGATATAGGTTCCTTGGACATGGATCTAACTTAAGCGATGGATATTACCAAGATCAGTATCGCTTTGAAGTTTGACCTTTCAGACGACAAATATCGAAAAATTGGCTAAAAACACCTATATCTTCATCTTCAACTGGGCACTTTTCTACAGGGGGTCGCTTTTTTCGCCGATATGTTCGAAAGTCTAGTCTTTTCGATTGTCTAGCCAACGTCAATTTCGGTTTGGCGGTGTTCGTAACAGCAAAGACGTCAGGGTTTTTTCCTGTTCTTTTCCTCCTTTGAGGTACGGGTTCGAGCCTGCCTTTCTACTACCACTTTCTTTTTGTTTTGCTCAACATACACCTCCAAACATCCGAGCAATGCCGGGGTGAGATGCTAGTATATCTATAAAAGTGAACGTGTTTGTGTGTTTGTGTGTGTCTATGTCTGTGTGTGTGTGTCTGTGTACATTTCTCTAAGCAATAACTCTATCAAGTTTAAGTCTACAGACTCGAAATTTCATATACAGGATAGTGAGATTTGGGAATATCCTTGTGAGCGGTTTTCGACCAGAAAGTTGGCTGTTAAGGGGTCAAAGTTCAACGATTTGGCCTTTGAGAACTCCTCCGCCAATTTTGGGTCTAAACACTTGATATTTTAGATATAGGTTCCTTGGACAGTGATCTAACTTAATAACTTGATTCGAGCCCAAAACAATAGATGTTCAGAGGTTATATTATTAGTCAAAGTTTAAAAAAAAATTGACCTCTGCGGTCTCTACCGAATTAATCAGACAATTTCTAATATAAACATTTGAAATTTGACATAAAGGGTATTCAAAAGTAGAGCAAGCTTTTTAATCGGTTTGGCTCGAAAATTTTTACTTACCAATACGTGTTCGAGCTTGCCTTCCTACTACCACTCTTTTTTTTTTTGTTGTTCAACATACACCTCCAAACACCGGAGAACGCCGGGCTGAAATGCTTGTATATCTATATATCTATAAATGTGAAATTTCTGTCTGTCTGTCTGTTTGTCAATATGTGTACATTTCCCTACGCAATAACTCTGTCAATTTTAAGTCTACAGACTCGAAATTTCATATACAGGGTAGTGAGATTTGGAAAAATCTTTGTAATCGGTTTTCGGCGAGGAATTTGGCTTTTTATGCGTCAATGTTCAACGATGTAACCTTTGAGAAGTCTACCAAACTCCTCCGACAATTTTGTGTCTAAACACTTGAAATTTTAGATATATTAAGCGGTCATAATAGGGGTCAAATTAAAAAAAATGTGACCGCTTCGGTCTCTACCAAATTACTCAGACAATTTCTTGTCTAAACATTCGAAATTTAGAATAAAGGGTATTCAGAGATAGGGCTAGCTTTTTTAATCGGTTTCAGTCGAAAATTCGAGTTACCAACATATAAATGTATGTATGTATGTATGTATGTATGTATATTTTCACGTCTGCCCAAAACTTTCGACAGAGACGACGGATTTTCACAAGATCAATATCGTTTTGAAGTTAGACCAATACCGAAAGATTGGCTCAACATTTATTTCTTCACCTTCAACTGAGCACTTTTCTACATGTGGGGGGGGTGCTTTTTTCGCCGATATTTTCGAATGTCTAGCCTTTTCTATTGTCTAGCCTTAATTTAAACCTACGTCACTTCCGGTTTGGTGGTGGTCGTAACAGCAAAGATGTCAGGTTTTTCCCCGTTCTTTTCCTCCTTCGCGGTACGGGTTCGAGCCTACATTCCTACTATCACTTTTTGTTTGTTCAATACACACCTCCAAAGACCCGAGCAACGCTGAGTACCCATGCTAGTATATCTATAAAAGTGAAATGGTCTGTCTGTGTCTCTGTGTGTAGATTTCCCTACCAAACTACTCTGTGCATTTTCAGTCAACAGACGCAAGATTTGACATAAGTGGTATTGAGATTTAGGAAAATATTTTCAATCGATTTTCGGTCAGAAATTTGGCTGTCAAGGGATCAATGTACAACGATTTGACCTTTGAAAACTCTACCAAACTCTTCCGTCAATTTTGGGCCTAAACACTTTAAATGTTAAATGTACTTTACTTGGATATGGAGCAAACTTTTTAATTTGATTTGAGCCCCAAACAATATATGTTAAGTGGTCCAAATTGGGGTCAAAGTTTTAAAAACATTGACCACTGCGGTCTCTACCAAATTATTCAGCCAATTTTTGGTCTAAACATTTGAAATTTTAAATAATATCTATTCAGACATAGGGCAAGCTTTTTTTTATCAAATAATTGAAGCAATATAAATGAAAGTTACAGAGCGACAACTTACCCCCCTCAAAAAACAGAACATATAAACTTTGCTATTACTTCTGCAAAAATAAACAAAATAATTCTAATTTTGTACACTCGAACCTGTCTGTGTACTTTAGAATGCTTTGCACAAATTTATAGTCTCTTCAGAATATGGTCCAAATGACGTTCGCGACATTGGAGACAAACTAGCAACGAATGCGCAAAATTATCAATCATTTGCTTGCACTGCTGTTTGAGGATTCCCCTGATTTTTGCTGCAATTGTTGCTTTGAGCTTACGAATTGTTTGAGGATTGTTCTGATACATTATCCTGCAGATATCCCTACATATATAAATCAGGGGGTTAAAGTCCAGTAAATATGCTGCCCCATTAATGTCACACATCCTACTGATTAGGCTTTCCTGAAATCGCTTTCTTAGCCAGTCAAGGATGTTATTTATTGTATGTGTGAGTCACTCCATCTTGCTGGATCCACTGGTTATCTCGATCAGTCGTACTGCGACGTGCAATAGATGCACAGAACTTCCACAGCTCTGCCACATAAAGTTCCTTATTCACTGTATAAGGCCTCTCATTTTCCCTATTTTAAACAATTAAGAACAGAATCTGCTATGCTTGGAAATGGATAATAATTCTATGCAATTTACTGAGTGTAACGACGTCTGTAAAATTCTTCTGGGGTTGTTATACCATGGAAAACATTAATTTTACTATTGATATGTCCTGACGCTAGAAATTGCGCATTGTAAGAGAACCAAACACGATCTAAAAGTTTAAATTGTCTTCGATTGTGTCATAACATCATTCACACATTGCAACACGTTTTGCCATGTCTGCCTCCCTGTGTTTGTGCTTTATTATGATCTGGTAAGGACACAAATAAAGATCTGATTTGAGAATATGCCTCAAATACGCTCGAGTGATCCCAGTCATTGACTACGCCGTTCGACTAAGTTCCATACTTCGTTGATGTTTCTTTCTATCGTAGCACTCTTCCTCCGACCGGAATGAATGTCCGTGATGCCTTTAGAATTAAGACTTTGTACATTACTATGCTCTCTGAACTTCTTTATCTAGTCAAAGATTTTGCTTTTTGATACAGTATTATCACACCGAAACTGTCTTCTAAAATTTGCTTGCACGACCGTGTATGATTTGTTTGCAAAATAGGCTTCCACACAAAATGTATTTTCCTTTTGTTGGTGAAACTATGATTTAAATTTTTCATACACCACTCATATCGTGAGAGAATAAAGGTTTGAATTAAATTCATCTATTTCACTAAAAAAATATGGGTTCTGATTTTTGGATCACTCTGTAGCATCTCAAATTCCGTCGCCACATTACTTATATTAAGACGATCACGTTTAATCAACATACTTATGTTATTAGAAAAGTTGAATATCTCCAATAAATAACTTTTACGATTCATCCATCTAAATAAAGATTTCGCTCATAAAAAATAATATATTCTGGTAAAAGGTCTCTTTGTCTAGCTCACAATTTCCTTTGATCCTTTCGACTTTGATCGAAAATATACGAATACATTAAAATATTTAAAAAAAATTGAGACATGTCATAAAATACAAAATTAGTGAGAAATGTATCTAAATTAGTTCGCTTTGTTTATGATAAATTGATGAAATATTATAACATTTTGCTGAGAATCAACAGAATAAATGGCTTTGTACGCCCTGTTTGTCGCAAAAAGTTCTCAGTCCACAAAACATTAATGAGATCGGTAAACTACACTAAAGACCGCGTAAAGACCAGAAACCCGTTCTACAACAAGCGAAATCCCTATAAATTCTCTAGGATGCATCCACCGAAAGCAGTCATAGGATTCACCGCTCAAAAACAAGCAGACCTGTTGTAAGTTTCCTATTTATTCCCTTTCGTAATTTTTTTTAGTGTGTTTTACATAATAATATTTCACACAACTTTTTTCCTTAATCTAATACTGGTTCATTCGTAAACATGCTGACATATACAATATTAACACTAATGACATATTGTATTGTCCTCTATAAATAATACCGTATTAAATCAAGCAATAATTATGAAAAGTTCATCCCATCCCAATTTAAACTATGTTTTACATTTGAAATACATGCGTGTTGTTGCATATATCAATTTGTATTCATACCTTCGTGCACGCATTTTACACTATTTATTAATCATTTTTTCAATATAATTCATGTAAACTAGTATGGTTTTATATTATAGCCAGTTTATCTTCGATTCTCATACTGGCAATATATTATATTTTTCTAGCAATCTACTAAATTCTACCATATTGCATAAAAAATGAAACGATGCCCTTTCTGTGAACTTTAGATCAAGCAAAGTGTACATTATTTTCGCTAGCCATATACGACCAATTTATGCCTGCATTGTTAAATAATAAATACTAATGTTCTATTGCTTAATATATATATATATATATATATATATATATATGCTGTTTGAAATTACATTTTAATTAGTTATAAGTAGAGAAGGTGAAGGGAATTGTATTCTTATTTTCAGAAGTCCTCATACTATTACTCCTAACACCAGGACAACTTTAATAACAGATAGTCTTTGGATATTCAATGACGATTGTAAAAAACAGAATTTTTTTAAAAATTAAGAAAAAAGAGAAGAGAAAAAAGTACATACATCCCCATATTTTCTATTTGAGCTATATTCAAGTTCAAACAAGGGGATACATACATAGAAACAATTAGAGAGAGAAAATGTATAGCTGTTATATTTATACAGTTTATAGCATCGCCTTCTTATTGCCAAAGTGCTATAATTGGTTACTGTGCTGCAATTACATATATATGTTCTGGGTTCAAACATCATCAAGGCATTAGCATTTAAAATTAGATTTTGTAAACAAGATCTTAGCTATAAATAAAGCGTGAGGTCACAACTACTGTTCAAAAATCGGGCTTTCACACAAAATGCAGTTGCGTGTCATATCTACCAGTACGCTCCGAAGGGCTTGATTAGTAGTTACTATCGGGGACTAGGGTAAGTAACACAGGAAAAACGGATGATAAAGATTAAGGTCAGGTTTTAGATAGAATAGAGGTTTACCTCTTGCAGTTGTACATATATATCGTGCTAAGGATAACTACTACTTAACGCATGGTCCTTGATTAATACTCCAATACCCTATCAAAGTAAAGCTTGAAGTAAATGTATATAAGCGGTTACTACTTGACCCCAGCCTTTCCAAATTGTTCATACTTGGAAAAAAGTTATGAACATTATCTGACATTTAACGCGTTTAAAAGGCTTAATATTATCTTTAATGACAGCTTATTATTTTGTTTTATGCATCACGATGAAGAAGATATTATACTCAATAAATAAATCGAAAATGGCTTCATTTGAAAAACATTCATGTCCACTAGATAGAAAATAATTTATAATATTCTTCATAAAAACATGGCATATTGGAGCAAATACGATGTGTAACATTTTCGATTAAAGGTTTGCATTTTATTTTTCTTTATTTTACATGGCGTTATAAGACTGTATAATTTCGTTAGACTATGATTATTATTAGCGAGAGAACATGAACGCATCTTAGTAGTTAAATGAAGTATTCTATACTTTAGTACTTAATATTAATTTTTGCTTAGACTAATCAACATGTTTTAGTTCAAGGCTTACGTTATCCATTGTAAATAAGTAATTAAATTCCTTATAACTCCTTGACACTAACCGTCCATATAGTCACTATCTGTGCGTCAATGACTACAGCTATCCAATGAAATTAAACTTGACATCAGATTCTATATGCCGTTATAGTATCCATACAATTTCTAGGCTTCAAATTCTTTATAATAGGCTTTCTGTTTAAAATATATAAAATCATATTTACTTACGTAAACGTTAGCTTGCATTTAACTGTGTCAGTATATTGACTAAATGGTTACTGTCTTGTGCATGTTAGAAGGTTACATTTTAAAACATGTAATGTGTTTTGCAATTCGCATTAATAATACGGCAATCATGTTTTATTGAATCCTGTACAAAACCCGTAACACACACACACACACAAACGCACACACATATATATATACATATATATATACATATATATACATATATATATATATTAGTTTCGTATATGCAAACGTGTAATTATAATTATTGATGTTATTTTCATAGATATGGATACATTAATAATAATTAATAAATTTACTTATTATTAATCAGAACATTTTTTGCAGAATATATCTGAATTAATAGAATTTGTTAGTACAGATAGATGGGTTTAGTGACTTTATTTCTAAATTCAAAATGGCGTAATGGAAACATTATAAGGTATTTACAGCTTCTCTTCCAATTTTCCAATTTAATCATCTCAAAACGTACCTTATTTCCTTTTGATGGATTGATTGTTGCAATTTCTTCTGATGAATTCAGGGCAAAATAGATTCACTAATTGGTATAATAATTAAGTGATTGATTTTGTGCTACGCAACAGATACCGTCAAAAATTGTAAATGTCAACTGAATTAAAGGAAAAATTATAGGATGGTCAACATCATGCACTTTAAAATATAGACTATTGTCATTCATTCAATATATATATATATATATATATATATATATATATATTATATCTATAATTAATATTAAATTCGAAGATAAAATGCTTAAACGAATGAAAACATGCATTTAAATATATTAAGTAATTATTTGTACTTATTAATGTAATGTTTTATTTTAATTTACAATCTATTAACTGATCATTATTTCTTCTTCCACAGAACAGTAAATGGCTCCGACATCAATAGTACTTGCTTTTATGTCCGGTAAGATAAAGTTATATTCTTTTATGCTACATACCATCATGACTACTACTACTACTACTACTAATAATAATAATAATAATAATAATAATAATGTTAATAATAGTATATTTTTAAATAATTCTCTATGAAACAATGTTAAATATAAATAAAATATTATATCACATATAATACTACTTAAAATGAAATCAGAAATGAGCTTGTTACCTAATTCACTAAGAAACGTACAGATATTTATACACCACATATCGTGCTTTTATTTTCATAGTACTTATTTGTTTCACTCAGAAGTTTATATAATACTAGCGGGGCTACCCGGCATTGATCGGGACCGTATAAGCAATGAGAAAATTGAATTTGCTTTTGAATATATATTTGTTATTCTTGGGAGAGAGGAAATTTTAATGTCTATGTATTATTTAACCCTTCTCCTTGAGTGGTCACTTGCCTTGATAATGTGGTGATGCCTGTGTAAAAAAAAAATTATTTGCTATTTCGAGCAAAAAAATATTTTATCTACCTAGAACGGGTGTTACATGTATGAAATTTTGCTAATATATATTTATATTTTAGCAGAATATTTATATTTCCATCAATCTCCTTTAATCCCGGGCGATGACGGGGATATTGCTAGGATATTTTCTCACTTATCTCATTCAATCTTGAGCAATGCCGGATATTCTGCGGGTGTATATGTGCAGCTGTCTAATACAATACCGGGCGACGCCAAGTATTCGTTTCTGTATTTGTACTTATCTCATAAAATCCCAGGCGATGCCAGGTATTCTGTTAGTATTCATTTGCACCTGCCTTATTAAATCCCGGGCGATGCCTAGTATTCTGCTTCTATATATTTCCACCTATCTCATTCAATCCCGGGCAACGCTGGGTATCCTGCTAATAAAAATTTCCATCAATCTCATTAAATACTGTGTGACGCAAGGTATTCTGCTAGTATGTATTTCAATTAATCTCATTCAATCCCAGATATTCTGCTAGTATATATTCGCATCTATCTCATTCGATCCAAAATGCCCGTGTATTTTGCTAGCATACATTTGCATGTATCTCATTCAATCCTGAATGACTCCGGGTATTCTGTATGTAAATGTTTGGACCTATCTCGTTGAATCCCATGACTCTTCGATGGTGCCGGGAAAACTCGTCCCGGGAAAACTCGTCTCGGGAAAACTCGTCTCCGGAAAACTCGTCTCGGGAAAACTCGTCCCCTTTCGCTAGGTAGGAAAACTGGTCCCTTATTGAATAAATATCGATTGAAAACACATTTTATGATCGTTCTTGAAGGAGATATTGTTTTTTAAAAAAACTATAAATCGACAATCATTTTTTAGGATTCATTATCGCTCCCGTCTTTGTAAAATAAAGACTTTGATACATTGTCTGGCCTATGATTTCATTACACATACACTAATCAAATAACTAACATTTTATCATTTTTCAAAATTCTTAGATATGTTACTAATTTCGACAACGTATTTTTACTTGTTTAATGTTTTTTTTTTGTGTTTTTAATAAAAGCGTTTATTATGTTCATAAACAAGACCGAATATTTTTTTTATATTAATATAAAAAGAATTTACTTATATACTGTTGTTTATAAAAGGGTAAAATCGATTTTTCTACCTCGCCGACTATGTTGTTTATTTAATTTATTTGGAATCGTTTATTTGGTAAAGAAAAAAAAACAGAAAACAAACAAAAAACATGTCGGTCGAGTGTTACGGGAGAACGAGAAATAATGTCCGGTATATCACATCTTAGGGGGTCTTGATAATCGCTAAAAAATAGAAAATTAAAGAAATTACTGAGGGAGATTTGGTTTTAAAAAGAAAATAATAAATTTTAATATTTTTTAAAATATAATTTAGAGAGAGAGGGGATCATAAAACCTATATCTCCCTTCGAAAAGCAATCAACAAAAAATGAAATTAAAAAGATTCTTGATAAACGATCGCGGAGTTTTCAATAAAATTGATTAATAAATGTATTTAGTGATTACTTTCTCTCTTAATGATTGATTTTAGAATTTTGAAGTAAAAATTAAAAAAATTAAAAATGAGTTAACGAGAGATTGTTAGCACATGGCATCTCTCGCGCCAAAAAAATATTTCGTTTTTAATTTATTAGTTAATTTTTGCAAAATTTGACAGGACGACAATAAATGTTGATAATTGATAAAATTATAATTTTAAATAACGCATGAGTGCATTTGGTATGACAGAAAACAAAAACATAACAACAAAAAACTATCATAATTAAAAAACAAAACCAAAAGCATAACGAAGAATCGAATCGCTCCCTGTTTTTTAATTTTTAGGTTTTGTTTTTTTTTTTATTGTTTTTATGACTCCAAAAAACATCGTTAAAATAAGAACAAAAAAAAATTGTAATTAACTTTGTATGAACATAATAAACGCTTTAAAATAAGTTAAACCACTAAGAACTTAGCCAGTTAGGTAGAAAACGGACACTTGGAAAATCAATTTTATTTAAAAATAAAACAAGAAAACATTAAACAAGTAAAAATATTTTTAAAAAAATATTATGGGGGGGTCTATAGTTTATTTTAAAAAACAATATCTCCTTCAAGAACGATCATAAAATGTGTTTTCAATCGATATTTATTCAATTAGGGACTAGTTTTCCTACCTAGCGAAAGGGGACGAGTTTTCCCGAGACGAGTTTTCCGGAGACGAGTTTTCCCGAGACGAGTTTTCCCGAGACGAGTTTTCCTAAATTCCTCTTGGATATGTTACTAATTTCGATAATCATTTATTCTGATTTAACCAACATTATCGCCACCCCTCTTACTCAAATAATAACTGTGATACATTGTTTGGACTGTTTATTTCATTGCAAACACACCAAGCAAATAACTCATATTTCATCATTTTTCATAATTCTTGGATATGTTCCTAATTTCGACAATCATTTTTTTATGATTTAACCCACAGTATCACCGCCTCTTACTTAAATAATAACTTTAATACATTGTCTGGGCCCTATAATTACAAACACACCAATCATCCAACTCACATTTAACCATTTTTCATAATTATTGGATATGTTACTAATTACGACAATCATTCTTTATGGTTAAATCCACATTATCGCCCCCCGTCTTACAAAAATAATAACTTTGATACATTGTCTGTGCTGTTTATTTCATTACAGACACACCAATCTAATAACTCACATTTCTTCATTTTTCATAATTCTTGGATATATAACTAATTTCGACAATAATTTTTCATCATTTGACTCACATTATAGCCCCCCTCTAACTTGGATACATTGTATGGGTATTTTAGTTCATTACAAACACACCTATCAAATAACTTACATTTAATCATTTTTTGGATATGTTACTAATTTCGACAATCATTTTTCATTATTTTATCCCAATTATCGACCCCCTCTTACTAAAATAATAACTTTAATACATTGTTTGGTCTGTTTATTTCATTACAAATACACAAATACAATTAACTTACATTTGATCATTTTTCATAATCCTTGGATATGTTACTAATTTCGACAATTATTACTCATAATTCAACCCACATTATCGCCTATTTTCTGAACTGTATATTTAATTACAAATACACCAATAAAATAATTCACATTTCATCATTTTTCATAATTCTTGGATATGTTACTAATTTCGACAATCATTTTTCAGGATTCAGCTTACATTATCGCCCCCGTCTTTGTAAAATAAAGACTTTGATACATTGTCTGGCCTATGATTTCATTACACATACACTAACCAAATAACTAACATTTTATCATTTTTCAAAATTCTTAGATATGTTACTAATTTCGACAACAATTTTTCATGATTTAACCCCCTCCGCGTATTGTGCTAGCATATATTTCAATCTATTTAAATTCCGGGCAATGCTAGTTATTCTGCTAGTATATATTTCAACTTATCTCGTTCAATCCCAGGCGATGCCAGGTATTCTACTAGCATATATGTTCACCTCTCTTATTCAATCCCAGACGACGCCGGGTATTCTGATAGTAAATATTTCCTTCTATCTCATTTAATCCTGGGCGACATTGGTTGGGTATTTTGCTAGTATATATTTCTAGCAATGTCATTTAATTCCGGGCGATACTGGGTATTCTGTTAAAAATATACATTAAATAAAATAATGTCTAAAACATAAAACGTTGCAGCCATTTTCTGGACTGACTTTATATCCCTCTACTCCACTGGTTAATTGGTCTTTTGGGTAAGATCAAAGTGTAGAATCTATCTTAGAATTGAAGCGATCTCATCTTTCGCACCTCTCCCCACAAATAGCTGCTAAGAGGTCATAATTTAAAAAATGGTGTGTGGAAGGTCTAGATTAGAGGTGGGTAATTACGGCCCGGGAGCCGCATGCGGCCCGCCAAAGGAATTTATGCGGCCCTCCAAGTACTGAATATTGAATTGTGGTTTTCTCATAGCTGTGTGGACTGCCGGACACAAGTACGGACAGATCTTTGCAAAAAATGAAAATTTGGAGATGAAAAAATACGTTCGTTAACAATCTAACTAAATTTCTGAAGAAAGAAAGAAAACGAAGAAACCTTACGAATTACACATTTAAAAAAATGACTGTTTTATGGGGACTGGTAAGTTTACACTTGGTTCCCAGCCAGACTGCCAGGCGTGGCTTTATTGGATCCTTTCTGATTTGCCGTGCCCGAAACTTTTGCCTGGCCGAAAACAGGCAATAAATTATTTTGATATACTAAAAATATTGTGGGGACCATAAAATCTGGCCCTTGTAGTCTGGGTTCCAGCCGACTGACCGGTCAAGTCTTAGCGAACTCTCTCTCCCATCTCTGTTACTCCTAAAAGACACTAAAATTTTCATATGATATTTAGAATTTCCAAAGAAAGGACATCTTATAAATTCATTGCCAAGCATTTTAGTAAGTTAAAATATTGACTAATTATTTTGTTTACATCTGTAATCATGCTAATTTATTACAAAAATTTAAATTTAAATTCCCATTATGTAATTTCGTAAGTCAAACTTTTTAGAATATCTATAAGAGGGTTTTATGCAAATTCAAGCAAAATATTTTTAAAAATGTAATTAATATTGATCCGTGTTGTCAAATATCTACTTGTTCAAAATATCTTGATTGAAATAATATCTAAAATTTAAAATTTTACAGGACGCCTACATATATATATATATATATATATATATATATATATATATATATATATATATATATATATACATATATATATATATTAATCAATCTTGTACATTTATTACTGATTAAAATAAATTAACTGATTTATAAAATATGTATTAAAACACACTTTTAATCTTGTTTTCCATTTTTCTATAAATGACCAAAAATTAATTCAATATATGCAAAAAGTCTATAAAATGTAACATTTTGTGGGTGTTTAAAAAATTGGAAAAATGTGTGAATACCAATCAAATCTTCGATTGGTTTCATGCGGTTTCTAATTTTAATTTTTTTGTTATGTTTTCGATAACTATATTTTCAAGTACTCATTTTACTTCTTTTTTTAATATTTTCGTAAATTGTATCAACATTATGGTAAATACGAATAAGCACGCTATGTTTGTCGGTTGTCACAAAAATGGAACGGAACTTCTAATTTCGTTCTGGTTTACTGATTTTTTGTTAAAAACTAAATATGCGTGAAATAAGTCAATTTTAATAGAAAAAACAAATTCAGCGAAAAAATAATTTATCGAAAAAAAATATATGAAAAAACAAATAATTTAAAATAAATTTATTAATTCTATTGTTTCATGTTAATACCAATCAAAAATGGCTTCATTTCCCGTTAATTTAACAAATATCAACGATTTAAAATACATTTATAAATTCCATTTTCATGTTAATAACAATAAAAAAATATTATTCCCGTTAAAATTGAAAACAAATTTTATTTTTTCGTTTAAAAAATGGGGTTTGTATTACTGTACACATAGATTCGAAAAAGTTGTCAAAAACAAATATATAACAAATAAATGTTATCAAAGGCAAGGTAAGTTACTTTTCTACCTAACTGGATATTCTTTTAGTATTTTTATTTAATATAACATGTTTATTCATCTCGAAAAACATACAGTGTTTACCGATGTATTGGAAAATTAAAAATGGCACCCGACTCTCTCTTTGACACCGTGGGTTTTTAACAGTATTTTGTTTAATTTTTTATTTTTAACTCCTTTTCCTAAACTTACGAGCTGTTACACAAGCATTATCAGACAAATACAGTTTCCACTTGATGGATCTAAAAGAGGAATTTATCAGAAGATTTGCTGATTTCAAGGCAATTGAAGGACAGTTTGATTTGCTCAGCTCACCTTTTGCATGTGACATTGAAACAGCTGCCGAAGAACTACAGGTAGATTTTATTGATTTGCAAGCCGACAGCTCTTTAAAAAGGCTCTTTGAAAATAAACCACTCGTCGAATTTTATGCATCTCTGCACCCAGAAAAGTTTAAAAATATGAAAAATTTTCCAAGGAAGATGTTTGTATTATTTGCTTCAACTTACATATGTGAGCAGACTTTTTCCATATTGAAAATTAACAAGTCAAAGAACAGATCACTTCTCACAGATTTAAATCTTCAATCAGTGTTAAGAATCAGTACAAGCAACTTGACACGGTGTTTTTTTTTATTGTCGTTCAATTCGTGAGGCAACCATTTATCAAGTTTTTTTTTTTCTTTCCACTCTCTCCCAAGTAGTTGGAAATCGTCGCGTACGTTACGTCTATTTCAGAAGTAAGTTCTCGCACACTTGTGCGTAGATTGACTTCAAGGCTCGGTTGATCGTTATCAACTTCCGATGACCGACCATTACGCTCATTGCCACCAGGAAATTCTTTAAATCACGATTGTACTATGCGTTCCGTAGTGGTTCCTGGGGTAAACGCTTCGTTGATATCGCGAGCTGTTTCAGTAGCTTTTCGGTCCAGGTTGAATTAAAATAAGAAAATTGTATGAATGGCTTTGTTTTCATCTTGTATTCAACGTTCTGAAAAGACGACAGAATTATTTTAAAACGATTCTTATGTAGATAGAACGAAAAACTCTCCGTGAAATGATATATAAAGTAAAAGTAATATAAGGAAAACTTTTTTAAAAAATACATCATTCGAAATCAAAATGAAAAATTCTGAAAAGAACTTTCTTCTCTACCTACTAGTTGGTGTCATAAAATTTGTATTCTTTATATTAACATACATATAGTAATTAAAACATAAACAATAGATATGAACATTTACGCATGTGTATATATCTATACATATTTTATCTATATTTTATCTATAGTTACTATTCTTTCCTTTAAGCCCACTTTGGGTTTAATGATAATCGTTTGACTGATTCTTTATTAATTTTAAGAATCTATACGGTTATGAACCAGTTATTTTATTCAATTTTCTTCGATTTTATCCAGGATTTCTCTCAGGTTTCTATATTCCCTTATCAAGATAAATTTCTCTGGCTGTATACACGCAATCCAATACACAATAGTAAAGATGTGCTCATATCTATACGCCATTCAGATCATGTAAAATATCGAATTTATGTACATAGTTATTGTTATTCACACACTCACACACATACATACATACATATATATATATATATATATATATATATACTAACAAAAGTACCCGTCGTTGACTGGGTTCAAAAACAGCATACAGAAAATGGACTCTGATTTATGAAAGTATGATAGGTTATGAAAAGAAGAGTTGTAAAGAGATAGCTACGAATTTGTGGGGTATCAAAACCAAAGCAAAATATGATGAAAGTAAAAATAAAATAGATAAACCCCTTAATTTATTATACCACACCTGTTCACACTGAAACACTTATCACAATATTCTGTGGATCTATATTAAAAAAAACTTTGTTAAACTTTGTGGCAGATTTCCATTCTATAGAGGTTAGGCGCGAACGAACACCCCATAATTTTATTATACCATATTTCTTCAAACTGAAACATAATTATCAAAGTATACTTACGCAGATAGATATGAAAAGTCTTTATTAAAGTGTGTGCCTATTTCCATTCTATGGAGGTCAGGCGCAAATGCAGACCCCACAATTTTATTATACCATCGCTATTTAAGTTAAAACATACTTATCAAAGTATTATTATGTACACCTATATCAAAAACACTTGGAAACGTTTTTTAATTTTTTAATTTTTTATTTTCATACTTTGTGGACCAGGCGCGTACGCAGACCACACAATTTTAATGAATCATCATTATGTCAGATCAAACATACGCATTCCTGTGTCTCGATACATCATCTATCATTATATGTGATCAGTTTTCTATAATAGTCAACCATATAGGAGCCTATTCGTGACCAGACACACACAGATACGTTCAACTTTATATTATAGATATATATATATATGCAAGTCAATTGTACTTTCGTTGAGAAACAATTATAATATATTTTAATTTAATTTAAATTTCAGATATAAATCAGCTTTTCTTAACATGTTATAGATTTTCTTAACATGTTATAACCAAAATGAATTATTCAGCGTACTGTACATTTGGTATGTTTTGCCAACCTACTCATTTATTTCTGTTTCTATTTCAGTAATTGGACTCGCCTCTGCTTCAGGTAAATACAATTTTGTCACCATTTTTGAAACGTAATTGCAAGTTTTCCTCATATATTCTTCCAATTTAAAATTTACTGACTGTAAATGTACTATTCATGCTCTCACTGGAAATGTCTTTGCAAATCAGGAACTAATGTTTTAGTTGAAAGAAGTATCAAATTTAAGAAAATATTTTCTAAACAATAAATGAGAAATATGATGAAACATATACGTTACTACTCCCTTTTTAATTAGACAGTAAAAGAAGCTGCACGTTTTCGTAAATAATAAAATGCATATATATATATATATATATATATATATATATATATATATATATATATATATGCATTTTTTAATATATTGTTTTTAATATTTTTTTCGAATATATTTTTCTCTTCTGTTTTCGCTGTTTTACCTCTATAATATCGCGCACTTATGTGTTTTTTTAGCGTGAATTTTTTTTTCAATTGATTCTTATCGGAGATGACCTAGTTTTTGAGTGCTTATTTACATTTTATGTTATACTAAAGTATTTGTTCATATATATGTTTATTTATTAATTATTATTATAATTATGACAACCATTTTGTTATTGTTAATGTTGTTAACCATTTTGTTATTGTTAATGTTGTTATTCGAAGCAGTAGCAGTTCTTTTTTTTTCGTTACGTTAAGGTAAAGTGTATTTTGTTTATACATACGCTTACCATTTCATTCTTCCAGTTTAATAACTTTTGAGGTTTAAGTATAACATAATATGCATATAATAAATTAAATTAAAACCAATCCAACTACATTCACAAAGAAATGAAAAATCTTCGCTAAAGCAACAAAGTAAGAGGCCTGCTCGCCCTCATTGACTGTAATAAATGGAGTTGTAAATATATATTTATATATCTGCTATTATAATATATATATTTATTTATCTATCTACTATTATATAAGGGGCAGTTTTTGTGTTTGTCTGTGCGTATGTGAGATCGTTTGCTATGGACTCGAGAACGGCCGGGACAATTTTTATGAAATTTCACACGAATGTACCATATATGTGGCAATAATCTTCGATAAGTTTCATACCGGAATGTAGAGATTATCGATAATCAAAATCATTTGGTGAAAGAAAAGACATGCGCTTTTGATCAAAGTTAACATCTTACACAGCCTAACATCACAAGTGCATTTGAGAAAGTTATTACCACACAAGCCGGACGGGTCGATATATAAAATTAATTCCTTGATAGGACAGTGACGCGTTCGAAATGCATGTTTCTGTTTAAGGTATAATTACACCAGTGTACTTGACAATTTTATTTTAACATTTAATTTAAGCCATTATCATCGTGCACCCAGTAAAACAAACAGTAGGCTCTTTTGAGATGGCAAGTCTTGTTATAAATGAGTGCTTCTGTTTAGAGCACAATTGACGCATGATACTTGACTTTTGCATTTTAAACTTTAATTCGAACCATTATATATAACAAATAATTTTATTAAATCAACATTAGGTTGTCTGCGGTGCAATGTAGACAACACTTTAGGAGGCATGTGAAGCTTACTCCTGGTGCACCTAGATTGGTTCGAAACTAGAGCAAACAATCAAGCTATTTGATTGAAAAATGGAAGATTTTACCGATCTCGATGACAATAAAAATATGGGGCTACGAAACATTCCTTGATTATCATTGAATCCCGGGCACCGTCCATTCTCTCTGCTAGTATATGAATATATTTATATTCCTTTATACTAATATATATATATATATATATATATATATTGTCATCCACATACAGTACTGTTTCTTTGTATCACAACTCATCAGTGCGGCTTGAGAAACACCTTTCCCCAACCGTGAATTTAACCTACAACCGTCGCATTGACAGTCTGCAGCTCTCACCATTCGTCTACGAATCAGTTCCGTAAATATTTCTCCTAAAGTGTGTATTAAATCCACACCCTCCCGTCGCAAAGTGCTCGAACTATCAGCTTGTTTACAAACAAATTAATAGTGGGCTTCGCTTAATCGCTTTAAATACTCGTCGGGTGAAAATATATTACAAAGTGCTCAACCCATGTTTGATCTGGCTTTAATTGTCATCCATATATATATATATATATATATATATATATATATATATATATATATATATATATATATATATATATATATATATATATGCGTGTGTGGTGCGTATTGTACATTATGTATAAATTTTTTATTTATATTTGCATACATTCACAGACATACTATATATATATATACGTGTGTGTGTGTGTATGTATGTATGTATGTATGTATGTATGTATGTATGTATGTATGTATGTATACACAGTGGCAGCAAGAAGAAAGTCTGTACTTGTCATTTTTTCAAAAATCGCAGATTTAAGCTAAATTGAATGTAACTGTTTAAACTACAGTTACTTCATTGTATCTTGGTGTTCACGTCAATTAAAAAAAAAACTTCAAATTAAGAAGACAAAAGGAAACTCCGCACAATGGAAAATTGTTATTTAAATGTAACTTTACAGCATTAAAGCAACAAAATACTGCAGGAACACAATGGATTAGTTAATATTTAGTAGCATAGCCCTTTGGCAATTCCACAGCCTGCAATTATTTGGGCATTCCTTTAATCAGTCTGCGACAATACTCCGGTAAAATGTCATTCCTTTAATTTTTGTTCAAAGTTCTTCCAGATTTGAAATGTTATCATTGTGTAACTGTTGCTTGATATAATTCCATAGTTCTTGATAGGATTGAGATCTCGAGATTGTGCAGACCAATCCAAACATTGAATATCATGCTCTTCAAGAATTTTTTGACATTGCCAGCTGTGTGAATGGGAGTATTATTTTGCATAAAGATAGGATTATCATCTAAATACAAGTCAAAGTGAGGTAGAAAATGCTCATTCAATATATTAATGTACTTGGTCGAATTAATTCGCCCTTGCAAGCGAACTATAGGTCCTGGACAATTGGCGCTAATAACGCCCCACACTAAAACTGAACTTTCACCTTACAGCGTTGAAACGGCACCTAGGATTAAATTCTTAGTCCTTGTTTCGACAGGCCTACTGCCTGTCATCAGTGTCTAGTCAACTGAACTTGCTTTTATCGCTAAAATCATTTTCGATAAATATGGAGTCATGATCTTCATTGCGAAGTCCAAATGGGGCTGTCTGTTCTTTACAGAAATCATTGGCTTGCGTCTTGCAACACAACCTTGCAAATTAAATTTCATTCAATCAGTTCTTAACTGTAGAATGAAAGCATTTTTACTAGATTACACTGTTGTTGGATTTGGGGAGCCGTTTTAAATCTGTTTCTGAATCTACAGACCTTAATAGCATTGTTTTCCCCGTAAGAAGTAACTCCGGACGACCAGATTTAGAAGCATCACGAATACTGCCGGTGTTTTGGTGCTTTTGCACAGTCGTTCATACCGTTTTCTCATCACATTTCAATCTGCAGCCAATTTCTCGATTGGATAAACCAGAAAGGTGGAGATTGATGAGCTCCCGATGATCACTAAGATAAAGCCGAAGCATATGGACTAAATGTTACGTTGTATAACGTGGAACAACAATTACAATTAGAGATACTTTGTTGCCTAAAAGATAGATATTTTAAGTTGGTTTTAAGCTCATTTGTTGCTGCACAGTTTATTTTGCCTTCTCGATTTGAAATTATTTTTAAATAGATGTAAACACCAAGATACGTCAATTAAAACTCAAACATGAACAGGTAAAATTATAGAGGAATAAAAGGCGAATCAAATAAGATACAGGTTGTTTATATATATATATATATATATATATATATATATATATATATATATATATATATACATATATATAATCTATATATATATATATATATATATATATATATATATATATATATAGAGAGAGAGAGAGAGAGAGAGAGAAATGAAAAGGAAAAAACCGTGTTATGTGTTTAGCAACGTTTCGTCTTTACGTCGAAACTTCCTCTGGATGAATAAGATTAAGAAACAAAAACACCAGTACACATACACATCTGCTCTTTGTTTATATAAAAATATGTGCATTTCTTTCGATGTTATTCCTGTCAATACGTTATAAGATACGTTGTATTAGAGCAAAAAACATTAATTTAAAGACTATCCGAGCATCAACGATAATGCTACTAATATTTTATTGATGCAGGGTTTTTTGGTGATCACGATAATTTTGGACACGGCGGTTTCGGAGGTTTATACGGATATGGAGGAGGTTTCGGTACATTATCCCATGGAGGTGGATACGGTGGATGGGGATATCCAGGTATATATGGCGGCGCACATGTTTCTACTTCCCCGGTAAGATACCATGGATATACTGTTGGTAGTCCTCACGTGCAGTCATTCGGTGTCCATTATCCCACACATCATCATGACAGTTTGAATTACGGTGGATATCTCCCGACTGTTGGTCATTCTTTCCAAACGTTTGGTCATGGATTTGGTGGATATGGTGGATTTGGTGGATATGGTGGAGTTGGTGGATATGGTGGATTTGGTCATGGATTCGATTTAGGACATTTCGGTCATTACTAAAATATAAAGTAAGCGTTTTCCCTCAATAGAATCGAAAACACCGTATTGTTAGCATATATTAAACGCGATAATTATATAGAAAATGCAAGTTAACAACACAGCGATGTTAAATATTGCAAATAAATAAATCTCGACGATTTTTTTACCGTTTAATACGTTTTTTTTCAAGAGCCAGCATATTCATTTCTATGTAAATAAAAAAATTATATATATATATATATATATATATATATATATACACATACATACATACATACATAATTTCTTTATTTGCATGGATATGAATATGCTGATCTTTCCCCATCTCTTTAATTAAATAACATTCTCATACACATATATTTGTTTTTACTCTTGAAAAAGCCCGAATTAAACGGGCGAAACGTCGTCGCGTTTTAGGTCTCTCTATTTTTAATACCATATATGTTGGATGTTCAATCTTTTTAATAATCAAATAAATAAATGCCTATGTATCTTCTCTAAGGCTCAATTTATATATTTTTATCATAATATATTTTGTTTTTTATTGCAACCGTTTCCATATTTTGCGCAATCCTTCGTACAGTTTTTATGTTCTTTTTATGATTTTCATAAGGACCGTATGTATATATATATATACATGTATATATATATATATATATATATATATATATATATATATATATATATATATATATAAAGGAGATATGAACAATTACTGAATTATATGAAAAATTACTGAATTATATTAACCCAGTATAATTCGGAATACTACAAATTGCTATATATATATATATATATATATATATATATATATATATATATATATATACATATATATATATAGCGCCCTGAACTTTATCGAGAACATTGATCGAGCCAGATTTGATTGTATCCTTTAACCATATATTACTAAATATCTTCTGATATTTTATATTTATTTTTTATTTTTCTTTATATTTATTATTTACAATTGCATCCAACATGCCATTAGATGATAAATATTCAATCAACATTATGTAGAATTCATTATTAATATAATTTTTAATAATAGCCTATCATTATATAAGTGGCTTTTTTAGTAATTATATATTTTTGTTGATTTTTGTTGATTATATTGTTGAAATTAATTGCGATATTATCAATAATAAGAGGACATCAATTGTATATATCAGCAATCAGTATGAGAACAAAACTGATTAAAGTTAAACTGATCAAATAAATCACTTTTTCATTAATGATGATATCTACAATGGTCCAGAAATATTCCAGCGTCGAACTAAACATTGATTATAATACTATTCAGCTACGCATCAATTTTAATCATAAAAAAAAAAACACTTAACTTAAATAAAATAAATTTTTCTTATAAAATGCTGATATATTCAGTACCTATTTTAAGTAGAATTTTTAAATGGTCCGTTTTATAGCTATTATTAAGGACCTCTATTTGATAATTTCATACTCAGATATGTGCTATAACTTTTGCTTAAGTGTTAACAACAGATTCTTACTCTATGCTAAGGAAAACTATTCAGCTAACTACAAATATCATACAAACAAAAAACTCCTATAATCTGTTGTCTTTATTAAACTTATTTTAATTATACGTTCTTACGATGGTAATTCAAAATGTAAAGCTTTCTATTGTTTTGATTTTTAACCTAAAAAGTTAAAGAGTTACATAGATATGAGTAGTACCGTTAAAACGAGCAATGTTTTATGAGAATTAATTTTTCTACATCATCATCACTATCCACAATTCACTTGCCAGCGATTAACAATGGCTGTGCATGGGCGTTGTCATACTAGGATTGTTTCAAAAGTAAAGATTCTGTTTTAAACTGAAAAAGGCGAAGAACTATGAGGACATGATTATAACATTAAAACGAGTGACATTTCATGGTTCAGAATTAACGTTTCTACATATTTATCACCATTCTTATACACTTTTGCTAGGAATCCAATGATGCATCTCTGCTTATGGATTAGGGATTATGTTAGTAGAGCCTTACTCCGTCAATATCTGACACATAGACATGAAACGTTCAGGTTGTGAATGGATACGTTTAGTTATAATAACAATACAATTTGCAATTCCCATCTGATCCATTCGAGTGGAATAAAAAATAGAAAGCATTACCAATTAAAACACCCCTTGTATACATCTAGTTTTATATTTCCTAACTAGTCAATCTGACTGAAGTGACTCTTTTATAACGCAATTTGAATATATTTTACAAATAATTCTAATCTCTGTTGAACTTTCGCTAATAGGGAATTAACTTCGTGTTAATTTGCTTGTCAACCGGTACAAAATTTTACCAAATGCGATTTTTTTCAGATAGGGAAAACGAAACGCTTAAACAAATGCATGAAATAAAATCAAAATGTTTTTGCACTGACTTTCATTATAAATAAACTTGCCATTTTATTTAATTTATATCATCTACAACTTGTAATTATGTAATTTTAACAAAAAAAAACATGCTTAGTGCAAACGTAGAATGAGTTTTCCACTTTTATTGCAAGTATTACCGAGAACAAATAAATTTTACACTCTAAATAATGACAAAGGCGCCGAAACGGACGGCAGAAAACTACTTTAAATAAAAATAAAAACTTATAAGGGTTCCACTGAATAACGGTTAAGAAATATACTATTTCTTTAAAAAAATTATAAATATTTTAAAATATGAATCTACTTAAGTAAAAAAAAATCCTGTTTCCTGTAATGATATAATATAATAATGTTAATATAAAAATAATTTTAAAAAATCCTGTTTCCTGTAATGATATAATATAATAATGTTAATATAAAAATAATAAAAAAAATAGTTGTTGTTTACTTTAAATTACGCTTTTGTTATTTGTCCAGCTTTTTTACTTTGGCGATGGAAGGATAACCTGTGTTCAATATGATATAAAGTTATTTTTTTCTTAAAAAAGCATCGCAACAAAAATTTATATGGAAAAATATTGATATTAAATAATAAGAATCAATTAATTAAATCTTTTAAAAAAGACTATATATAACTTGAAGAATCAGATGAGGTCGTAAATGTGATTAGTTTATGAATATGATATCAATTTGTATATAAGAATCAAGGACTTGAAAATAATTTTGTTAAAGATAAAAAAATAGATTATCTACTTATCTGTTTGCATTATATTTGAAAAGTCGACGTGTAACTTGATTTAAGTATGCTAAATATTATTCCATACTAGCATGTGTTTTTTATAATGTTCATAGTTTCTTTTCCTATCGACATTATTTAAACGTTCATGTTATTTAATGTTTCTACTCTGACACTGTTTTGTTCTTGAACTGTTTGCGGATTAATGTATCTCTATTTGGTTGCTATTATTTGAAAAGTGTAGCACCTTGTGATTAAAAATCAGATTTTATAATTTTATCATTTTTGTTCATTCATTTTGATTATAAATGCTGCATGAATTTGGCGGCATTTGGATTTATAATATATTAATATGTCTTAGTGGGTATTTGGTTATATTAAAATAAAAATTAAACAATAACGTAATGAATTAATGCCAATGATATAAAATAATCCCACATTTCTTTCTTTTTCAGGAACAAAAACAGAAACAAAAACGGATCCGATGACGGCATTGAAGTTCAACAAGACTACGAATCATTTTTACAATAAAGCCTTTCTGATAAAAATTTAGCTTTGTTGTTTTTCTTTCATACTAATAATTATGCACTGGTTCAGGTTGTAGAATTAGAAAATATACATCAATTCAACTGATACATTTAGATCACACATTTCAAATGTTTAAAAAATATTGTATTTCCTTAAAAATCTAAAAGAGTAATAGTTTGGTAGTTATTCACATTTTCTCATGTCTTTGTTTTTTCTTATAATAGCTTGAATAAATATGTCTTTCGCTTATATATTAGATAACTCATGTCAGGTTAAATGTGGGAAGTTAAAGAAAGTAGAAGTTACATAAATAAATATCAAACATTAGCACTGTAAAATTATTATTTAACGTTTGCCTTAATTTATATATGATTTTAATTTCCCTTTTTCGCATTAATAAAAAGTTATTACATGTTGTATAAACATAACTTAACGTTTTTATATAGATAAAGAGTACTGTACTAACATAAATTATTTGCTCTTCAGTTTTAAATGAAACCATATTACATCAAATTATCATTTCCAATTTGTCTTATTTATTTTCTATTAAAATGTGTCATCAACTCACATTTTGATTATGACTAATAACAATTAACCTTAAGGATGTTTTGTTACTTACATCCATTTCAATCGAGAGATATGTGTCTACCGATTTTTATATTAATTCTAAACATTGGATTAAATGCTTAGCATCAAAGCTTTTAAAGGAAAAATTGCAAAGAAAAAGCGTAACATGTGTGTGATGGTGCAGGCTTATCAAAAACTTTAATTCTAGTAAATCAACAACTGATGGTATTCCCATAATGGTTCCCCAAAAACTTTTAACCGAAACTAGATACCATACTTACAAAGCTATTTAAACGTCGAAGTAATGAGAAATGGTTTCCAACATCTTAGGAAATTTCATCAGTTTGCCTTGCATGTAAAAATTCTGGAGATGCAGACCAATCAGTATCCTGTATGTCATGAGTAAGTGTCTAGAATCTGTGATAAATAGAGAAGTGGTCAGCCACTTTAGTAAAGATTACCTATTCAGTGACATTCAATATGATTTCTGTTCTGCTAGATCAACAGTTGATGTGCTAATTGTAATATCATACAAGATTCGTAAATCTCTTGATGGAGCTTCGTTTCTAGTACAATAGTTCTTAGCATTTCAAAGGTTTTTGATAAGGTCTACTTCACAAGATTGTCGGCTGCGGAATAGCTGGAAATGCCCTCTCAATTATTTAATCTATACTCTCTTACAGGATTATGAGAGTAGTCGTCGATGGGCAGAAATCATAAGCCCATAGTATGAACGCTGACGTCTCGCATGGTTTGAAACTGGGCCCAACTTTCTTCCTGAGCTTTATCAATGATTACCCAAAACACATTCTTAGATCATTCGTAGACATTTATGCAGGTGACACCATAATCTATGGCAACATTTCAAAGGCCGGAAATGACCAACATTTTTACTGATTTTCTCTCTTGTGATCTTAAGCACGTGGTGCAATAGGGAAAAGGGTAGCTGGGTAATTTTAATACATCTAAATTCGTACGTATCTATCTGATTATAATCACTCTGATCCCAAAAGGCTCCAGTTGAAATGAATGGTACTCGCCTCGGAAAAGCACCACCTTGAAAAGCTTCTTGGACTGACTTTTACATTTGATCTGAAATGAAGCACATACATCAAATCTCTTGCCAATATCGCTGGGAAAATGGTTGGATCATTTTACTGCTCTAGGAAATATCTGTCGATGTAATCTTCTGTCTGTATAAGAGCATTGTACATCCTAAAATGGTGTATTGTTCCCTCATCTGGGATGGGGCTGCTTGATTTTGACCTATCCTGCATTGATTGAGTTCAAAGCCGGCTTCGAAACCTAGTAGGTGATGTCTTTTTCTCTTCCCTGCAGCTTCTTTCAAACAGAAGTTCTAGTTTCTGCGCTATCGTTATTGTCATAGCAAGTGCTTGTCTGAGCTCCGGTCTATGGTCTCCTCTTTGCCAAACTTTCCAAAAATAACATTCGACTAACTACACAATCACTATCAACAATTTCCCCTACTGTATTTGTGCTTAAATCTAAACACACAATCCACGAACAAAGCTTCTTACCTTGAACTACCCGCCTATGGAACACTGCTCCGCTGGCCTGTTTCCAAGCCGACTACAATATGGTAGGCTTCAATTCCAATGTAAACAAATTCTTGTTGAGCAATTCCCCAAAATAATCAAATTCTATTCAACTTTTACCATTACCGATTACTAAACTAGCACCTTACATCATTCATTAACCCTTATCCTTAGTGACCTTCGGGGTTGAAATGTATTCACTCTTTTGTAAAAAAAAAAATTTAAGTCTAAGATGCTTGCAAGATAATTTTGCCTCTCATTTATTTCTGTTATAAAAATAATTTTTGATAACATAACTAATTTAATTGAAAATATATAACATTGTAAAAATAATAATGATGTATCATTTAAATTAAAATATCGCTTATACATTCTTCGCATAGTATTGCATGTATTAAAAAGTGCGTCCGATTTTTAAATAAAATCATTATTCCAAATATAAATCAGTTTAGTAAATTCCCTTTTAAAAGCTTTTTCTCTCTCCAAATTTGCTATCAAACTCTAACACACTGTCACTTAGAACTGTTAATCAACGTCATTAGCAGTTGTGTCAGTGTTTATATAATACGCCGTAAATATACCATTCCAGTAACACCATTTTATTACTTGGTTTACAGTGTTTACAACTCTTGTAAATTTCTGATGTTAAAACATCTTACATTAGTAAAAAAAACATTAGAGTACAGTGTCAGTACTTTACAAGAAATAAAAACTATAATTTAGATGTAGCAAGAATCTCTTTATTATCAGTAGAAAATATAATTTAAAGGGTGAATGCATACTCCCAAATTTGCATATAATTTATTATCAATTTTCTGTAAAACACTAGACACATTCGTTTTTATTTTGTAAATTTTTCTGATGCATAAGCATATTATGTCAGCATTAATCTATGTCAATTTAATTAGCTTTATGTTTTACCTTCGCTTTGGTGTTATTTTGATGCTAGTTTAAAGAGACGTCTTTTAAATATTTATGACCACGATATTTGTGACTACTATGCATGGATTTATTTTTTTTACTTGGGGGTAAGGTTTCTCAAGGTCCGGAGTCACTGTAAGAAAAGAGTTAAGCCTACGTAGGTAGTGAGATCACATGATCACTAATGATGGAACTTATTATTTAAGAAGGCAGCTAAACAGGAACTTATTTACATTACATTTGAAAATGACCATGCTGAAGTCAAACGGAAAGCAAACCCACGTTATTGTGTGTCACAGACGGACAGTTATAGGAAAGAAACTGTGCTCATGGAGCATTTTAGTTTTAGGCCCAGATAGAGAGTGGGGGGGCTGTTGAAGGTTATAGCTAGAGGAGTATTTGTTGCGAAAGTTTTACAGGGGAACCATAGATTCGAGCACCGGTCATAAAAATAATGATGGAGCAGAGATAGACAGCTATGTGAGAAATATAAAGTAGAGGGGCGAAAAGCCTTCGACCACTAAATTTCCTAGGCCGTTTTATACCCTGTCAAGGCAAAGATGCAAAGAAAACAAATTGTGGAAATATCTTCACAACTTTACCTTGATATTTGTAGATTTACAGGAAAAGCTGTGTGAACAATATGAAAACGAAAAAATGTAATAACGTCTTTTTTTTTTACATATTTCTATCTAAAAATATGTGAATTTATCTCAATAAATAGATAGTGTAATGTTAAATTGGTAAATTATATAATTCCAGAAATGTTATTTTCTGTATGCTTACTTTAAATGAATGTTGTGAATCTTCCTATCATTTGCTTAAGGAATTTTATCACGAATTTTTACAGGTCTGACGAATATAGTTGTTAATGAATATATGCTGGGGTATGATCTTTTCTCTTGTTACTACATCTTTCTCATGGAGGAGGCGTTTCTAGTCGTTATATACGCTATTGTTTTTTGTTTTGTTTTATTTTTCATAGAAGGTTCTTGACTGAAATCCAATATCTGATTCCTCCTTTAAAATGTTCATAGCATGAAGAAGTATAATTATCGCCGCTGTAAGAAAAAAAAACTCTCCGTTTTAATTGTTCCCGTCTATAACTGACTTCAACAAGAATAATTTTTTTCTAAAAATTTTCGGATGTAGAACACAAAACCTACGAACTACTTCTATGCTAACTGCAAGATATTATATTCTCAACAAACGCCTTTTGAACTGTAATGAAAGTTTACTCATTCTGTCCATCATTTTAATCATCCTTTATTCATCATCCAGCTGATACTCTTATTGACCTTGTTCTCGAGTAGCCTTTGTTCTTAATATATGGCGTGATATTAGTAGAAAAAAACGACGAAATATGTGTCTACCACATTTATATCCTTTTGAAAACACAGTCAACCCTGCTAGTAAGTAACATAATAAATATAACATTTTTTGGTTTCCTAAGACTCTTTAGATGTTACGAACTATATGTCATGATGTTACAACAGTGGTGAATGCTATATTCCAATTTAGCTATACAGGATTAGACGTCACGATTTTTTTCTAGAATCTCCAAAACTTACGTAGACAAATGCTTTCACAAGTGTTCAAAGTTATACAATCTTTTTTCTATTGACAACATATACTTGATATCAAATCGTTGCCGCAGCAGTTTATTTTGCACTGCATTTGTCGATGAAACAATGACGAGCTTAATGCGCGAATATGGGATTGTTGAATCCATAAGTGATATTATGAACCAAAAAATTATTCCTATCAATCGATCGTTCTTATGTTTACTTAGCAGAGAACGGACACTCAGTTTTTACCCATGTTTGAAATCTCTTGGCAATATAAGTGTGATTTACAATGATTTTTCCATGACTCGATTTCGAATTTTGTTTGGCCTTTCAACCTTGCTGATCGCTACAAAGGCGTTCATGACAAATTGCAATCTTTTTTTAAAAAAACATTATGATCGTCAGTATTTATGATAAGTTTTCCTAATGCGAAAAATGATTAACATATTCATCTTTTTTCTGGAGCAGCTAATGTAAAATAATATTGATTTCTAAGAGCAATAGAGCAGGTAGCATTTTAATCTCAACTTTTGAATTGGATAAAAATATAATTACTTTATCTGCTACTCCACGATGGCAAAACTTAACTCGAGCATACGGAAGCTTGTTATGATGCTAAAATGTCACACAACAGTTCATTGCACGCGAAAATCATGAAAATAATTATCGTCGAACCTGCCAACACTCCCAGTAATAGAAGACGTAAAGCTCTATGATCTGAGACGGATGGCTTGACAAATATTGCAGCTGTTATTCAATTAACTCTAAATAAGTCCTTAATGCGACATGGGTGCCTAGAAACATCACGCAAATTGTACGTCTCTGCATTCCTGAAAATAAACGATAATCTATCTACTCAAATTTTGGAGGAGGTAATGCTTGACATAATGAATCTCTGAGAAAAACAGGATAGATATTAAACACTTTTCCTATACTGAGGACGGGTAAAATGTAGTGATTTATCTTCCTTTCCAGAATATCGTGTCACTTTAAGTCATGATAGAAAGCTTATATTTCTGTAAGGATTTGTATACAACTGGCCAACTTATAGATAGTCTACAACAACATGTCTTTTCTTGGGGGCCAATTTTATTGTTTCACCTTGTATTACATGATTACATTGTTGAAAAACAATATTTATTAACATGCAAATTTCATTTCGCATGACATCCTGAGAATGTACATGACAAATAGTTCCCTAAAAACCTAAATATTTTTTAGAAAGAATTTTTTATATTTTTATATTTTCCTTCGTAACATATGAGTCTTTCAACATTCAATATAATTACCGAAGCGTTTGTCATTCAAAAGCCACAATTGGCGCCCTACCTTACCTCTGCATTCAAGAGAATCTTTATGATAGATGGTCATTACGGTTGTAAAAAAGCTAATTGCGTGACTGACCTGAACCGAGGTTGCAAAATAAAAATCATTTCTTCCCTCTTCTCGAGTCTCCTTACTACAAGTAACAATAAAGATGGGAACTATCCACGTGTTACTTTCCTCTATTAGTATATCCACTAAAATATCGTTCGTCTTTGACGTTAAAAGAGTTTCCTCAGTCCCAGCAGCTAGACTTTGGTATGTTTGCACATTATTTACTTCATTCTTCCAACAACAACAACAACAACAACAACAACAACAACAACAACTATATATATATATATGTGTGTGTGTGTGTGTGTGTGTGTGTGTGTGTGTGTATACATATATTGTAGAGGGAATTAGACCTATAGTAAAGGGCAAAGTTTATTTTAATGAATTAATACTTTTAAAAACAGTGCTCATAGTCATGTAGATATATAATAAGCTCAATAGATAAAAATATTTATAATGTATTAATCTATATAATACTAAAACTCTATGGATCTTGTATGTTTGCAATCAGATTTCCGGTTTTCAACATCCGGTTGCGCATGCGTAAATAGCAACGTCTTCAATCCGTTATTCCAATTCCGGAATTTTTATATCGCTTTTAATACAAACAATTTCATTTAATTTGATCAAATAGTTTTTTGTTTTTTTTTAACGGCTAAAAACATTCAACTTCGTAAAGTCTGTCGCAGTTTCAAAAAAACTTCTCCCTTTTAAAAAACAAAAGTAAACAAACAAGAAAAACAACACTCATTATTAATAGAAGCAGCGGCGGTGAAAGAAAACACCTCTCACTTTCCCTCTAATAGATTTCAACACTCCTACTCCCTCTGTTTTCTATACGTACGCGAGAAATCTTTAATTCATGTCATTATAAATAAATAATTTTATAAAATCAACCGTAGTTTTTTTTTTGTTTTTTTTTAACGGCTAAAAACATTCAACTTCGTAAAGTCTGTCGCAGTTTCAAAAAAACTTCTCCCTTTTAAAAAACAAAAGTAAACAAACAAGAAAAACAACACTCATTATTAATAGAAGCAGCGGCGGTGAAAGAAAACACCTCTCACTTTCACTCTCATAGATTTCAACACTCCTACTCCCTCTGTTTTCGTTACGTACGCGAGAAATAGTTACGTGTATGTGTGAGAGAGAGAAAAAGGGAGCGATGTAAAACTGGATAGAGTTATCCCCCTTAACTAATGCAGACCTTTTTACTAGAGGGCGTTATTACAAAAAAATTTCTTTTTCTTCTTCCCATGTTTTTTAAAGTCTTACATTTCCAAACGGAAAGCTGAATCGGTAAATGCACACATTTCTATTACATTAAATAGTGTTTTCCTTTGTTGTTTTTAAACAGCAAATACTTGAATCATATGTTTTATACATATTAAATCCATTTTTTAAATCCAATATATTTTTTAAATCCAATATTTTAAATTCATCAGAAGTTTTTACACAAAAACGGAAAGCCGCATTGCTAAATGCACACGTTTCTATTACATTAAATAGTGTTTCCTTTTGTTGTTTTTTTAACAACAAATACTTGAATCATATGTTTTACACATATTACATCCATTTTTTAACACATTTAATATTTTAAATTTTTCAGAAGTTGTAACACAAAGCTGTAACAAATTATTTTACATTCTTTGTAGAACTTTACTAATATGTCACACAACCAAATAAAAAGTAAAAAACCCAAACTCAACGACGAAACCAATGTGGATCAGCAACAAGCTGGTCCCTCTGGCATGCCACAACTTACTGAAACTGAACAACAAAGACGAACTCGACTGATTCGTTCTAGAGAAACGTATAAACTTCAAAGAGCTTCTGAAACAAGTGAACAAAGAGAAATTCGCTTGAAAAAACAAAGGGAAAAAGATTATAGATATCGAAATTTAGAAACGCCGCAGCGAAGAGAATACCGACTGAGCATGCAAAGAATGCGAACACAAGAGACAAGAAATAATGAAACAACAGAGAGGAGAGAAGAGAGACTGAACAGGCAGAGAATTAGAGCTGAGCAAAGACGAGCTAGCGAGACAGCACAACAAAGAGAAGAGAGACTGAGTAGCCAAAGAATAAGAGATGAACGAAACCGAGGTGACGAGAATGTTGTGGAAATAAACAACATACTTGCTTTGCGAAATAGTCAATAAAATTTACAGCGCAGAGCAAACTTACAGGGAAATGTTGGAAATTTGAATAAGCTATGTTCTCATTGTAAAGCAAAACTTTTTGTTGGAGAAACTGCACATTTTTGTTGCATGAATGGCAAGGTTAGATTGCCAAAGTTGCACAAGTTGCCACATGAACTCTATTATTTGTATGCTGATCAAGGTGAAGAAGCTCGCCACTTCAGAAGACACCTGAGACAATATAATAGCCTGTTTCAAATGACATCTTTTGGTTGCAAAGAAATCAAGCCACAACACGGATGGAATCCATCTATAGTTATTCAAGGGCAGATTCATCACTATATTGGATCATTATTACCTGAGCCAGACAATCAAGCTCAGTTTATTCAGATATACTTTCTTGACAAAGAATATAGTATTGATGTTCGGATGAATATGTACCCGAACATTGAGTTACGTCGGAATATCATAGAAAATATTGAGTATATTCTAAGACGTGCTAATATCTATGTGACTGCATTTCAACAAACTAAGGACATGATATACAACATACCTAATGCAGTTATTGTTATAGATCCTACGAGGAAACCGATTAATGAGTATGAAAGGCGATACAATAATCAGATTTTTAATGAAGTAGGAATTATTATTCAAAATAACAATGAACAGCAAACAACATCACGCCACATAATATTGAGAGAAAAAGGTGGTCAGCTTCAAACAATATCGGATATCATCGATCATATGATCCACTACAGTATGTACTGTTTTTCCCTGATGGTGAGGATGGCTGGCATCCCGAGATGACAATGACAAATAACCGGAAATTAACTGCTATGCGTTATTATGCCTACCGCATTATGATCCGTGATGATGAATTTAACCAAATATTAAGAGGTGGGAGATTGTTTCAGCAGTATGTTGTGGATATGGCAGGAAAAATTGAAGTAGATCGTTTGAACTACATTAGATTGAATCAATCCTCTCTTAGATCTACAACATACAGAGGTTTTGTCGATGCGTTACATGATAATGATGATCTTAGTAACATAGGCAGAAAAGTTATTTTGTCATCAACATTTGTTGGTGGTCCACGATATATGATGGAAAGATGTCAAGATGCTATGATGTATGTTAGAAAATATGGGACTGCAACTTACTTCATCACAATGACATGCAATCCAAATTGGCCTGAGATTAAGGATAATCTCATTGAGAACCAATTTCCTCACGATCGACCAGACATAATTGCAAGAATTTTTGATTTAAAAAGAAAACTTTTCATTAAATATTTAACAGGAACACAAGGTCTGTTGGGTAATTGTATTACCTACGTTATAAGTGTTGAATACCAGAAAAGAGGTTTACCACACCTACATTGCCTGCTATGGATGGAAGAAGAATCTAAACCCAGACCCCAGAATTATGATGATTTTGTTCAAGCTGAAATACCAAATAAAGTCGAACATCCAGAAGAACATGAATTGGTATTGACGCATATGATACATGGACCAAACTGCAACAGTACATCTCTGTGCTGGAAAAATGGGAGCTGTTCAAAGAGGTACCCAAAACAATATAGTGATGAAACAAGATGTGGATATGATTCCTACCCTATTTATAGGCGAAGGTCACCAGAAATGGGAGGTCATCAAGGCTATAAAGAAGGTAGAAATGAACCTATAACTTCCAAATGGGTTGTACCTTACAACATGACTCTCTTGAAGTTATTTAATTGTCACTTAAATGTAGAAATATGCACTTCTGTAAAATCCATTAAGTATGTAATTAAATATACATTAAAGGGAAGCGATCAGGCAGTTTTCAGTGTAAGCAAAGACGAAATTAAGCAATACTTGACAGGAAGATATATTGGACCATCAGAAGCAGTTTCGATGATACTGGGATTTCCAATTCATGTTAGAGAACCTGCAGTTGTTCGTCTTCAGATACATCTCCCTGATCAACATATGATCTATATTCAAAGGACAAGCAACAGAGACCTTAATAGAAATGCTTCTTGCACAACTCTAACAGAGTTTTTCAATATTTGCCAGAATGATGAATTTGCCAGAACACTCTATTACTCGGATGTCCCAAAATACTATGTGTGGCAAAATAAGAAATGGCAAATAAGAAAAATGGGTAGAAGAATAGTTGACCACCCAGGAGTTTTTGAAGCAAATATTCTTGGTCGTATGTACACAGTCTCACCAAATAGTGGTGAATTGTACTTTTTGCGGCTACTACTTCACCATGTAAAAGGACCTAATTCTTTTGAATCTCTGCGAACTGTAGCAGGTCATATATGTCCATTATTTAAAACTGCTTGCAAAGAAAGAGGATTACTGCTTCATGACAACCACTGGATACAAACAATGGAGGATGCAGATAAAACGAGAATGCCAAGAGCGATAAGGGATCTGTTCATTGTGATACTTTTAAACACAGAATGTTCAAATCCTCTTGAGTTGTGGGAAAGATTTTCCAACTCCATGGCAATGGATTACTACAATGCAATGCAAATCCAAGTCAACAATCAGAACATGGTCAATAAAAATGCCATCAACAACACGTTGAGGTACATAAATGATAAACTTTGTGCTGCTGACAAATCACTGCAAGATTTTGGATTGCCTTTGCCTCAGAATTTACCTAATGTGATTCACATAAATAGAGCCATAATGGATGAGCAAAGTTACAATATAGCAGAGCAAATGACATATGTAAAGACACATCAACATTTATTAAATGACGAACAATCGATTATCTACAACTTTATATGCAGTTGCTTAAACACAGACTCATTGATTTTCATCGATGCTCCAGGAGGCACAGGAAAGACCTTCTTAATAAAACTTCTTCTTTCAAAAGTAAGGAGCTTAGGACAAATTGCACTGGCTGTAGCATCATCAGGTATTGCTGCAACATTGATGCCTGGTGGTCGCACTGCTCATTCCAGATTCAAGCTTCCTCTCAATGTAAGAGAAAATAATGTTTGTAATTTTGATAAACAATCAGAAACAGCCAACTTGATAAGGGCAGCAAAACTTATTATTTGGGACGAATGTCCAATGATAAGAAGGGAGAGTTTAGAGACGTTCGATAGGACTCTCAAGGATATATGTGGAAACAATGAAACATTCGGAGGGATATTGACGGTGTGCAGTGGTGACTTCAGGCAACTACTACCAGTCATAAAAAGAGGAAATGATGCTGACATTTACAATGCTTGCATCAAAGAGTCGTTTTTGTGGCGTAAATTTTAGAAATTTTATTTAAAACAAAACATGAGAGTTCAAGATGATGATGATGAATACTCTAAATTTATTATAAAGATTGGTGAAGACAAACTTGAAAAAAATGAAAATGGTGAGATTGAACTGCCTGAAGATTTGATAATCCGTGCAGATAATGTTGACCAATGCATTGAATACATTTATCCTTCGTTTGACAATCTAGAAATGTTTGCGGAAAATTGCATATTAGTACCATTTAATGATACAGTTAGAACAATAAATCATAATTGTATTGAAAAATTTCCTGGACAAGTCAAAGAATATTTGTCATTTAATTCTGTTCTTGAAGGAACAGAAGCTACACATTACCCAACAGAATTTCTTGATTCGATAGAGTTATCAGGATTACCTCCACATAAACTTGAACTCAAGAAAGGAGCTCCAATCATATGTATGAGGAATATTGATCCACCACGCTTATGTAATGGTACAAGACTAATAATAGAGGAGCTGTATAATAATTTGATTGTTGCTAAAATTATTGCATCACAGTTTGAAGGAGAAATCGTTTTAATTCCAAGATTGAAAATGGTCTTATCTGAAGGTGACAATATTCCGTTTGCCAGAGTCCAGTTTCCTATACAATTAGCATTTGCTATGACTATTCATAAGTCTCAAGGACAGACCTTACATAAAGTTTTAGTTTATCTAGACAAACCTGTCTTTCAATATGGTCAACTATATGTTGCACTCAGTAGAGTTAAGCGAAAGGAAAACATAAAAGTTTTTTTAAAACACTCAAATTGTACAAAAAATGTTGTAAATAGAAAAGTATTGTCTTAGTTTTAGTGAAAGCATATGAATACAATATTTATTTTCTGTACAATAAGTGCTTAAGCACCCGTGCTTTTCAGCGATACATATTCAATAAAATAAATTGATTAATATAATTAATCTGGATATAAGAGAGTTAGAACCTGATAAGAAGTCTCAATTAAGCAAAAGGATAACAAAAGTTTTCTTTAAAAAAAATTAATTGTACAAAAAATGTAAATAGAAAAGAATTGTCTTAATTTTATTGACCTTATTATTAACATACAAATTAAATATTTTACACAATGGGTACTGAATGTTTGCTTAAATTAAATGAAAAAAGTTACATTTTATTTTCATTTTCTATTTAAAAAGCCATTATTAACATGTGGAGAGTGTTTTTTTTATTATTCTGTACTTTCAACTAACAATTTCATTTAAAAGATGATATATCAAAATTTGAATTTAACTATAATAAGGATTATGATACCTGTTCAGTGCATATTTACCTATAAGTATGACCAACCACTTATAATTCAGTAACTGTAATTTAAAAAAAAATAACAATTATAATAAACAGAACGACTCATAGAAATCTATCTATATTCTTTTTTCATTTTAATATACTTTCATAGAAATGCTTCTGTTATGTAAAAAAAAACTATTTTCTTTATGCCACAAGTGTCACGCTCATACATGAATTCCATAGCTAATATAACGTACTGACCCAACGGGTCACGGGTGGTCTAGTATTGAGTATAAAAATTGATAATTACAAATTATGAATCAGTTTCAAAAGGAAAAACAAACATCGTTTCGAAAACGATATTCATTTCATTAATTGACAATAATAGACTTTGTTTTCGGATATCATCTCCTCATCAGCACAAAATGAGGGGGGGGGGAGTTTAAGACACCTAAATAAACTAGCATTTTTGTAGTAAATGAGGCGGATAGTTCTTATTGAGCTTTATTAGAAAATTTGTTTTAATGTTCGTCAGTATATATGTGTGCATGCTGCTAAATTTTGGCCACGAATCTGACCAGTTAAGTTTATTTAAACGAGCCGATTTAGTAAGGTCTCGCTCCAGATCACCCCCACCACTCGTTTCCCTTTAAGTGGGGGGGGGTTGTTCGCTGGCTTTACGTTTCTCAATTAGCAGTATTTCGGTCTTAAGATGTCCTAATCAGATTTAATTTTTAAGACCAAAGAAATCCACCAGAGAACGACCAATAGAACCATCAACTACGCAATATATCATAATTATATATAATTTTCTGTATGTCCTTATTCTAATTAATATTACTTTAAGGATTAATTAAGAAAGAAGGACACTCAGCTACAATGAGTTAGAATACCCAATGAGGGCAATTTTCTTTTTCACAAAATAATGAATTCGGGAACCTGCTTATACATCAAGTCAATATAATCGGGTTCAAACATAGTTTTTAACATTAAAAAAATATTTTGGAGCACCTCGGTCACAATTAAATTAAATTTCAAAAGCATTTCAAGTTATGTCATTCGTAATTAACTTTCTTTCAATATTTAAAACATTTCGGTTTATTTGATTTATTATTACAATAATTCTTTCTTAAAAGATCATAAATGCATTTCGAATTTTCACAACGAAATTTAGATAATATTTCCAAGTGTTTGGTTCATTATTAAAATTAATCTTCTCCTCAAAAAAATCATCAAAATTCATTTTGAATCAATTTACCCTTCACACTGAAATTCAGAAAGATCCCAAGTTTTTTCCTTTCGTAATTAGTTTTCTCTCAAAATTCAGAGTACATTTCAAAGTATTTAATTTAGAATTAATAATAATTGCCTTTCCAAAAGACCATCAAAATTTCGTTTCGAATCAATTTTCTTTTTCACAATAAAATTCAGAAAACATCCCAAGTTAATACATTCCATAATTAGCCTTCTCTTAAAATTCAGAGTACATTTCAAAGTATTTGGTTTATTTTTAAAATTAATTTTCTTCGCGAAGGATCATAAAAATATCTCCAGTTCTTTTCCGTTTATGATTAAACCATTTAAAATTCAAGATATATTTTAAGTGATTTTATTTATAAAGATAATTTCCATCTTAAAGATCATTACAAAGGTCATTTCGAATTTACAAACCTTTCAAGTCAATTAACCCTTTTTTCAAAGCAATTAGCTTATTATTATTATTATTATTATTATTATTATTATTATTATTATTATTATTATTATTATTATTATTATTATTATTATTAAAAGGAACATCCCTCTTAAAAACCATTACAAGGATCATTTCAAATTGAATCAACTCTCACGACACCTGTAAATTTAGTCATTGATTAATGCTGTATAATTTGATTGCTTAAGAAAATTGAAGTTTCGACTATGTAGAACCTCTATTAAATTCAACTAGATCAATGTGTAAAATCTGTCTCTGTTCAATGAAGGAGAAATCCTACTAGGCTGAGGAAAGAGAATCAATATAATTTTTCGAAAATACTCTTCAATCAAGACTTCAGGAACATTAATAAATCAGTTTAATTTCAATTAATTAAACCTTCAATTAATGCACACAAAAAAATCTGCTTCCTTAAAAATTATTTTTTTAAATTTAGAAAAGTTTCAAGAGTGAGTACAAATAATTTTGTCTTCATAAATTATGAAAAGTTCGCGTATCATCGAGAGCATAATATATAATGAAATATTATATTTTTCCGTTAAAAACTCACAAACATTAAAAGCACTTTGATCGAATAAGTTCTCCCTTCAAGAAATCATTACAAATTCAGGTCACACTTCACGCATAATGTTCACAATCGATTATCTTCAAAATCATAAAAATTCACGAAGCATTCAAAGTAAAATCCCATAATCTTTCCCTAAACATTATTAAAAATTCAGAGAACATTTTATGTTTAGTTGCATTTCTTCTTTAAAAATTATTAAAAATTCATGTATCATTAAACGTTTAATCCCATAATATTTCGTTAAAAATTATTCAGAATTCAAAGAAAATTTTAAGGACCATGTTAAAATAATTTTTCCATCTAAACAGTATAAAAAGATCAGAAGCATTTTCGTTCGAATCAAAAATTCACGAATTCGAATAATGTTTCTTTAACAAAATTATTTAAAGAATTCAGGAAAACACTATGTTTGAATACTTAAACATCACTCTATAAGTAATTTTGTTCTTGGAAACTTTGTAAAAATTAAAAAACCCAAGTTTAACTCTATTTGTAACTCACCATGTTGCCACCATGGGGGTCAACCAACACGAACAGGAGAACACGAGAAAGAGAGAGAGAGAGAGAGAGAGGAGATGTGTAAGCGAGGTATTTACTATAACATTCCACCATAACTTCATAAAACATTACGCCATAATAATAAAAAATATCTTCGATAATTTTAAAAATCTCTCTTACCCTTAAAAACTTTCAAAGAGTAGAAGGAAGGTGGATAGTGAGAGAGAGAGACAGACAGAGACAGAGACAGAGAAGCAGGGTTCCATCACACCCCATCCACTACTCATAACCACAATTAAACAAAACTGTCGAACAAGAGTCCTATATTTTTTTTTCAAAATCTGAATTGAAGGGATAAAGTAACATATTAATTACAGAGTTTCCTAATGAATTCAAGATCTAAAAAGTCAAATGTTTTACAAAAAGAGTCCTACATTTTCTTCAGCCTGAAAAAAAGAGCAAATTAAAATGTTAAGAGGTTTTTTTTTTTTTTTTAGTTTATTTTTCGAGCAGGTGATGTGAGGGAATTTGGACCTTTTTTCTCTTTTCATGTAACATTACCCCGCTTATATATATATATATATATATATATATATATATATATATATATATATATAAAGGTATTTTCAGAAGGCTAGAACAATGCAGGGATGTACAGTCGTTGTGAGAAGATAAATAAATATATGAATAATAAATAATTCAATATTTTTTCTTTTATATATATATATATATATATATATATATATATATATATATATTACATAGGCGCCACCACTTATCAAGACCGATAGGCCATTAAGGATAAGGGTTAAAGAGTGTAGAGTAGTCAAAAGGACAATATAGTAATCGATAGTAATGGAAGTTCGGTAAATTTGTTAACTTAAGTGGAACGGCTCATCAGAAACTTGTTCACGTTGGACTTGAAGACAACCATATTATAGACAGCTGAAAAGCAGGAAAACGGAAGACAATTCCACAGGCGTGCAGTTCTAAGAAAGAAGCTTTGATCATGGAATATATGTTTAGGTTTAGGCACAGATAAAGAGTGTGGCAAATTATTGATGATGTTTTCAGGTAGTTTAGTGTTTCTTGTGAAAGTTTATATATATATATATATATATATATATATATATATATATATATATATATATATATATATATATATATATATATATATATTCATTTATCTACCTGAATTTTAACTGTGGGTGGTATTTACTTCCAATGGTCCTTTCGGGTAATTTTTCATTCTGAGAGTTGGATTATTTTCTTTGTTTTTGCAAACTCTGTCTCGCTCAGACTATATATATATATATATATATATATATATATATATATATATATATATATATATATATATATATATATATATATATATATATATATATGCATTTACTTAGAGATACTTTTTTGTTCATCTCCTTTTATTTCGGAGAGGGGCACATTTTTAATTTGTTTTTCAAACGAAGGTTTTTCTTTTCAATACACTATTTTTGTTATTAAGAAGTATTCTTTGTGGAATTTGATTCAGAAAGGGTACACATTTTCTTATGCATCGGTCTTTTGTTTGTATATCACATTTAGTTTAGCATAATTAAATCAGGTCTCCCTTCAACTCTCTTGAAGATTAAAGAAACGAATTTTGGCGATTAATCGAGCTCCTGCTGAATCATACCTAAATAAGTCGCAGTATCTCAAAAAAAAAGGTATTGACGATGAGGCCCCCAGATCTGTATAAGAACATTCCGTTTGGGTGGAGAAATCAATGGTATCTTTAACTATCTTGTCAATGATATCATTGGCATCTAGTGTTCTTTTACACCAAGAGTGCATGGTGTTATTTGCAATGATTCAACTTAAGTGATTAATCAAGAATAAAGGTTTCCCGGATAGGGGCCATTTCCAAAAAAATATTTATTTGCGCAATTTTCCAGGCTAGTCGCACAGTTTTTAAATCTAGACAAAAAATTATAGATAATCATTCGATCGTTTTCGATTTCTCTGCAATTGAACGTGGGTCTCTATTTATGGAAGATCGTACGTATAGGGAAGTAAATAACTACTGGCCTCCGGCGAATGAAAATGGATAACAAGATTTTCTAATTCTTTCCAGTAGATAACTTAACTAATCAGACTTGTTTTGTTCTCTTTCTATCATCCAAGACACAATATATCTGTAGTTTGCACATGGAATTCTCGATTTTGCTTATGTAGTCCAAAATCTGAAAATGTGTCAGAAATAATTTTCACATCATTGGACAATCGAGGCCTTGCCGTGATATTCGTCTGAAGAATGGAAATCCTAGTCAGGCTGGCACATTTGATGTATAAAAGGATTCCATGCATTATAAGGAAAATTGTACAAATTCCAATCACTTCTTTGTTGTTGAATATGCTGCTTGGCGTTACCTTAGGTATTTCTGTTCAACGTTAAGTGTATTTGTTGAAAATTATTTTAAGTAAATAAAAAAGCAGTTAACACCGTGCGTAGCTGCTCCGAAGCGAGGTTTCAAACAAATACTTCCTTCCTGACTCTCTTCACAGGTTTCTTAACCAAAAGTAATAATGAAGATAATAAATTGGTATTAGAAACGATGAAGGTTACAGAAAGAGGTTAGCAGAAAATGAGTTCCAAAAATTCGAATTTCTTAGAAAAAGGAATTAACCCTTTGTAAAATATAATACCGTAGTTTTGCTTCCCAGATGACTACAAAGTATTCATTTTTAAGTTCAATGTAAATGAATTCATGTTGAGCCGTCAGATTCTACTCTATTACAATTATTGTTATCAACGATTACCGTTTGATCTCACCGTCCACCTGACAAGCACAATAAGTATCGTCGAGTGTAATTTAGCCTTTGGTAAACTGCGACTCATTTGTAAAAGAATCAAACCAACTAAAACAATAGAAAAAGAGAATGAATCAAACAATTCTGTGCATTATCTGCCATACTAGTACTACGAATACTTTATTCTCAAGAAGATCTCTCTTTAAAATAATATATTCTTTCTATTGTTTATGTATAAACACAGCCATTCAAAACCTCTAAAAGCATACGTTATCAATATTTCCCTGTCTCAAATTACGTATAATTCGTACAATAGTAAGAGGTTAGGCCCACGTAAACATCTAGGTCATACTTACATTGTTAGGTAGAAGTATATATTCTGAATTATATTCCCCTGTGTAGTTATATAGGAATAATGTTTTCAACACACATTTTGCAGTTTTCAATTTTCGAATAAAATCAGATTTTTGTCGATTGGTATGTGTCCGTCATACAAACCAACAAAAGTAGAGAAATTACATTCAAAATATAAAGATTTTTCGATTATTGCATGGCTTATTTAAAATTGTTGAGTAGAATAAAAATCTTACAATAATTAATGAACAAATTAGGGTAATATATTGCATAAATCATCCGTATAGATAATTACAATTTTCTAAATAATTTCAATATTTTATTCTTATAATCTGTAAGTATCTGATTTTTTTTTAATGTTTGGAAACCAAGATTAAATGCCAAAGTGTACAAACATTTTCTCGCAGTATTTCAATATTTAATTGTTATTGTTAAAATATGTTTCTATTTTAATTTCAATAAGATCTTGGGTTTTATTGAAACTATATTTTTCCTCAATCTTCAAATATATTCTTACAGAAAATTGAGAGAAAAGCGAAAGGAAAATGAAAGTAAAAGATTCATGGAAATGACTGATAACAGAGGTATAGACATATGAAGTCAATCTTGATGATTATGCAAATTTTACGAATAATATTTGTTTTAATTACAGAACTACATTTGCTAAGTGAATACAAAATATATCCGTCATTTACTTACGTGTTAGAATACTTAATTTTCATGTAATTTTAAGACGCAAATATAATATGTTCGGCACTATCAGCCTAACTCTAATCTTTGTCTCATCGCCACAATGTCTGTTTTAAATATACGTTAATGAAATATGCTCTGATTAACTCACAACGTACATACTTCCGATTAACCTGAAAAGGAGCAAAATTCAACACATTCATTGTTGGGTTCCCTATATACCACACAGACATATAGTCTTATAGTTTCTTTCTCGGATTGCTAGACTTTTAAATACTCTCAATGATTTCTCCATAGACCCGAGTCAGACATAATCCCAAATTGTAGCTCCTTACATCCAAATCGTAACATGCTATATTTGAGGCAGAAAAAAAGTAAAAAGATCTTAAAATTAGTAATGTTATAAGACTTGAAAGCTGATCCTTCTTTTCTTTTTTTTTGTAATAATTTATGAAAATTTAATAAAGATATTTCCTTAAATTAGTTTTCAAGATATGAGGAACACGGTGCATTTCAAAAATACACACTACACATATGGATACACGCGCCCACACACACACACACACACACAGACACACACACACACACACAGATATATATATCTATATAAAGCCTGTGTTAAAGTCAACGAAAGAGAAATTATAATAATATATGTATACGTAGACAGGGATAAACTTTTTAATGCATCTTTGATTTGGATTCGACTCGTACTGGCATTATTACAAAGACAAAAAATCATCGCAAATTCACTCGTTCGTTTATTTGTCGTCCCAAAATCAGTTGGCGTGAATATGTGTAAGTAGCACTACTATTTGGGGGAAAATTTAAATAGAACAGAAGATGTTTATGTAGCTTAGGATTTCAAACATATTGATTTCCTACGCGGTTGTATGACTGCAAAAATTGTCGAATCAACTGAACAATAAACGTAAACCGAACTCTTATTGTCCACACGATTCAACACGAACAATTCCGTCGATGCGATCCGAAACGGTTCCGAACAATTCCGTCGACATGACTCGGCACGGTTGCAAATACTTCCCTTGAAACAACCCGGCACACTACAATTAGACACGATTCCAAACAACTACGCCGATGCGACCCGACACTATGCTTCGACAAGATGCAAAAATTTCCGTTGATACAACCTGACACACTACCAGAGCAATCTCGGAAGTTATTCCTTAAACGACTTTGGTGTCGTCTTTTTATAACCCGTGGATGGACTCATTTTCACCGTATATTGGCCAGACTAATGAGATAATAGCCGTGTAGAAGCATTTAAATGTCTATTATACGTTAATATATATATATATATATATATATATATATATATATATATATATATATATATATATCGTGGATTTAGATATAAAAATTGAGGATGGAATTTTTCTTTATAAAATATTTGATAAAAGAAACGCTTTCCCCTTTAAAATAGTACGTATGCCCCATAAGGATAGCACCTGCCCCGTTTTTGTGTTTTATGGAACCATTATGTCAGAGTTTTTGAGAATAGCTCGCGTTACTCTAAAATTAACAGATTTTATACCACCAGTTTCTAGTTAGTAATAAGGATGATAAAACAAGGTGGAGATAAAAATAAAATATTTAAACAGTTAAATAAAGCATTTGTTCGTTATCCTGATGCTTTTGAATCGTTTAAGATAAACCAGATTATATCGATAAAGGAAATCCAAAACTATATTAGCAATGTATAAATGTATTTATAATTACATATAATAAATTTATATAGATAAAAAAAAAAAAAAATGTATATATGTAAAAATAAAATATTTTTAACCTTTATATATCTAATTTTAAATAAATAAGAATGTAAATATACAAACTACTAACTATAGTGGGGATGATAAGTAGTTAAATGGATTAATCCAAATCTTATAAATACAAGACTGATAAATTAAAAAATTAAAAAATGTATCCATTTTAAATGTGGAAATTGATGAATCGCACAGGTAAGAAATTCATTTTTATACTATGAAAAGGTTAGTAATTACAATTAAGAATAGGAAATTGGGGGAAAAAAATTTTTGTAACTTGTCTTCTTCCTAAGATTAAGGGTGGTGGTGTTTGATCAACACTGCTGGGGAGCCATGATGTAATACACTGTTTTGTTTTTAAATCCCCGAAACAGTGTTTCATGGTAAACAACTGATGATCCCTTAAAAAATATAAAAATTGGTATTATAGTAAATTTGAGAGTTGATGCAGTGATTGCAGGTGATTAAATGACTTACTGACTAGATGTTTTTTTAATGAATGATAAAAAATAATTTTTTGTGTGGTTTCAAATGTTAAAAACTTCAAAGACTATATATATATATATATATATATATATATATATATATATATATATATATATATTGCAATATTTTTTACTTATAATGGAGCATGGTCCCTAAGAATTCAGATATTCTATTTTAAACGCTGCTGCTACGGTCTGACGAATTAAATTAATTCACGTTCCGCTATCAACCAATCAGAAACCAGAATTTTTCCATAAAAATTAAATCTATTTAGCAACCTTGCATATGTTTGTTTGTTTGTTTTTTTGTTTGTTTTTCGTGTCAACATGAGAAAAATATTTTGCTCTTTAGCTGCAAAATAATAAAGTCCGGAACCTGGACAGAACAACTGTCTACTGAGAATTCGTCATCTCCAGGACTTGAATATTTTTCTACGTTTTCACTGATCACAAACCTTACGACAATCAAAATTTTATTGCAAATCGCTAGCGCAATATAACCTTAACATCCATCAAATGGACGTAAAAAATTATGTGAAATAATAAAAATTGCGTGTGGGGGCTTAACAAATCAGCGCTCCGTGTTGGAAGACAGTATTTCATGATTATATGATTGAACAACAATTTAAACAATTCCCAGCTGATCCCTGTTTATATACCAAAAATAAAGACAATAAAATAATGATTTTATTTTATGGATCGATGACATTTTAATCGCATTAAATTGTGACGTAATGCTGACCGATGTTAACAGATTAAATAAAAAGAATTCAAAATATCATAGATTTGGGGTATAGAATTTACTCGTGAAATAGAGATTATTAAAATGAATCAATTGAGGTACATTGATAAAATCCTATTGAAATTTGAAATGTGAGAATGCAAGAAACGCTTTACACAGGTCGAAAATGATATTAATAAAAATATACACACAGAATCTGAAATAATCGACGATTATTTATGCCGTGAAATATAGGAAGCGTTATCCATTTAGTGACTGCTACAAGACCCGACATATGCTACACAGTAAAAAGAAAATCACAAAAGTTATCATAACCAACAATGAAGGATTTAAACAGAGCTAAACAAGTCCTTCGTAATTTAAAAGGAACTAAGGAACAGAATTTAGTATTTAGAAAATCAACAAGTCCCATAAAATTAGAAGGATTTTCAGATTTGGGGAAACGATGAAGATCGAAAAAGTATACCTGAATATTGTTTCAGACTATCAGAAAATGGACTTATTATTTCATGGAAATATAAAAAGCAACAGATTGTATCTTTTTGTACGTGTGAGGCAGAATTTATTGCGCTCACACATACAGCGAAAGAAGAACTTTATCTCGAAAATGTCCTAAAGATTGTTTTAACATATATATGCGTTTTTGGAACGGGATTGCATAATCAAAATAATAAAGAAATGGTTTTCTTTTTTAACATGTCATCCCTTTTTAAAATAAAAATAAATCTTTCTTCCATTTTTCTACAGACATATATGTTTTTACATTTAAATAAAATTAATAAATAGCTTCTTTTTACATTCTATAATTTTAAGATCCAAATGACTTCGGTCTTTTTATGTACAATAAGATATAAAAATATGTATTTATTTTTAAACAGAATTAAAAAAAATGAACCAAAATGGCTTCCCCATTATATAAAAAATGGAGGTGTTGCAATATTTTGACTAATAATTGTTTATGGTCCCTCACAGTGGTGAGATTGTATTTATAAACGCTGCAGCTACGGTCTGACGAATCAATTTTATTAACGTTCTGCTAGCTACCAATCAGAAACCAGAATTGCTCCACAAAAATTAAACCTATTTTGCAATCTTGGATATATATTTTTGTTTTTTGTCAACACGAGGAGCTTTTTCTCTTTAGCTGCAAAATCATAAAGTCCGGAACCTGTACAGAACAGCTATCCTCTGTGAATTCGTCATCCTCAGGACTTGTATAGAATAACTATCCACCGGAAACTCTTCTGAAACTAAACATGGCTTACAACTCAAGATAATTGTCTATCTATCTAGCGATGATTGGATACAGATATTTGAATGCTAACATGTTTTGATATGTGTCAAACATTATGACCGGTCAGTTTACACCGGAAATTATGCGAATAGGGACCGGACATGACGTTTCACGTGTTCCGGTAAGCGCAAGCATAGTTTGAGTTGGGTTCGAGTTGCCGAGAAAAATAGATAGACTAATCGGGTCTCCCCTCAGAACTGAAACATAGAAAACCTCACAAGCAAAGAGTTCATCTGTGACGAATACGTGGGAGTGAAAAAATATACAATCTTACAACGTCTTAGTCTACGTCCTATGAAGCATCCTTTTTTAAAACAGATCCGGCTCCCCAAGATGGTTGTAAGATCCCCCAGATGCGACCACCAGCGGAACAGTTATGTCGTCATATTACGTGTATTATATGTTCTGACACGCACGCACCAGCACTACTGGATTAGTAACAGGCAGTTAAGATAGGCGTTTAGGATGAGGACAACTGTCCGTTATACCACAACACAACGTACATCCATATGTCTCGTTAATTAATCAAGAAAATATAAGTATTATTTAGAGAAAAACAACACACCTATTCAACCCTAAGACACTGACACATTATTATTGAGCGATGGTAAGTGGACGAACCGAAATCGTATGCGCGCAACCTACACCATACAATCATAGTAAATCTTTCTCCGCAAATCGCCGAGCCATTGCAATTAAGCACCTCATTTACAATTTTAACAGAGCACAATTTCAACTGCTTGATGATGCTAGTATTGTCTTGTCGGTGCAAATGCTTCCAGATGGCAAAACAGCTAATCTTAGATATCAGTAGGGTTATTAGTTTGTAACGATTTATTCATCCGTCTATCTATCTATCTATCTATCTATCTATCTATCTATTTATCTATCCAGTGATATTGTTAAAATAGTTTATATTGGAAGTCATTTATTGTTTAGAGAATAAATGTGTATGGAATGTGTTATAAGAGACATAACTACGTATCGAACCGGATATATAAAAGAGCTACCATTTTAAGGTAGGGTGTCTTGTCTTGTTTGCAGCCTTGTGTCCTACCAGTCTCGCGTCTTACACTCTACAAGTGTACTTCGGTTAACCAAGCTTCCCAGGGACAAGTGTTTAGCTCTCACACGCTAAGTTATTTTTTTCTTTTTTACATTTATCTAACTTCAAAAGCAAGTAACCATTTTGTATTTGTATTATTGCGAAGTACTAATAAATCTTTTTGTTACGCATTCCACTCGGCGTATTTTGTCATATTATTATATACCGTTGAAAAGGATATAACAGAATGTAAAAATGGGTTCTAGCTGAAGATGTTTAATGAAATTAGCTAAGTTAAATATAAACAAAATAACCTTTAACAGTTGCGTATATGACAGAGGTCACTCGTTACGAGATGTGTGCTTTTGATAATGATGTAATGGAACTGAAAGGTTAAGAGGTCAAGAAGATTAGATGGAAGAGTTTGAGTTTGGTCCTCACAGGGTACAAACGAGCTCTTTACAGTCAAGGAAGTGGAGCAAGCAATGTCGACACGTACGCAGACTCCTGGTGAACGCATAGGCAGCCCAAAATAAATTTATATTTTAAAAAAATATAAAATCATTGTCTTGTGGTGCACAACAGAAAAAAAAATCAGGTGTCTATAATCGTTTATAGTGTTGGCTGTTGCATGTTTTATCACAGAACACAGCAGTGAAGACAGAAGCACTCCGAAGAAAGAAAAGGTATGAAGCATATTCTTCTAATATATCCTCCTTTTATAAAGCATAAACATTTGTGATACTCTATGTAAAATATAACACTTGTGATACCTCGCTATACAAGATTTACGTCTATTTGATGCCGTTTTGAGAACAATATATCATCCTTTCTTATGTAACATGATTCAATTTGGTTGCCTGTAGACCAAGTAGCATCGGAAAAAACAGGGTCCTAAGTGAAAGAAAGATTTGGTGTCGAGAAACAAAAAACACTGAAAAAAAGCGGTTATATTGTATGGTTGTTGAGTGTACGTGTTACTATTGTCTTCAGGTGCTCTTCACAATCTGAACCCTATTTTGTGTCCTATTTGAGTTCGTTCCGTGACTGTCTAAATGTTTTATGCGTGTGTGTGTGTGTGTGTCATACAATTATTAGATATACCTTATAAACTGCGTCGTTGGTCTTGTGCTCTTGGAGGAAAGCTGAAAACCTAGTTGAACGAATGTATGTTATTCCAAGACGATGGTTGATTTTATATATAGTTTTTATTCACGTTCTTTGTGTCAACCGCAGGACAATGGAAACTGAATATCAATTTGGAGACACAATATCAATTTGGAGACACATCATCTCCATCCCAAGGAGGGAAGACAACTGTTTACCCGTTCGCTTTTGTGTATGTCCAACTTCCGACTCGATTGTATATCTAGCCAACCTGAATACGTGATAACAACACGTCTTTCTAGTCCACTATTTTATAGCTTCCGGTGAACCGTTTACATTTTATACTTTTGACAAGTTTATCAAAACATAGCTTCATAGCTCCTCTCTTGTTTATCTCGGCAGTTAGATAGATAGATAGATAGATTGATAGATAGATAGATAGATAAATAGAGATAGTTAAATCGATAGATACACATAGATATATAGATACATCGACAGACCGATGAATAATAAGGTTAATGAGAATACAGTAGTCAATGGCATAATATCGTAGTAATCTTTAGTGGTGGAAATTTGATAATTGGATTACTTAAGGGGCGATTCATCAAGAATTTGTTTACGCTGGAGTTGAATACGACCAAATTGTAGTCAGCTGGAAAGCAGGTAAACGGAAGAAAGTTCCACATGCATTCAATTCTAAGAAAGAAGCTTTGTTCATCGGCATCTAGGTTAGGTTTAGGCACAGATAAAAAGTGGGGGAAATTATTGATAGTTGTTTCACCAGACGAGTGCTTTTCGTGAAAGTTAGGCAATTGAAGCTCAGACAAGCATTTGCCATGAAAATAACGATAAAACTCTCTTCTGTGGAAAAATATTGCAGGGAATAGAAAAGGGTATCTCATACTAAGCTAAGAAGTCTATTTTGAACTCTGTCATGGCATTGTAATGTCTTTCCAGCAGCTTTAGCCTAGATGTGACAATAGTACTTTATCCTTGGACGTACTTAGTTTTTTTTTATATAGGTAGAGAATTGCATCAGTAGTAAGATATCTGCTGGAGCGGAAGAAGACATCCACCATTTTTCCAACGACCTTGGCAACGGATTTGATGTACATGCTCCAAATCAGATTAAGAGTAAAGGTCAAGCGCAAAAGCTTGAAGCCTCTCTAAAACTAGGGACATTCATTTCACTAAGATGTCAGATGGGGTCAAAGCGTTGATGATGTAAAGGTAGATGCTTGATTTTAGATGCATTCAAATTAACCAGCCACCTCTTTCCCCATTCTGTCACGTGCTCAAGATCAGAGAAGAGAGATCCTTGCTTTATATTGATGGTTTTGGACTTATGCTGTCTTTATTGGGGATTCCGTTTTTCTGTTTAAGTTTCTTTTTCGTAGCCAGGTCCAAGTATTTTGGTCAGTCTTATATTTTGTCATACTTATGAATCATGTGTGTAGTTGTTTCCCTTCCCATTTTCCTTTTCTTGTCGTATCGCTCATTTCTTCTCTTTCTGTTTTGTTTTTTTTGTTTTTTGTGTGTCATTTGCTGCAGTAATGATTTTTTCGGTGTTCTGCAATCTGTATTTTTATTTATTTATGTATGTTTATTTATGTTTCTTGTGTCATTTACAAAGTCTTCTATACAGACCAGTCCTCTTTCGCTGTCTTTCCTTTTTACATAGAGTCGGTCAGTATCATACTTTGGGTGTAGTGCATTGTGCATTGTCAGGAGTTTCCTTGTCTTCTGGTCGAGATTCCTCAGTTCTTTATTGGTCCAACCTATCATTGACCCAGAGTATCTTACTTGTGACACATCCTATGTGTTTATACCTTTAATTAGGTTTCTACTATATGTTTTTGTTTCGAGGAGTTTTTTTGTTCTTCTGAAGTATTCCTTTTCAAGTCGGTCTTTCATTTATGTTACTTTGATGGTGTTTGCGTACAGAACGCCCAAATATTTGTAGCTATAATGCTACTTCCCTCATCTCTCTGTGGTTAGGTATTATTATACCTTCCATTGCTTTGCGTTTTTCTCTTCTCATGATCAGCAGTGCGCATTTTTCCATACCGAATCCATTCGGATAACCTGACTGAAGATAATGGTTGTGTTTATTAGCGTCTATAATTCCTCCTTGGTTTTTGCTAACAGCTTCAGATCATCCATGTACATTAGGTGGTTCATTCTTTCATCTGTATTAATGAACTTGTATCAAAGTTGGCATTTTCTTAGTATATTGTTAAAGAGCATCATGGCTATGATGATAGGGAATAATATTAGAAGATACTCTTTCGTATTTTAATCTCAGTTATGTATTGTCCATCAGCTGTCCGTTCAATTCTCCATGTTCTCCTAGTATTTTCTATTAAGTATATTATCTTACTTATTATTATTATTATTATTATTATTATTATTATTATTATTATTATTATCGTAATAGTAGTAATAATTATTTACAAGGAGTTTTGACAATAATTGATTACTCAAAGACATTACTAGTCGTATTCTCTGGAATCAGATTAATAAAAGCCTCCCTAAAATATTGTAAATCACTTTGCGTTATCGCCATATAGCTAACATTGCTGTCTCGATGAAAACCATCGCAAATATCCTTTCTGTCTAAATACTGTTGCGATTACTGGTCTCATCATCTTCCTTTTCTGTGTTTTGTGTGTTTTATAAACTTTTTAATAAGTAATAATATAAGAGAAAGCTAATACTTACATTCCGTGCATTATTATACAAAATAAAACAGCAAAATAAAATAAAACATAACACATTCATTTTTCGGATACAATGGTTGCTTGTATAATGAAATTACTTCTAATGGTTTAAATTTTTGACATTATTTACATAATAAAATGAAGCCGTGTTCTTCCTTATAGGTTTCAAATCAAAAACTTAATATTCTAATCTTTTTCGCTAACAGCTACATCACATTTTAATGCACGTTTTACTAAAGTATTATTTTCTTTTGTTTCCTTACACATATTATTAAATTTATTTTGTGTTATCTGCTTCTCTCAAGTATCTCCATCATATATAAAATAGCAAACACTCTTAAGTATTTTAATACAATTTAACTTTCCTGAAACACCGAAAGCGTTTCATTTCAACACTTAACTAACTTCTACGTAAAATAAAATCTGCCAAATCAGAATAATAATTGTCTCTTAATGAAGAATATATATGAATATAGTAATTCAAACGATCGGCTATTTCTTACAGCTTCTGCAACCGTTTAGCTTTATTCACCAAACACGTTATCGCTTTCAAATGCCATGGTCTACATGATTCGTTTATATATAAGCGATTTTCTTGCGTTCTAACAATTATTAATTTTTGATGAATAAATATTTTTATTACAAAATTGATTTTAAATACAAAAACATGTTTCGAGAAAACAATATAACCCTATCTTTTACTAACTGTATTTTACTGAATTTATTTTGAAATGAACAACTCAGTAACATTTTTTATGAAATATTTGAAGTTAATATATCTAATCTAACTGAAAGCAACGTAAACATATAACTTGAAAACACATTTAACAAACTACAATCATATATTTGATGTAAATCGATGTCAATTTTCATAGTCGGTAATCTAAGTAAACTATCGTATGAGGTAAAGTAAAATACATCTTGCTACTAGTAACTAGAGACCTTTTCAGGCGATACAACTTATACGAAAGCAAAAATTGCGATTAAAATATCAGACCATCTTCGTCACATAAAGTGAATATCAGAAGGCCCGTCAGATTTTGTAAAAAAACAACATCACAAAATCTGACGGAACCTCCCTGTGACGAAAAAGATTTGTTATACCCTGCTTTACTTCCGTATTAGCCAATCTTGTGTTAACCTTGTTACAATTCATTGGCTACTTAACCTCTGGAAAACAATAACCCCAATATATATATATATATATATATATATATATATATATATATATAATCAATCAATCGTCAGTATAGAAAGTAATAATTGCTGTTAGTCGGAGGATTCTAACCTGCACTTAGCTTAGTAGACTAGTACTTGTTTTCAAGGGTGCTGACTACTAAAACAGGAATAGAAGAAAATTGTGTAAATATAAATGCTATTTTAGCGGGGTTTCATCGTCAACAGTAAAAGTATTCAACAGCAGAAAGTCGAAAAGATGCATTTCCGTTGCCTCTTATCCCAAAGATTCCTTAAATATGACTCAACTTTAATTTAAATGGTTACAATATATACGAGTACACACACACACACACATACACACACATACATATATATACAAATACACAGACACAGACACACACACACACACACAGACACACACACACACACACACACACACACACACATATATATATATATATATATATATATATATATATATATGATGTTAGTTTTCTTTTTATTTATGGAGACGTAAGAAATCGAGTTCTAAATTATTACAACTGATTTTTTTTTCTGATATTATTAGGAATACAAAAAAGTAGTCCAGACAGAAAGGATTGGATATTGGATGCATTTGTATGTTTTTATGCGGTTATATATAAGGTCAATTAACAATGTCATTACGTGAGAATACTATAATACACTTGGGCGTTAATCGGTAATAAATCTCGTCTGAATCTATTTACTGCTTGCGCTAATTTGTGAGAAGTAATTACACAACGAATAATATATAAAGTCGGATTACGAGAATAATTAATTCATATCAATGTGAATCAGGTTAGGTGTCTGCGCGAAAGACGTGTGCTTTTCCCGTGAGAAGGGGCGGGTAAGTCAACTATCTTGTAATAGTTCAGTATTTACATGAGCGTTGATCTCTTTCTAGACAAACAGGTTTCAATCTAGATTTAACAGTTTGAAATTCTCTCAAAACTTCTTTTAAGTAGGCGTTTTATCTATAATGTATATATATATATATATATATATATATACTAGCATGGGTGCCCGGCGTTACCCGGGTGTTTGGAGGTGTGTGTTGAGCAAAAAAATATGGTAGTGGCAAGGCAGGCTCGAACCCGTACAGCGAAGGAGGAAAAGAACGGGAAAAACGTGACGTCTTTGCTGTTACGACCACCCCCAAACCGGAAGTGACGTAGTTTTAAATTAAGGCTAGACAATCGAAAAAAGGGGATGACTTTCGAAAATATCGGCGAAACAAGCGAGCCCTCCCTGTTGAAAAGTGCCCAGTTGAGGGTGAAGAAATTAATGCTTTTAACCAATTTTTTGGTATTTGTCGTCTGAAGGGTCGAATTTTAAAACTATACTGACCTTGTGAAAATCTGTCGCCTCTGTCGAAAGTTTTACGCAGACATGCAAACAGACATACATACGTATATATATATATATATATATTGGTAGCTCAAATTTTCGATCCAAACCGATTAAAAACTGAAAATTGACAGAGTCAATGCGGAAGGAAATGTACACAGACAGACACACAGACACACAGACACTTTCACTTATATATATATATATATATATATATATATATATATATATATATATATATATATATACTAGCATGGGTGCACGGCGTTGCCTGGGTGTTTGGAGGTGTATCCTTAGCAAAAAAATAAAAAAAACATCAATTTTTTTTAATTTGACCCCTATTATGACTCCTTAACGTTTATTGTTTTCGGCTTAAATCAAGTTATTAAGTTAAATCCATGTCCAACGAACCTATATTTAATAATTTCAAGTGCGTAGACCCAAAATTGTCGGAGGAGTTTAGTAGAGCTCTCAAAGGTCAAATCGTTTAACTTTGACCCCTTAATCGCCAAATTTCTGGCCAAAAACCGATCACATCGATTTTTCCAAATCTCAGTAACCTGTATATCAAATTTCGAGCCTGTAGACTAAAAATTGACAGAGTTATTGCGTAGGGAAATGTACACAGACACACAGACACACAGATACACTGATACACATGCAGACACTTTCACTTTTATATATATATATATATATATATATATATATATAGATAGATAGATAGATAGATAGATAGACTAGCATGTCAATTATTTTAACTTTGACCCCTTTTATAACCCCTTAACATTTATTGGGGGGGGGGCTCAAATCAAGTTATTAAGTTAGATCCATATCCAACGAACCTTTATCTAATATTTCAAGTGTTTAGTCCCAAAATTGTCGAAGGAATTTGGTAGAGTTCTCAGAGGTCAAATCGGTGAACTTTTACCTCTTAACAGTCAAATTTCTGGCTGAAAACGGATCACAAAGATTTTCCCAATTCTCAGTACTCTGTATATGAAATTTCGAGTCTGTAGACTAAAAATTGACAAAGTTATTGCGTAGGGAAATGTACACAGACACACAGATACACAGACATGTTCACTTATATATATATCAACATTGATTAGATCGTTTGTCGATAGTTGCGGTTTCATGAACCGTTGCAAATTCACTATGTTGAGCTAATATACTAAATGTCAGCGTTCTTTAGTCGATTCGATGTCGAACTAAATCATTTTCATAAATAAGTCTTCGCCGAAAAATACGGAATCAATCAGTGATTAGAAAGTATAACATGTAATAATGTAATGGTGTTAAATATACACCGCCCACGCACGTATGTATGTATTATGCATGTATGCATGTATGTATGTAAGTATGTATGTCAGGTCATGTCATATGCTACTGGTACCATGTAACCCAGTACTACCTGCCTCATGGTCGGGTCACCGGCGACTAAACTGGTTCCCCCACCAGACTTGTTTGGTGAGGAGGGCGGCTAGTCTCCCTGAAGGATTAAAAACAAGACCTCCCAAAGGGCGAATGAACTCTTTTTCTGGGTCAACGGCCAACTAGCACCGTGTATATTTGTGTGTGTGTATATGTGTATTGGGGTAGAGAGGGCTCCCGTAAGCCGTGGTGAAGGCAACCTTTCTAGGAGAAGCAAATCTCTGATTTAAAAAAACATAAAGCGGAAGACCAGTACTCGCATTAAGCTGGTCTGCAGTTTAATTTGTTGCTGGCTATCTTGCTCTTGCTTGTTGCTGGATCTCAACATTTTGAACCGAGAGAGAGAGAGAGACTAAGCTGTCGTACAAAGCTAAGCCTCTGTAACATCATATTTGTATAGATACTCCCTCAGACATTTGGGCTCATGGATTTTAAATGTCTGAGGGAGTGGCACTCGTCTGACAAGACGTTGCAATCATCATGTATGTATGTATGTATGAATGAATGAATGAATGAATACTAACAGTAGGCCCCGACGTTGCAATGGATTTGATAAGGATCAACAAATGTTTCGCTCTCCCTTAATTTTATTGTCATCGAAATGGATGAAATCGCCTATTTTTCAATCAAATCGATTGCTTGCTATCTCTAACTAGGGACGCGTTGGGGTGCATTAGGAGCTAGTTTCTTATTCTTAATGTAGTCTATAATACATTGCAGTGTAGAGAACCGACTGTTGATTTTATAAAATTATTTTTATCTATAATGGTAAAAATCCAAGTTTAAAATGCAAGTCAACCATCATGCTTCAGTTGTGCTCTAAACAGAAGCATTCATTCCGAACGCTCTCCTGTCACATAAAAAGACCTACTGTTAATTTTATACGCTGGATACCTTTGTTTGTGCGGCGATAAAAAATGTACGCATGATATTAGACTGTGCAAAACTTTGGTTAAAATTTGACTGTTCCGTCTTTAATGTTTTCTTTATTTATCGATTATCTAATTCTCTAAGAACACTCACGAACAAATATGGAAAATTGTGTGCAATTTCAGAAAATGGGCCCGGGTGTTTTTGGAGTTCAAAGGGAACAGATTCACAGAGACCCAGACAAAGCTCGTTTTATATAATAGTAGAGATATATATTAGAGAGCATCAATTACTCAGACATATATTCATAAAGATTGATACATTGAAATTTAAATCAGTTAAGTACGCACACACACACACACACACACACACACACACACACACATATATATATATATATATATATATATATATATAAAGATGAATGTCTGTGTGTGTGTGTGTGTCTGGTCACGGATAGGCTCCTATATGGTTGACTATTTTAAAAAAAAACTAATTACATATAATGATAGAAGATCTATCGAGGATTAGGGATGTTTGGCCTGGCAGAACGGTGTTTCATAAAAATTGTGGGGTCTGCGTTCGCGCCTGGCCCCCAAAGTATGGAAATAAAAAATGAAAAAAAAAACGTTTACAAGTGTTTTTGATATAGATGTACATAAGAATAATTTGATAAGTATGTTTCAACTTAAATAGGGATGATATAATAAAATTGTGCGCTCTGCGTTCAAGTCTGTACTCCATGGAAATATAGCACAAACTTTAACAAAGAATTTTCATATCTATTTGCGTAAGTATACTTTGATAATTATGTTTCAGTTTGAAGAATGTAAATATGTCACAAAGTTTAACAATGTTTTTTAAAAGGGGTGAGAGTGCACAATAATACCTTAACTTTAATCTTTATTAACGTTAGCTTTTATTTATTTATTTTTAGTTGAACTATATTGTGTCGAATAAATTCACCACATCAATTCGCGTTATTAAAGTGAAAGCCAAAAAAAAAAAAAAATATCGGAACTTTAGACAATTCTCGACACAAATTTTGCATAATTCTGTTTTTTTTTTCCTTCTCCGTTTGCACGTGGCACTCTTTCGAAAATAGATAATAGATAAATAATAAAAAAATAAGAACGTTACTTGTTATCGTGTCAAAAGAAGGAAAAAAATCCTGCTCATGTGATTACTTGTCTTTAAAAACATTTACATAACCTTTTTATTTTTATTTATATATCTGTTTAAGCTTTTTTGTCAGTGTACTAGAAGGAATTCAGTTGATTACAACCCTTTATGCGTGTTCTTTACATTACAATAGTTCAACCCTGAATTCGACGGCTCAATACTACACCATTCAATACTGTAAAACTGAAACGAAGCTGCTCTGCTTGAAAAGGGCGCCATTTTCTTCTTATTCATATTTATATCGATTATTTGCTTTAAAAAACTAAAATAATTACGGGTTTACTTTTTTAATATTCCATTTTGCTGTTTAGGATTATTTTACTAAAGTAACTAAAGCTTCATTATTTTTCAAAATTATTTTTGTTTCTTTGTTTTTCGATATTTCGTCGATATTATTTAGTAAGAGTGTTTAGCAGAAAAGCCAATAAACGACTACCCGAAAAATAAATATACTAGAAATAAATGTTACCATAGTCAATAAAAGTTCAGTTCATGTTTTTTTTTTACAAACTACTTAAAAATACAAACCAATGAACTTTTCTACCATAAAAGTAACTTTTATTGACTATGGTAACATTTATTTCTTGTGTATTTATATCATTATATATATAACATTTTCTCTTTGTAAGGAAACATCATTTTGTTGGTCACTCTTGGCTACGAATGGAAACAAAGTTGATATAAAAAAATTTATTTTCCGAAAATTATCTTTACTTTCATCATATTTTGCTTAGGGTAAAATTTTTGAGTATCAAAACCTATTAATTTATTTTTATTTCGGACGATTATTCTCATCTTTATTAGTTGTTGTTTTCATCTTTATTGGTTGTTGTTTTTCACGACGTTTCGGCCAACTATTCCTCTGGTCTTCGTCAGGTGGCAAGTCCGAAATAAAAATACATTAATATGTATAATGCTTATCTCAAAACCTATCTCTTTACAACCCCCTCCTTTTCATAACCTATCATACTTTCATGAATCCCAATCCCTTTTCTGTAGGCGGTTTTTGAACCCAGTCAACGACGGGTACTTCTGCTAGTATATTTATATGTATATCTGTACTTAACTAACTGATATGTATATATTGTTTTTAAAATATAATTATCACCTTACACCTGTTTCGTCCTCTACCACTCATCAGAGTGGCTGAATCTAGCGAGTTTCTAAATCTGGAACCCATAGTAAAACCTAATCTCCTATCGCTGGACCATCTTGCAAGACTGTTTGGATATATCGAGATTTGCGTAGATGTTATATATTTGTTTTTGTTTTTGCGCTACGTTTTCAATGAATTCAATTATTTACACGAAATGGGGTCCCGATTTCGAATCTCGCTAGATTCAGCAACTCTGATGACTCGTAGACGACGAAACACGCGTTAGTGGATAATTATATTTTTAAAATAATATATATGCCTTTCCCTATGTGGGGGGTACCAAATTGGTAAAAGGGACAATTATTCCCAACTCTCATTTAGGTAGAAATGCACTTTTTTATATATTAGTTTATATTTGGTAACACATATACGCATATACATATAAAATTACACTCGATTTGAAACACTTAATTAACATCCGCCTTGGAATGAAATGTAGAACAATTTCCTCTACAGGGAAAAACTATACAATTGTAACAGCTTGTTTTTAAATTGTTTATTGAAAAAAAGCAGTTCAGATAACTCAGATATGGGCCCAGAACTGAGAGCATGCCTTTGCCACAAGCGCCGGCAGAAGATAGGCGAATACTTGGCGGATAACGGCGATCAGGCTGGCTTTGGTGTTGTGGAAGGTCATTTTCGTAATGTTTTCGACGTGTGACCAATCGAAGTAGTCTAGCGTGTTCAGGTCGGGGGAGCAGGGGCAATGAGAGAAGGGCACAAAGTCATAGCACTCCATCTGAAACCATGCCTAGGTCTCTTCCACACCGAGGCTCTATCACCGGCCACCTTATTGCACAAAGGGATCACGACACTCTTCAGCACATCCAGGTATACTTTTGTGTAGACTCTTAAGCCGACTACAAAGATGTGACGTGGCATGATGTGGCCTTCACCTGAAACAACACTAAAACCCATACTCGTGGCCGGAAACGTTGTTTTCATCACCCAAGGTACGTCTTAAAGCATTGAACTATCCGGACTTGCATTTTGAGGATGCTGCTAATGGCTCTGTTTTCATAACTTGGATTGGTAGAGCGCATGAGTTTACAGTGGGGCATCTCCGCAGTTGTTCGTTAAACATTGTGCTACTTTCAGACATAATAGAAAGCTTATATTGCTCTTGGGATTTGTACAGAACTTGTCAACTACTAGATAGTTTACACCAAAAACCGATTTCATTTTACGGAAATAGAATCATGGCATCTTTTCTATGGCGACAATTTTATAGTTCCACCTTGAATTTTATGCTGTGTAGTTTATTTCCCATATCGATAATACACCTCCTAGTGTTCCTCATAATGTATAGGATATATTTCTCCCTTATTTTCTTTGGCTGTAACACTAGTCACATAAACTGAACTGTTCGGCAATGCTTTATCGTATCGTGCAACTAATAAAATAGCTGTATGTATGTGTAATCTAAAAATAAAAAAATGAGAGCACTGCAATGACATTCCTGTTATAAGCACAACTTCTTAACTTTGGCGTGGTCTTTTCACTGCCAAACACCTGGCCTGTTCTCTTTCACAATTATTGTAATTCCTCTTCGCATATGCAAATTACACTTTGAAACCACGCCCCACATGATCTTTAACCATCATATCACATCATATAGACCTTACATCTTTAATGTTTCATACAAGGTCAGACAAAATTAGCCATCGATACACAACTGGACTACACTAACCTTCGATACAGGGTCAATCTGCAGTAACCCTCGATGAAAAGACAAACTAAAAAGCTTTCGATACACGGCTAGAATAATCTTGGCTCTCCATGCACGGTCATACTAAACTAATTCAGCCCGACAAAACTATCATTCACTACACGGCCAAAATAAAAATGTAACGATCGGTAAACGGCCAGACAAAACACACGTTCGATCTACGGCTAGGAACATTTATCCCTACGTACCTGGGTAGACACGTCTAGACATAACTAATAGTCAATATAAGGTTACGTATAGTTAACCGCGATATACTTGTTGACTTGCAAACACGCAAAAATTTAAAAGATCCGACTTTAATCATAAATATCACTTCTCCATAACATTACGACGCCATTTCTTAAACGTTTAACTCGAATACTTGTTCTAAATTCTCTTTAGCACAACGACGACAATTTTGAAAAGTCCAATTCGAATCGTAATTTAAAACATGACGATTCTTCCTCTTAGATAGTTAGACGCTCGATATGATCGCATCACATTGCATTCAATGTCAGATAAGCTTGTAAATGAAAAAAGAAAAATTGTAACTGAGAGCATTTTCACCAAATTTGCGTTTAAAGCACAATTTTCTTTTTTACTTCGAAGGTTTTTGTACACTGCCATAACTCAACCCGTTCTCCTCCACAATATATCTTCTTTTCTCTCGCATGGAATTGTATTTCGAAACCACAATATAATATAATCACACTAACTATTCTTAATGCAGACACATGTACGCATGTGGCTATTAAAATATTTATATCAAAAGACAATATATATTATTCAAACACGGTAGTATGGTTTTATATGGTTGAGTGTTAGTTTTACTTATTCAACACTGCTTTAAAAACTTCACCGCTCACTAATTTTTTGACCAAATTTCAAACAATTTTTACAGTTATTAGGTGACCTTTGCAGCTATATTTAAAAAAATTAAATTTTCGGCCAGTAAAACAAAAGTTGTAATAAAATTACTGGTGTTCAAAAGTTCTCAGAATATGTAAGGAATGGAGAGATAGTTTTCTGATTGGCTGCCAAAACTGGTACGCTACCACAAATTGGCTGGTAACGGCGGAGGTGATGATGTAACAAGATATAAAAAAGAAAGTTTCCGCAGGTTTGTTGCAACGTGCTTACGTAGGGAAAATTGGTATACCCAATTCTTGAAGACAACAAATATATATATATATATATATATATATATATATATATATATATATATATATATATATATATATATATATATATATATATATATATATATGTATGTATGTATATATATAATTAGTTTTTTTTTCTTTTTTTTCTTTTGGAAAAAGAATTCCAGCAGAGTGCTCAATTAAAAGGAAAATCCAAATTTTAAGAGCGTACTTATATTTTGTGTACAGAAAGTTGTTAGTTGAGACAGATCATTGGTACCGTCGGTTTCAATCCCGATAATAAGGCCCGTTTAAGGTATCCTTATCAAGCTCTCTTCAGCCAATATTCGTCTCTTTTTCTGTCTCAACTAACAACTTTCTGTACACAAAATATAAGTACGCTATTAAAATTTGGATTTTCCTTTTAATTGAGCACTCTGCTGCAATTCTTTTTCCAAAAAAAAAAGAAAGAAAAAAAAACTAATCATATTCGCCCCCACCAGGAATTTACGGTAAATACCAATAGTCTAGTGGTTGAGCACTATCGGGAAAGAACACCACAAAACAGGAAGTAAAGACCACCCTCTTTAAAAACAAGAGACGAATATTGGCTGAAGAGAGCTTGATAAGGATACCTTAAACGGGCCTTATTATCGGGCTTGAAACCGACGGTACCAATGATCTGCCTCAACTAACAACTTTCTGTACACAATATATATATATATATATATATATATATATATATATATATATATATATATATATATATATACTAGCATAGGTGATTAGCGTTGTCCGGGTATCTGGAGGTATGTTGAGCAAAAAAAAGTGGTCATTTTTTTAACTTTGACCCCTATTATGACTCCTTAACATTTATTGTTTTGGGCTCAAATTAAGTTATTAAGTAAGATCTATGTCCAACGAACCTATATCTAAAATTCCAAGTGTTTAGACCGAAAATAATCGAAGGAGTTTGGTAGAGTTATCAAAGATAAAATCATTGAACTTTGACCCTTTAATCGCCAAATTTCTGGCTGAAAACCGATCACATCGATTTTTCCAAATCTCAGTACCCTGTATATCAAATTTCGAGTGTTTAGACTTAAAATTAACGGAGTTATTGCGTAGGGAAATGTACACACAGTCACACAGACACAGATAAACACACAGACAGAGACAGACACTTTCACTTTTATATATATACTAGCGAGGGGTACCCGGCGTTGTCCGGGTGTGTGTGAAAAAACCCGAAAATGTAAAAAAAAAACAGGTGCTCGTGAAAAAAACGAAGCCTTGACGACACGCAGTTGGAAAATAGTAAAGTGTGAAAAAAAACAGGTGCGCGTTTTTGATTGACGTGACGGCGATAGCTATTCAGCAGTTACGATTTTCTGCGGGACAGTTTTTAAATAAATAAATCGGTTTGTTTGTTTTTAACTAAGTTCGGGGAAAACCAGCTCCCTGTTTATTAGGGGGAGTGTCTCGTCTCGAAATGAAAGCTACCGTCTGATATGACGAAGTCGACATTGAACAAACGTTACTTAGCTCTCTAGAGACCACTGGCTCTGGGCCGGTGATGAGAGTCGAGTTTCGCTTTTTGTTTATACCGAAAACCGAATGTAACGCGTGCCGATGCGGGAAATGTGGAATAATTAACGTTTGAAAGTCAATAAAATTAAATAAACATGCGAGCTCCGTGGTTAAGTGTGAGATATTACAATTTATAGATGATATAAAAAGTTTTAAGAAGTTGTGACGCTAGCGCTTCTCTGAAAGAAGCCTTTTGTGGACATCGAAAAAAGCGTACATACATACATACATACATATATACATTTTCGCTTATATATATATATATATATATATATATATATATATATATATATATATATATATATATATATATACTAGCCGTACCCGGCCACCCGTTTCTGTGGCTCAGTTTGTTAAAATGGAACACATTCCTCATAAAAAATTGCATTTTGTATTGTTTATTTATTTTATCATTTTTGCAATTTTTTTTTATCAATAAAAGTAGTTTTTTCCCAAGAAAAGGTGAATTTTTTACCATAAATTGTTAGTTGAAAGTTTTTTTGTTTGTTTTTTTTTCAGGATTTTTTTAAAAGAAAGTTGGCAGTAAACATTTATTTTTGAAAACAAAATTTTTATTATAAAAAGAAAAGTTGAATGTTTTATATGAACACTGTAAATAGTTAGGTGAAAGTAGAGAAAAGTTAGATTTTTTTTTCAAGAGAATATACAATTTTTTTTTTTGTCAATAGATGTTAAGAAAATAAACGGAAAAACTACTCCCATCATTAATTAATTCTGCAAAAAAATAAACAAAATGTTGGTTTAGTGTTTCAACATTTGAACAACGCTCGGCTGAATCCGGTGATTGCCGGTTGAAACCTAAACTAATTGGAATCCGGTGCGGGGAGGGGGGGGGTTAATTCTGCATGAGTACCATTCTTTTTAATTTTGTCTTTTGTTCAATTTTTTTGTGTGGGCTTTTAGCGCTAGCAAACTAACAAATTTAACCAAAATGCAGAATATTCAACAATTAAATAATTTTAATAAGTGCCCAGCTCCTAATACAAATCCTAGTAAATCAATCCCCCTTATTGGAAACACTGAAAGGAAGGACGAAACCAAATTATTGCCAGTATGTTTGGGAGAGCTTCTATAGGTGTATCAGAAAGTGGCCATTAGAAATAATGATCCGAACCTTAATAATTCAACTTACTATTTTTTACTTGAAAATATAATTCAAACCCTAATTTTTTTTTCAATTAAAGAAGCAAATACCAAATTTTTAAAAAATAACAAGTTTAATAGCAAGTTTCTTTAAAGCGGTTTTCTTTTTAAAAAAATATAAAGAAAATCAATATATTTTGACTTGTTTATAAATATATGTATATATATGCCAAAAAAATCACTTACCTAAAAAAATATTATTAAATGAGTAGTTCCATTCTTCATTGTTAAGAATTATCCTTATTTATATTTTAAATTCCATGTATTTTTTAAATAAAAGGATTTTTTAAAGCGAGGGTCCTAGAAAATCGCATTTTTGTAATATGTTTTGCACGAAGCGTTAAATAGCTGCTGTTGCTAAAATGAAATTTATGAAGTATGGTATCGTCCAAGGGCATAAATAATGTCTCTTTCTTATTGCGTGTGTTAACCAAAATTGGTATTTTTCATCCCCCGTAGTTAAAAAAGAAACGCACATTCACTCATAAGTTTTTCCCCTAGAACAAAAAGTCCGCTTCATCGATTTAAAAAAAAAAATTTTTATGAAATACACAAGTTTTTGATTGATATATTTTAATCCTTCTTCATCAACTAATTTTCCTTTTTTTAATATCTAAAAAAAGAAAACATTCAATGAGGTAGAAAAATTTGCCGTCAGCATCTGGTATTTACTTGACGATAACATGAGCTTTCATTTAAAAAAATCAACGTGTTTTTAAGAAAAAAAAGGTTTTACACTTTGGATTTTACAGGTAAATTTCTAAAAAAAACTATTCTTTTTTTGTTTTGAATTGGAATATTTTCTTTATTGATCTTTTATCTTCAATTTGTGATATATAAACTTTGACACATAAATTAATTATTAAAATTTTAATAAACATTTCAAAATGGGGGTGTGAATTTGAAAAAAAAAAACGTTTGTCTAAAATATTATATTTGGTTTATTGGAAAGAGCATAAAATTTCACATTGACCCTGAAAATATCGTAAAAATTGAATCAATAAAAAAATTGATAGATTTTTAAAGTTTAAAAATTGAAAAATATTTAACTCGTAAAATTCTATTGATTTTATTACGTAAAAAATGGCTGCAAGAAGGCACGCCGGCATTTTGTAAACATTTTGTAAACACTGTTTTTTTAAAATAAAAAATATTTCTATTATTTTTAAACAACTTTAATAGTTTATTTTGAAAGTATATTCCATATAGAAAATAAACAACTCACTTTAAAAAGAGAAATTACGAGTTTTTTTATATTTTATTCGCAATTTTCTGTTAGAGGTGTCAAAAATTCCTCCAAATTTCTGATACATCTAGAGTTTCTATTCGTTTTCTTTCTTTCTTCTTTTCAATATTTTAAGCAGATTTGTCACTCAGCTAGCAGATTTGGTGTTTGTATACTTATTGCCGAAATTGGAGACGCCATTTTTTTCACGCACTTGCTATCCAAATCTAGGGAAGACATCATTATAAGGCCGAACGATTGCTTTCGGAAAGGGAAAGAATAAATTTACCAAAATTTACATTTATTACTTCCGGAAACGATAAATTAAACTAAATAAATTTACCAAAATTAACATTTATTACTCCCTTAAACTAAAATTATCATTTATTACTTCCAGAAACTTGGTAAAGAGATATTACTGGAGAAAATGAATCTTGACAATTCAAAAAATATTTAAAATTATTTATTTGTTCGAAAAGAAAACCCAAAAAACAAAACGCACAAACGAAAAAATAAAAAATAAATAAAAATAAAAAACTAATAAATGTTTTGGTTTTGTTTTGGTTTTCAAATGGCGCTCGCCCAGGTTAAACTATTATGAATATACCATTTCAATGTTCTGTTTTTAATAAAAAAAAATTGTTCCATGAAAAACTTTCCCGTTCTCATTTCCAATTAAACAATTACGGATATATGTTCTCTTTCACTTTCTTTATTTACTTTTAAAGCAACATTGGATTTTTATAAAATAGTTTTTTTTGTTTTGTTTTGTTTTGTTTTGTTTTTTGTTGTTTTTGGTCGTAGTAACTAAACGATTATTTGCTACATTTATTTTGTAAAAAAGTTTTACTCGTTATGAATATTAAAAGAAAAATTACTAAACATTTATTGATAATGCCTCACTTTTACAGACATTTGTTTTTAAATTTCTTTTTAAATGACGACTTTTATCGACTTTTTTTAAATAGCATTTACGGATGGGTATGCTGACATTTGCTTTTTTAATTTTTTTTTAAATGACTTTTATTTTAATAGCATTTTCGGATGGGTAAAAAAACGAAAAAAATAACTAAGCCATTTACTGACAATTTCTCGGTATCTTGACTTTGATAAAATTTATTTGTTAAAAATATTTGTAAAAGTGAGAATTATCAGTAAATGGTTTAGTTTTTTTTGTTTTGTTTTTCCCCCCATCCGCAAATGCTATTTAAAAAAAAGTCGATAAAAAGTCATTTAAAAAGAAATTAAAACAAATATCAGCATACCCATCCGCAAATGCTATTAAGAAAAAGTCGATAAAAGTCGTCATTTAAGAAATTTAAAAACAAATGTCTGTAAAAATGAGGCATTATTAATAAATGTTTAGTAATTTTTCTTTTAATATTCATAAAGAGTAAAAATTGAATGTAAATTTAAATTTCGCTCCGTTTTAATCTATTTTTTTAATTATGCTTCTCCCAAACAAATATAATCAAGAAAATAACATTTAGCAATTGTACTTTTTATATATAAAACACGAAATATTAAAATATATATATATTAACGAAAGAGAAATAATTCCATTTTGAAACGAAAAAAGTCAATTTGGTATATAAAAGTTCCGTTTAGTGATGTCACGTGATGACACGCGGTGTGAAATAATTGTCCCCAAATAAAAAATGGCCCATCCGTACAAAGAAAACAAAATATTTATTATAGAAAAATTACGCATAATGTTATAATTACAGAGAGATATATAGAAACACGTATGAGTAGCATAAACATATTATACCAAAATGTGGAAGCCATCCGCCCAGTAGTTATTTAGACTATTAATTACGAACGAACTAATTACGAATTAATTACGAACGAGCCAAGAGTTACATTTATATATATATATATATATATATATATATATATATGCCGCGTTGTTCCCCGCTACTGTCGCTAATAATTCACCGCTGTCCCGATCTGTCGCTCAGTTGTACTGTCGTTGATAATTCACCGTCATTGTAATCAATCGCTCACTATGGCTCGCCGGCCAAAACTGACTACTGACTGAACGCCACAATCCAAAGAGAGAGAGAGAGAGAGAGAGAGAATCAACCAAAAATGTATTGCTAAAAAAATTTAACAATGAATACTTGAAAAAATATATTATCTCATAATATTTTGAAAAATAAATTCTTTCATACAAAAATAATTTATTATTTATTATGCCTACCAATCAAATGAATATAAAAAAATGACTTTGAATCATCACCCCCCCCCCCAAAAAAAAGATCAAGGTTTTCGAAGTTCAGTGTCTAGAAATCGAACAAAGAAAAAAAAATGAAAATAATGATGTTGCACTGCAAGAAAATTCAAGAGAAAGAAAAGAGTAAAAAGATCAAGCAAAAAGATTAATAAAAACGTTGTGAGTATAAAAGAAAGTATAGACAAAATAGTAAATTTACAAAGTAATCAACATAAGAAGAAATTTAAAGAAAGAAATAAGAAATTTTTACTATAAAAAATTAAAGAATACTAAATACAATTTAGAGATAAAATAAAAACCCATTTAAAAATAATGAAAAAGAAGGAAAACTTTTTTTAAATATTATTGGATGGAATAAATGAAATAAAATTTAAAACTTTTTTAAAACATGCACGTTTTATTCATAGATTGACTAAATTTTATGTATTTTATGAAAACAAATAAAATAATGAAAAAGAAGGAAAATTTTTTTAAAAAATATTGATATGAAAATAAAATTAACTATGATACAATAAATTACAGAAAAAATATTAAATTTTTAACAAAATTACTGCAATGTACACTTCTGCTTTGTGCATTAGAAATTTTATGCTAAAACAATTGTTTAAATTGTGCAAAAACTGTTTATAATTTTGCTAACAAAGTTGATCACAAAATGCTTTTAAATACCTACGGGGTAGAAAATTTTCATCGCTCTCTTACTAAAAAATATTAAATATGTGCCATTAGAAGTTTTGAAAAAATAATTTTAATATCTTGAATCTGATGATAGTGAGTGTACAAAAACTACAAAAAAAACTTTGATCATATTATTGTGACAGAATATGAAAATAAAATGACCGAAAAAGAATATTTATCAGAATTAGCAAGACCTTGTGATGTTAATCGGGTATGTTCAAATAAAAGACAACTTCTTGAAACAAGACGAATAGAAATTATTTTAAAAATTACTCCAGATTTGACTGTTTTGGAAATTCACAAAATCATGGAAAAAATGGAAGAATAGAATGGTATTCAGAGTGACAATTCATCTTGCATGGGTCAATCTGATTGCACAAATATATTTGCACTTATTGGAAGAATGCGACCACACAGTCCAAACAGAACGTTTGTTACATACACAAAGATTCAAAGGTCCAACTTCAGATATGGTATAAAAGGAATTGCAACCCATTTGCCTATTCCAATAGAAAATACGATCAGTCATGCCATGAATCTTTTACCATCAAAAGCAAAGAATCCATTACAGATTATAATTAATTCATTACAGCACAAAAAGCATTTGGAAATCATTGGTATGCAAAATGTATTTCATGCTCTTAATTTATTTAAAACAAACAATCCATTTTATGAAAATATTTAACTTGACGGAACATGGAATTGTGATAATGTTGTTTTATGTATTGAAAAAATAGCTCAAATTAATATGATGATTTTATCTTGAACTATTTATCAAAAAAGATGATATTACATATTATGAACATCATTCAGTTCAAACAATGTATCTTACATAACCAAATAAAAATACATTGAAACTTACGAAAAGAAAAAATTAAAGATGATGTTATGAAAGATGAACATCCGAATTTATATTATTTGTGTTTTCCTATAATCTTTTGCAATGGAAGATTCTGTATGATTTATATCAGGCCATACGGAAAAGTCTCATCTTTAATGTATACTAGAAACAGATTACGACACTCTGATTCAAGCTTTAGAAAATACAGTCAACATTTATGTTATCTTCTTGACAAAGCTGATAAAAGATTTTTGGATTTTGGAATTTTTCCTATAATTTAATCTATCAAATCTAACAAAATAGCATTAGCTGAATTTAATCAACGACTTCAAAATAATAATACAAGACTGGAAGAAAATCTTTAAATGGTGATGACTACTGTTAGCGGATCAAAACAATTTTGGAGAAGAAAAACATCTGATCTGCATACAATGGATGTAAAATTTGGTTCAGCTTCTTTCTTTATAACTTAATCATGTGCTGAATATTTTTGTCCAGAATTAAGAGAATTTTTAGAACAATGAAATAAAAACTTTAATTTATGAAGACGAAATCTTGTGTGGGAATGATTTTGTTGCTGTCTGAATACTTTTATCACATTTGCAAACTAAAATAGGATAAAGTCATTTTGACTAAATATAATTCAGTTTTCGGAAAAGTGACACATTAATTTTGGAGAATTGATTATGAACAAAGCGGCGCTTCACATGTTCACATGAAAATATGGATAGAAGCAGCACTCATATATGACAAGGATTCTCTAGAAAAAATTGAACAATTAATAAAACTAACATGACTTGCCGACTGCATTGTTCAGTAGCAAGTTCTACACTTAAAAAATTGGTAAATCGATTTCAAATTCATTTATGCGGTAAAACACCTTGGAGAATATATGAAAAAGGAAAAAAATATTTCTAAAACGTGTCGATTTGGATTTCCTAAATCTGAAGGAAACTTAATTTTTTTTGCTGTAGCTAAAAGTGTGAAATCTAGAAGTGGCAAAAGAATAAAGAAGTTGTATCAATTAGAACGAAATGCTGCTGAAAAACATATAACCTATTATTGCTTCTGATTTGGCAAACAAATATATATGTCCAGTATAATGGACAAAATAGCATGATACTGAGAAGATATGTGATAGGTTATAGAATTAAAGCAGAAATAAATGAAAGCGAAGGTATTTAGAGAATCTGGATGAAAATAGATCCAAATATGGCAGATACAAATCAGCAGGACTTCGACTAATAGGAAAAAACGTTATTGGAGCATAGTAATGTGCTGATGAATTAGTGGGTCATAATTTAATTGGTGCACCTGATCAAGTCATTTAGGCTTGAGCTGGCATTCCTAGCAAAAAGGGACACAGATTAATATCAAAAGAAAATTTGGAAATGCTTTCTAACACATCTACAAATATATCTCTTGATAATATGATTGAAAATTACTATCCGAATAGATCAATAGTCTTAGAAAAATTCTCTTTATATTAAGTTGCTAGTAAATATGAAAAAGTGTCTAATAAACCTTTTAATCATGATAAAGCCAATATAATGAAAATGATTAACGACAAAGGTAATTTTAGGCGATAGAAGGAAAGAGTTATAAAATCTCCAAATGTCCCTTTTAATAAAGAAAATAAATGAGAAATGAAGGAATTACATTTATTAAATGGTTTTCATACATATGAAGAATGCTAATATTAGCTGTTCATCGTATTTACATGAAATGATTAAGTATAAAATTATCAAGAAAAGAATTATTCAAACTATAGAAATGACAAAGCAATTGGAACTTGAAGATGGAAAGAAGGTGCTGAAAAACTAGAAAAAATATCTAATGATGAAATACAAAAAAATTATAATACTTTCATTATAAATGATTTTGCTGACAAAAAAGTTACTCAAGAATTAGTCTCTGAAAAAAGAATTGAATTTAATTCTGAAAAAAATATGATAATGTTATTGATATCATAAAAAGAAGAAATTCATTGGAATAAAGAAACACCTTTTCCCAGATACAGTTGTTAAGACTGCCGACAACTGCTCAAGTTCATTTCTGGTATTGGAGAAACAGAAAAAAAGTTTCTTGATTTACACCACATCCGACAAAATTACTCTTATGACTAATGACACAATACTAATACAATAATAAGTTTTGGGTGAACTGGCATGTGTGCTTTTCAAATTAAACGCAAAACCTTGCATATTACTCTCATGATCAGTGTTCAACATGGTCAATTTCCTGTTAATAAAGAATTAAATAAAGATAGTGTCAAATTGTTGAGAAAAACTTTGGAAAATACAAGATTGATACTCATTAATGAAATTAGTATTGAAAGTTATTTAATGTTGGCTTTTTTACCATGGATAGATTCGACCTGAAGCTGATACCAGAGTTTGACGGGTCCCCGGTTGGTCCTTCGGTAGTTGAATGGCTGGAGAAGGACGAGCGCGTTTGCCGGTTGTACAAAATTAAGGATCCAGCTATGGTCATTCCATTGAGACTCACTAAAGGGGTTTATGCCGTATACCCACAGTTCGGGGATGAGGTGACAACGGAGCAGATAAAACAAGCGTGTTACGAAGCATTCGGTGTGGACCCTTTTATTGCTTAGAGGCAATTCTCTGAACGTCGGCTTGGGTCAGGGAAGACTGTTGACGTCTACCTGGCCGTACATGTGACACTAGTGCAGTCCTGTAAGAATCTCGCAGATAGCCTGACCAGAGTGCTACGCCGTTGGCTGGACCTGCCAAAAGAATTGGACGAACCGGCACTTGTGAATTGCGCCGCGGTAGGGCGTCGGCTTAGCCCGAACCATGTTGCTGATGTCCATTGCCAAAGCGGGTCCCCGGTGTAAACCGAACCCTTAACTTCGCCAGGCTGGTCGACCCCTATGTGTCAAAGAGGGACGTGAAATTTGCTGTGAGGAGCTGCGAAACCTGCCGCTCGATCGACCCAGCACACATCTGGTGGGAGAAGGTAAAACTGAGTGTGAGAGAAAATTGGAACAGGCTCGCAATGGACGTAACTCACCACAACGGCTGTTATTTTTTGGCGCTTATCGATTGCGGACCGTCTAGATTTGCATTGTGGACTCGGCCGCTATTTTCCGTGAGCTGGAAAGTGTCTTCCTCGAGCGTGGTCCCCCTTCTGAGATACTGACCGACAATGGCACCGCATTTGTTAGCGAGCAGTTCAAACAGTTCGCAGACGGCTGGGGTATATATCTGCGATTTCAGTGTGCCCATGTGCCTAGTGGGAACGGAATTATTGAGAGAAACCACGGGATCGTCAAGATCATCGCAGCTAGGAAGAGGTGTATGGTGCCTTAGACGGTCTATTGGAATAAGATCACCCCTAAGGACAACATTTTGCCTTTTATCTCGCCAGCCGAAGCACTGCACAGGTATCACGTCAGGGTAAGAGGCGTAGACTACCCCACTGCCCGAGCCAGAGGCGACGAGAGAGAGTATCAAAGATGGAGATGTCGTCTGGGTTAAGAACCCCCGCAGCAAGTGCACCACACGCTACGGAACCGGGCGTGTTACTGAGGTGATCAGCCCGCAATCAGTGCGGGTTGACGGGGTGCCCCGTCACACCAAGGATTTTCGATCGACATCACAAGCGCAGCCGCCACCCAGCGATGAAAGCGAGACTGGATGCGAGATCAGTGAACCATCATTCTGGGTTACGCCGACTTCGTCGGACAGCGACCCTGAGATTAGCAGCCTTAGGTTCATCGACCCTGAAATCGAGGACGAAAGCACAGGCGAGGACGAAGCCACCGGTCCCCCTATCCGAAGAAGCACCCGAAGAAAAAGGTCACCGCGTCCCTGTCCTCTCTGTGATGATGATATCAGGGGGGAGGGGGCGATAATTATGGGAACGCAGATGGGGACATACGGGAAAACGAGTCTACAGAAAATACTGACGGACGACGCTGCTACAGTGAGCTGAGGTTTTGTATACTCTTTTTTCTTTGCAACAACACAAGACAAAATCCCAAAATTAACTGTTAATTCAAACAACAATCTGTCGTAAAAAAGGAGCAAACACATCCATACATTATATTCTTTTTTCCGGCTTTACTATTAAAAAAGAAACAAAAAATTCCATCACCAACCGCAACACGCTACTATGAATCACCGTTTGATTGGGATTGAAACTAAAATTCTCACAGCGTATTTCGATTACGACTTTGCACTCAACTTTGACCCAAGAGCTCCGAATAACGTTTATACTCCTTTGATACTTAACAACTTTTTCTCATTGTAACTTCTTTATTCTCGTACTTATTTTTATTACTTGCCATTTTATACTTATTTTTATATTTTTTTTATTCTTTTTTATCTAGCAGGGATACGCGGTGTTGCCTGGGTCCACATGAAGTTCCGTTTGGACACACCTGCTATACTAAGCACATTTTCATTATAATATATTAACTCCAACGTGGACAATGTTGATACGCCCACAGCAATTTCAAAAACCAAGATACGGGTATCCTACTTCAAAACGGATAAAAATACGAAAATGTAATCGCTTAAAAAAGAAGTACGTTAAAAGGAATACGAAGAGAAAATGCTATTCTGCGGATATTGAGTACTTTTTGATGACTACATACCAGCGGATAGGTGCCCGGTTTTGCCTGTGCACTAGACCCCCCCCTCCATGCACCCAATTAAAAATAAAAAATAAATAAATGAATCAAAACAACATTTCTCACAATCAAAATAGGAAGTGCCCGTGCGCCCGAAAAACAATTAGCCACGGTTGCCGAGCTCGAACGTTAAACGCTAAAGGAAACAAAAGCTTACTGGCAAACGCTTTTGCTCACACGGCCACGAGTGCTGGGGCGTTAGAACGTTGTACAATAAGCGTGTTAAACATAGTTTTAGTTTAAAAGGCGTGCGTGACTTTCGAAATAAGAAACACAAAAAACGGAAACCCTTCCAAAAAGTGGTCCAGTAACTGCCACAAAATTATTCTTTTTTTTTTCTAATTTTCATATATACTGCATCCGGGGCATTGCCCTGTAAAATAGGTCAAGTTTCGACCCTGTCTGATGCGTATGAGAAATGATTTGGCAGAGATACAAACACACACACAAAAACACGCAGACAGGTCCCCTTTATATCATAAACTTACATGATTGCCCGCGTCGATATGAAGTTCGATTTGGGCTCACATGCTATACTAAGGATATTTAGCACTTTTATTGATACACCCACAACAATTTCATAAATAAAATAAAAGAACGGATAAAAACACGAAAAATAGAAGTACATGACAATAACGTCACTGAATATTTCGGTAGTAGGAATACGAGGAGAAAAGGCTATTCTCCGGATATTGAGCACTTTTTGTTAATCGTGCGCTGGAAAGCCTTTCCCCCTCCCCCAAAATTAAAGAAATGAATCAAAACAACTTTTGTTTCAATGAAAATAGCAGGCAGTGTCCGAGCGACCAAAAAAGTATGAGCCACGCTGGTCGCGTTCGAACATGAAACGCGAAAAACGAAGAGAAAGGAAAGAAATTACAGGTATATGCGATTGCCTACAAGGTCACGCGTGCATATAGCGTAACGAAGTTGAAAATAAGAATTTTAAACATATTTTTAATTAATTACGCGCGTCTGACTTGTGGAAGCCTCGCGAAAAAGGATGCCATTTTTTTAAAAAGTGGTCCAGTTGACCATCATAGAATAAGTCTTTTTTCCCCTAATTTTCACATATTATACATCCGAAGCATTGCTCTTTTAGATTGTACCAGTTTCGACCCCGTCAGATTAGGATGAGGAAGCTTTTTAGCATACATACCAACACACGCAAACACACACAAACACTAACATACAGAAAAATTTTATTTTATCTAATAGATAATTTTGTGCTTCTTATGCTTTAAAATTTTATGATTTTATACTATTTAATACTGTTTTACCTCTTATTCTTTTGTATTTGTTATTCTTAACTTAATCATTTATATTTTATCTTTTACCCTTTTATAATTTATTTCTTTACATTTTTACCTTTTATTCTTTTATTATATCAATTATTTCTAATAATTTACACTTCATTTAAATACTAAGTTGTAATTCCGATACCCCTATTAATATATACGAATTTAGTAAACTACCCTATTTAAAGTAACCCCTCCATATTTTTAACCCATAAATACATATAGTTAAATAAACATCCACTTTCAATCGTTTCTATATTCTTCCCGATATTACAGATTCGCATAGACACGCATATATTGAAACCACTCTATCATACGTGATATACACCTATCTTAAGTTTATAATAAAAGCTATATTCCTCCTTTATCACATAGATCAGTTTAGTTCTCTCATTCCCTCCCCTAATAGCTTCAATATATTACTATTCTCCTCTCACGCACAATTACTTCCCTCCTTATGTAGCTACCGCTTGACGCCGCATCCTTAACATGTTACTTAGCATCTTCTCTACTCTTCTGTTAAGAAGTATTAGGCTTCGAAATACCATGTTATAATGAGTTTTACTTATCCTACACCTTTAATCGATGTATCATCCTTATTGAATAGACTAAATCTATATGCATTAATATATATCTTTATGTTGTTCTTTTCTTAATTTATGGATATCTATTATATAAATTTCACCTGTTTGTTAAAATGTATGTATGTATGTATGTATGTATGAATGTATGTATGTATGCTTGTATGTCTGCCTAAAACTTTCGACAGAGGTAAAGATTTTCACGAGATTAGTGTCGTTTTGATGCTCGAAATTCCGGACGACAAATATCGAAAAATGGGCTTAAAATATTAATTCCGTCACCTTCAACTGGCCACTTTTCTACAAGGAGGGGTCGTTTTTTGCCGATATTTTCGAAAGTCATCGCCTCTTTTTGATTGACTAGCTTTAATTTAAAGCTTCTCCACTTCCGGTTTGGCGATGGACGCAACGGCAAAGACGTTACGTTTTTTTCACGTTCCCCCTTCGCAGTACGTGTTCGAGCCTGCCTCCCTACTACCACTAGTTTTTTTTGCTCAAGACACACCTCCAAACACCCATAAAACACCAGGCACCCAGACTAGATTTATATAAACCCCAAAGCACTTTGTTGAGCTTTGCATTATCCCGATAAAGCTCATTTAAAAAAAAAATCGTTCTCATGCTTTAAACTCTTATATATATATATATATATATATATATATATATATATATATATATATATATATATTAACTCTCTTATAACTATATATATATATATATATATATATATATATATATATATAGTTATGGTTAGAACATTCTAATAACACGAGTATATATAGATGCAGTTTTTAGAATACAGATGAGAACCATAATACGACGTGGATACTTGATCATGCAAATGTGGAAAGATATAAAATCAAAGTATTATCTAACGTTGAACATTCAGTCACAGGATTTTACTGCTACTTGTGTCTGGAAATTTCTAAACAAATAAATAATCAGAAATTAATATAGATTACTAAACTTCATTTGAATATACAAGAAAATATATTTTAACTCTTATTTGAATGTTATTTAAGAAAAATATATTAAGAAAGTAGTAGAAAGGAATGGCATTAAAACTTTCTGCAGAAGGAATTTCTCATATGAGGTGCACCAGCAATTTACTGACTTATTAGGTAGGTGTAACTGTATGTTACTTGTACGCCAAATGTGCACTCAAGTGTTATTTAAAGAAACAAATACTCACAAAGTTTAACGAATCAAGTAGGTCGACATGTTAGAATAAAAGAGAAGGCATGTTCTGTAAATATACATTCTCCATCTCCGAAACCGAATTCCTTATTCTTACTAATGAAAAACGCTACTAAATAAAGTAATAAATAACTTTATTTTTCAAATTTTCAAAATATGCGGATGAAATTGTTTGAGGAGATAAAAATATCCGTAAAAAAAAAGACAGTAGACGTATGTATGTGCGTGTGCCCGTGTGAGAATATTTAACCGATTAACTCTCAAACTACTCGGCACAGAACACTGAAATTAATAGAAATTAGTAACTAAAAACCAAGGATGATATATTGCAAGTAAAATCGTTTGGATTGATGAATAACGCGTACAGAACTGTTGGCAAGTGTAAATGCAAAATGATTATTTCAACTTGTCAACATATTTCAAATACTTTTGCGCATGCATAAATTCATGTATAACTTGAAGTAGTTTTATTTTATTTTATTTTATAAGCTGATGCACCCAAGTCATATAGATATATATTATTTTGGAAATCACAACTTTATAATATATAAAAATCGATAGAATATTAACTCTATAATAATATATACGAAATCTGCAAGAATTAAAATATCATATTTAAGCGTACTTTACGACCCAGGATCCTTGCTAGCTTAGATAAATAATTTTGCAGTTTTAACAAAAGAGCTACAATAATATCAGGGCGTCTCTATTTGCGCTGAAGATCTACAGAATACCAACATCAATATAGTACATATGAATGAGTTCGCTGCGGACTTTCCACAGGTCCCGCTAGTACGTATTGTTTGCATTAATTAAAAAAATATATAAACGTAGTTTGCGACTATGCATGGCCAGGTAACCCCCCCCAGGCTAAATTAAATTTTTAGATACCAATCAACATAATAAATTAGAAAACGTAATTGTTCTCTTGCGAAAGTGCCAGGACACAAAATGTTTCTATTCTGCTTATGTCTTAATCGAACTTGACTTTGCGAGGATATTATTGCCTGCTCTTAAATTTTTCTCGTTTTGTGAATGATTTCAATTTTTATCTCGATAATTCTTAGTATGTACTTAGTATTTGTTAAAGAAATCAATACACTTGAGATGAACTTTTTCTACTTGTAGAAATAGACTGAAATATATGACCACGGTGTTATTTGAACTTCTTATGCCCCCATCTTGGCAGAATGTGTTACGATTGATACTCATCATATATTCTGCCTTTGGTTCAATATATTTTACTTTTTTAACCTATATTCGTGTTCAATTTTTCTTTTGTGGCTCTTCCGGGGCCACAACACCTTGGCAACGAGAGATTCGAATTCACAACGGACGATTCACAACATGGCGATGAAGAAGAAGCATTTACAAAAGAGACATTCACAACAACTTGTCGAGGAAGAATTCGATAATTCACGATGAGAAAGCTGAATTTAAAATACAATTTGGCGATAAACACTCGAAATAAGATACTAGAATTTGTGACGAATTTGTGACAAATAAGATACTAGAATTTGTGACGAATTTGTGACAAATAGAGTACTAGAATTGTGACGAATAATATAAAAATGACATAAACACCACCAAAAAATAGCAACTTACGTATAATAGTAGTGGCGAAATTAAGCCAGTAATTAAGCATCACAACTATCGGATTATTGATATGTCACAAGTTTTTTCCATCGAGGAGAAAAGCAGTCATTTTGTTGGAGACCGCAATTGAAAGATATTTCCACAAGAAACTAAAGAGAATAAATCGGTAAGCACGTTTTTCTACAGTCAAATAAATAATTTTTCTCTTCTAAAAAAATAAATCCATTCAACGTACACGATTAAAACTGTAATTAGTAATTATTACAGCGTTTTCCACGAGTAAGTAAATTTCAATAAGACGAACAACTTTAAACTAATAATTTTAACGGTGTTTCAATTACAACAAAAATTCCAGAAGCAACAAAGACTATTGCAAAAAAAAAAAACGAAGATAAACTAATTCGGCAAAAACAGAAAATGCAAAAAAAAAATCAGGAGTTTTATTATCAAAGTGTAACCAATAAACCTAACACGGACAGTGACACAGCTTTTTCGCAAAAGATAATATGGAATATCATGATCACGTTTAACGTCCCGGATCAAGACTCGACGAATTTGTTAGGAGATATGAAAATAGCTTTAACGTCGATTTCGACATTTGGTCTGATGCAAAAAATGTTTGTTTTTACGAAAGCTAGAAACATCTGAACACAGTCGTTTCGTCGACTACATTTTATCTAAAAACACTATGGTCACTTTCTGAACATCTCAGTCCTAATTCTTCCGTTTCTTAAGCGATAGCGATGCTTGCGCTTAGCAATGTGGGGTGACAAAGGTTATTTAAGGTTCGAGTCCGTCGTAAAAACGCAGTGTAACGACTTAAGACTTGCGATATTTTGGCAAGATTATTTCAAATATCTCATTTCTATGCACGGGTAAGTGTTTGTAAAAAATGATGAGATTAGACAGAGAGTATTAGTAGAACTCGAAAACGAACCTACTGTAACTCTACAAAACCTTGCAGATGGTTACCGAAAAGTGATAAGAACTAGAGGCGACTCAAAAAAATAAAGAACAATTGGGCGTAGCTTACGTAGGACAGGTAAAGTGCACATAAAAATGACGACTCAACATGTCTCCACAAAATACGATATATATATATATATATATATATTCTCAAATATATATATATATATATATATATATATATATATATATATATATATATATATATATATACTGGTTGAGTAATTGATGATCAATGTGTAGGCTCAACGTTATCAGTATAAGCACTATAATGAAGTTTAACTTTCTAATTACATGCGATTCCCAATTAGAAGGGAATTAACCTGACGCACTTAGGCTAGGGGGTAAATTTACTTTGCTAGCAACGTTGATGAGACATTTATTCGTAATGATCGTCTGGCGACCTCTAACACGCTGGCCAAGCGATCACTTCACAATAATTTTTTATATATAAACTTAGTATATTCGATGGGAAAATGATGAAAACTAATTTAATTAAGACACCGTTATATTTTAAGGCAATTCAGCTTAGACAATAAACCGACAGATATTTACGAGTCGGAAGATAACAAACAACGAGACACAACTATCATAAGAAAAAATTATTATATTTCACATCATAAAAAGTTAACATTGATCTTTCACATCATAAAGTTACGCTGATTTTTATTATGAAATAATTTTAATATCTGAATTAAATGCCGTTTCTGCCGCTTATACTAGTTTTGCAAGTTTTCTTTGAATAGATTTGATTAGAAGCCATTCGTTAGTAGGCTTATAGTTTCTATAAATAGTTCCTTTTTTTTTTTACATGGGGGTCACCACTTATCAAGGCTCAAAGGCCACTCAGGGATAAGGGTTATTGCGTGTACAGTAATCAATGAGGTAGTATTGTAGTAATCACTAGTATTGGGGGGTTTGATAGTGTCTTACTTAAGGGGCGGTTTGTCAGGAGTTTGTTTATGTTGGATTTGAAGACGTCCAAGTTGTAGTCAGGTGGGAAACAGGCAAGCGGCAGAGAGTTCCACTGGCGTGCAGTTCTAAGAAAGAAGCTTTGCTCATGGAATCTATGTTTGGATTTAGGCACAGATAGAGAGTGAGGAAAATTATTGACAGTAGTTTCAGCCAAACGGGTGTTTCTCGTGAAAGATTGGCAAAGGGGGACGAGGGATTGGAACTCAGACGAGCACCTGCCATGGAAATAACGATAAAATAAAGACAGGCTCGCAATGTCTCTTCTGTGGGAGAAAGGTTGCAGGGAAGAGAAAAGGGCATCCCCCACTAAACCCCGAAGTCTATTTTGTACTCTGTCAAGGCAGGATAGGCTGTTTTTAGCAGCTCCTGCCAAGATGTGGCAGCAGTACTCCATCCTTGGACGTACTTGGCTTTTATACAGGTTTATTTGTTTTAGTTCTAACTATACTATAACGGATATTTTTCAATAAGATTAAGTATTACTTGAATTCATCGGACTACTCTTTTCATCTTAAGTGTGATTTTCACAACGTTTCGGTCGATGTAACCTCCGGCTTTATCAAGTGTATCTTGTCGAACTCGGGAATGTTTCTGCCGAACTAGGGAATTTGGATGAAATTTCGAGCAGAACCCTTTATTTACTTTTCGGGAGTAGCGTGCTCTTATTTCTTCAACCATGACTAGATAAAGGCCATAAGTAATTCGTAATTGTGTTTTTCGGTCGCCTACACTGAGGAAAATACAATTGCAAATTATTTAGGACCTCAGTCCAGTCACATGCACTAATACATTATAGTCCATGCATTCTGTTGATACATTTGGGGTATTGCATTTTTTTCTAAACAGTTGCAGTGGATTATATGAATCAGTTCATTTAAAGAAATACAGTTATCATCAACGGAATATTTGGGAGGAAACCATAGATATGGTATAAGGAATTGCCTAATATTACTGGCAACCATTTCTTGTGTAAAAATGAAAATATGGGTAAAAATGTAAGAGTTATCGGTTTCTCATCAAAGCGTGTTAGAGGTCGCCAGACGACCATTACGAATGAAGCGGAAAAGACGTGATGCTATAATATAACACACGTTTCTCCTCTTCTACCTACCATCACTACTCAGATGTTGCCATTTCATTATTACATTCTATCCTCTCTATAACCTGGTAGTAAGGACGCAGAGAAAAAATCTACAGGCAGAGGCGGTTTGAGGGAGTCGTTCTGGTGTGACGAATATCTTTGCCCTTACAACATTCTTGCAGAGCATATTATATCTAATCGATGGAAGTAAGTCATTCTGGACTCTATTGAACAGCACTATAAATGCCTTAGAATCACTGATTTCCAACACATCGATTTTTGACAGTCTTTCAACGTCTTTGGCCTTGTGCCTTATTTGCTCAGTGGGAAAGCAAATAAATACCCAGCCTTTCAACGTCTTTTCTTATTTGATGATTCACTGGAATTCTGACTTCTTTCCAATCCCGAACACCCTGGACACCGAATCATATCCTGTAAAGCATATGTTTCAGGACCTGGATATTATAGACGTAGTATTTCATCTTTTCAGAGCAGAATAAAGTGCAGTACATTTGACAACATCTGTATGAAACTGCAAGAGAACAAGAAGATATGTCTCTTTTTTCCAATAAGATTTGTCGGTATGAAAGCAGACATGTAGATGACTGCTTTTGCAATCTCAAAATCAGCATCTCCTTCTGTTTGAATGACATCACGTCTTTTCTGCTTCATTCGTTCTATGATCAGCTAGATCACTGCCTGCTTGTTTGACGAGAAGTACTTTTTACCAGAAAATATTGTCGCTCTGGCAATGTTCACTTTGTTTACATTCAATTGATGTGCACAGTCCTTTAAACAATCATATCCCACAGTCACTCTGACATTTTTACCGACAGTAAATTATGCATAAATATTTACAATCGAATGGTAGGTCCTCCCCTCTTTTCATTTTAGACGGCGAAGAGATCCTTTGTCTTGTTCGTTGTGCTCTGTAACTGGAGCAGTTTGTTGCACACCACTGCTGATTGTGTTCATAGTTTCTAATTGTTTCCACACGTTGCTGTTTGACTGCCTGACACAAGAGAACTTTTCTCCTGAAACAAAGACATTTGGAATAAACACAGTTCATAGGACCTTAGCATCTAACCGAAGAGTTCCTGTCTGAGAGACTACGTCAAACCTCTGAAACAGGAGCGCTAGGTCAATAATACTATCTGTAAACACTTTTATGTTCTTGCTTGATGCTAGCCGCTTGGCATTCAAACTCCGTCGGGGAAGAATTTGGGTTTCTGCTTGTTTTTGAGGCAGCGAGTGTCTGTCCATTTCTTGTTCAATGGCCTCTTCAATTTTGAAGAGATCCTGCTCATTGGTATCTTCGTTGTCGTTAATTAAGTTAAGTGATGATATAGCGTAACGATGCTTCAGTTGGAAATAATGTAACACTGTTTAATATTTCCGCGATGAAATGATCAATGTAAACATTAATGAATGACCAAAAATGTCTATGTTACCGCCTAACACATCTGAAGCAAGTGGACATACCACGTTCATTTCAAACATTTGTACCCTCGGATACCATGAAGAAAATCGCATAATTAAAGATTTTCTATAAAAGTGGTGCACTTGCATCACGACACCAAACTGTAGAGGTGCAATACCAGATCTTGCGTACACTCCCGTTTAGGTTGTACTCTCCCATTTTAGTGACTAGGTATGATATCGTTTGCTGTTGTTCCTTGTTTTCCTCGCAAAAACGTTTGAATACCTCATCCCTTTTTTAACTTTCCATTTTTACTCCAAACAAGGCACAGTGTCATTTTGATCCAGGGGGTTTCAATCGGGGACATAAGTTGCATGGATGTAAGGAGTTGAGCAGCAAGATGTGTGTTTACATTACATTTGAACTTCTGCATGTCAGTAAAGTTGGGGAAGTCTAGCAGTTCTGGGGAATCAACTATTAGAGTAGAAGGCCTTCTAACATCTAGGGATCTCTACTGTGTAGTGGCGGAATTTTTGTTGCTTGTGTGGGTATTTACGTCGAGAGGGTACACGGGCTTGTAATTCGTCGGAGCATTCCCATGAAAATATTTGGAGAACAGGCAAAGGGATGCAACAATTCGTCGATGGGACAGAGGCTGAAGCTTAGATGACAGTTCAGAACATATCAGGTTAGCGATTCTCTTTTTAACCCTCTCAAGGAGCGAGAGAATAGTAGCAGATTCACCAGCTAAATGTGACAACAATACTCTATATATGGGCGCATGGTGGTCATTATAGAGGTACAGGATACTTAACGTAAGCGTAACTAACTTTTTACTTACGTAGTCGTAACTAACTTTCTAGCACGGTATAGACAGTCCACTCTCCTCGCAGTGGTATTGGCAATGCTGTTAATGTATCTGTTCTAACTCATGTTCCCTGTGAACGTTAAGCCTAGGAGTTTGAAAGAAGTACTTTCAGGTAATGTATCTTTAACCATAGCTATTTGTAGTTGAGAAGGTTTCTTATTATTAAAGGAAACAAGCTTAGTCTTGACAGCACTGAAAGTGACCATCCATTTTTGTCCTCATTCCACTACAGACTGGAAGTCTTCTTCTAGTTTTACTGCATATTCCTTTGATGTGTTTATTCGTTTCCCCTCGCGCCTGTTATAGAGCGTGGTGTCATCAACAAATATACCCATCCCATAGACAATTTTATCAGGGACGTAATTTATGAATATTAAGAATGATAAAGGTCTATGGATAGACCCCTGAGGTACACCCGCATTTATATCATATTGTTTAGATGTACGACCGTCGAGAAAAATGTGGATTCTTCTCTTATTAAAGAATTGTTTTATTATGTTAAGTATTCGTTCAGTGATACAGTATCATCTGATTTTCCTGAGAAGATCACCGTGCAAACCCTGTCAAAAGCCTTAGATATATCTAGGGATACCGCTCTACCTTCTACTGCCTTGTCCAGTATATCGTATATACGTTCAAAGATTACAGTTAGGATATCCGCTGTAAAACGGACTTGCCTAAGTCCATATTGTTGGTCGGTCAGAAGTTTAGCAGCTGTAAGGTGATGGACTAGAACTTGGTTACTTATGGACTCAAATATTTGAGCAAAAAGTAGGAGGAGGCTAATGGGGCGATAATATAATGGGTCAGTTCTTTCACCAGAGTACTTGATAACTGGTACCACAGAAGCAGTTGTGCAGCAGTCAGGAAAGCAAGATTCGTTAAGACATTTGTTAAGTTTTAAGAGACATGGAGCAACCTCATTTTTTAATAGCACAGTTGGGATGAGATCAGGTCAACATGCTTTTGTAGGTGTCTTGGTTTTTTATATAATGCACCTGAGAAGGGGTGATTTTTCAGATCATTCATCGTGACGTCTGTCTGCAAAGGAAAGTCAGATAGGGAGTGGTTTGCTGGTTCCAGTGTGGAGTTTGAGGCAAACAGACTGGAAAGCATTTTAGCCTTCACTGTTGCCGTGCAAACAAGTTCATGATTGTTGGATAGTGGGGAGGGTGGGATTTTGATTGCCCATTATTTACTATACTATTGTAGATTTTCCAGAAATCTCGAGTTCCTAATTTCTGTGCATCGATACGTTTTCTTGTAGTTTCATTATATTCTCTCGTAGTTATCACTATTTCTCTCTTACAATTGCTTCTAGCTTCTCGGTTTAATCTGCTGTATGCATGCTGCCTTTGAACAATGGCAGCTGCACAAGCAGAAGTAACCCATTGGGGGAGAGTTGGGTTTGCTATAAAATTTTCACGTGGAAACATGTGCTTAAATTGCCGTTTCGAACCATTCAGTAGTCTCATTTGCGCACTGCTCAGTGGAAAAACGAAAGATATTTTCACATGGGGTGTCTTTGGTGAGATCCTTGATGGCTTCTCAGTCAGCCTTCTTATAATAGCTTGTTGTTTTAAACAATGGCTCTTCAGCTTTGTGTCAAGAATTTAGAGCGATTTCTATCATTTATTACAGCCTTGTCAGCATTCCCGAGTGAGCTATGGGTATTCCTTACACAAATATCGGGAACTGTGATCAGAAATAGGTCTAGAATTTGGGCATATTAATCTTGCTGATCTGGGAAACGTGTCGGAAACGTAACCGCTGTGATAAGGAATGAGATATAGCGAATCTATGTGTTATGCTACTAGCTGCGTCTGTGTAAGTAATAAACCTTAGTCAATTACTGTGGTGGACATTGAAGTCACCAAATACATATACTTGTAATTCAGTATTGAGATAGAGTGCTGTATCTATGCTATCAGAGACTTGGTTGATTAGGTTGAGAAAGAGAGAGAGAGAGAGAGAGAGAGAGAGAGACAGACAGAGAGGAAGAACGATAATTTCATATGAAAAACTAACGTTTTAACGTAAAATGCGAGATTTATTGGTTTATCACGAAAACTGACCGAGTTAGTGTTTTTAAACGTAATGGAAGATGATTTCTAATTCGAAAATTTCAAACTTTCTCATACTAAAATCTTTGTTAAATTTGAGTATGACGAAGAGTAAGATAAACCTAACATAAAACCGCAAAAGATGTTACAATTTTTGTAGTTAGGGTACATTTGTGTTATATCGACTTGCATAAACTGAGAAAATGTAGGGTTAACGTATAATTGTGTGTGATAAGACATAAGCACAAAATAATCAACAAAGCAGAACTGAGTTTTTAAATATAATTGCACACAAAAAATCAGCACCCCACACTGCACATGAAAACTCTCATTTATTTTTTCCACCAGGATAAACCCAGTCTTTTTATTAAGGTTACACTATCTACCTTAAGACATCACAACAGTTTAATAACAGCTGTTTTTCTATTAAAACATTTTACAAGACCATCTTACATCTTTGCAGAATCACAATTCGCCTATGCATGGAGAATTGTTACGACATCTCATCTACAAATAGTCTCTCACTCTTTACCAGAGTCTAAAAACATCTCCCCAATCTAACAGACAATGCATTATCAGTCAGGTGTTAACCCTTGTTTTATCATTTATTTACTCGTATTCCCTCTGTATTATTTTTTCAAAAGTGCTCCCTAAAACTATAGGAAACTTCCTCATTCTACGCAGTATTAAAACTACGGGAGATCGATTTTCTGCATCCTAGTACAGACCAATTAGTCTCCGGTGGTTCATGAGTACGTGGCTTGAAACTGTGATAAATCCAAACTTCTCAATCACCTCAGAAAATGAGTACAAATTCGCAAATAATAGATTTCATCCTACTAGTCATATATACTGATATAACATAATCTCACTGAATCTTTTAACAGGTGTTCGTTACTAAATCAATAGTTATTAACAAATCAAAAGCTTTCGATAAAGTTTGGCATAAAGGTTTACTTCGCAATATTTCAAGGTATAGAATGTCTTAACCAAAAAATCCCCCTGATATGTTTATAAAAAGTTGTATGGAGAAGAACATAGTGCCCACTAGATTTAGAAGTTGATTTTCTCCTCCGTCAAGACAGGAAGAATGCTCCCTAGACGGTACAATGATACTTCATCTAGGGACATATTTGACATTTCTCCAGAATTTCTTCAGAACTAAGAATACTTCTGCTGCGGAATGGACCGACACTTTTTTTTCAGTGACGTTGGCAACAGATTTAAGTATTCTATTTCAGATCCGTAGAAGAGATCATTCCGAATGCTAATCAAATCATGGGACTATTTCAAGGTGAGATCCATATATTTCAGGTGGAGCTAAGTAAGTAAGTGGTGAGAAAAGCAGAGGTTTTGTTTTAGATGTATTAAAAGCTACCCGCCACATTTCCCATTGTATTTTGTCATGAATGTCGGAAAAGAAAGAATCAGAAAGATTCTGATCATCAACACTCATCAAAACGTTGCGATAAATGAATAGGTTTTCTGCATAAATATCGTGCAATGGTCTTAGAATGTTTAATAAACATCAGAAAGAGAGTTTACCCAAAATGGACCCTTGAGGCACGCAGGCTTTGATAATTTCAGTTGGAATTCTACCATCAACAATTATAAACATATATTAGGTTCACAGGAAGGTTTTTGTGGAATTTTGATTTCAAATGAATTTTCAAAAACATTTTCGTTATCAAACATTTACTTTATATATCATTTTAAAGAGAGTTTCTCGAACAATATAATCGTTTAAATTACTATTGTTTTAAAACAAGTATGTCTTCTATTTAGAATGTTTACTAGTAGGTAGAAAAAAGCACATTTTTACAATTTTCTTATTTAAATTCAAGCTAAGCCGAAAAGCTATTGAAACAGCTCACGATATCAACGAAATGTTTAACCCAGGAACAATTACTGAACGCACACACAGTGGTATTTTAAGAAATTTAGTAGCAGCGACAAGATGATGAGTGTAGTGGTCGGCCATCAGATGCTGACAACGATCAATAAAAAGCCTTAGTCAAAGCTAATAAACGCACAACTGTTCGAGTACTTGCTTCTGAATTAGACGTAATGTGTACGATGATTTCGAACCACTTAAGGGAGATTGGATAGACAAAGAAATATATGTTAAATTGGTGCCTAACGAACGACAACCAAAAGAAACGTCGTTATGAAGTGTCATTTTCCCTTGTTTTACGCAACACGAACGACTTGTTTCTTGACCAGGTTGCGAATTGCCATTAATGATTTTTTGTTTGAGCCGAGATATGTTCATCTTAATTTAAAAGTTAAAAACCGCAAATAGCTTTCTTATCAACCTGGTAGGCTTTTTAGTTAATAAAGATTTGATTAAATAGAATACCGTATCAGTGTAGTCATAGGAGAAAACGTTTATGCACAGGTTTCAGATGACCGTTAGGATATCCACAAGAGTACAATATGACCTTCAGTGTAATGACTTCTGCTGAGCAATTTTCGATGTATATGCTGCGGTGATTTATTTGTTTTTCTGTAACTATTTTGTCAAATCCATAAGATTTAACTTCCTTATTTCATATCAATATAGAAGCATAAGAACAAATTTAGTAAACGTAATACAACATATTAAGATCTATTAATACATTTTGTATGTTTTCGTTACAAAATAAACTTTATTTATTATGTTTAATATGTTTCATTAATCGGATTTATTGGGCGTCAAATTCCCACAGTTATCCCTGAAAGTTTGACAATATGTTTATGATTGTGAAAATAATTCGCCAGAAGTTTCTCAGGACCGTATCGATTTAGCTTTTATTGTTCACGAGATAAAACAAATACGTGTTTTGATTTATATTAATTGGTTCTGCCAACAAACACAAAAGTGACTGCAATCAATCGGTCGGCAGTAATAGCTTTTTAAATGGGTTTATTTTCTCACTCTCATCGCATATTCACAAATAAATATATTTGTGCATGGGCGTGAAGTGTACGTGTTTTCACCAAGTCAAAAATAAACAAAAGTAATCAGTATTTCTTCATTCGATTGTTCTACTTATAGTTATTGTTGATGAATCGGCTTCTTTCCAACTCTGAGACATTTCTCCTCCGTTTAAAAGCCCACTATTAAAACCTCCGTGAGCGTTGCATTGGTCTCACACATTGAGAAATCATTTGTCGAGTTAAACAGTTCTCCAAAAAACGAACGGTAAGTTCATATTTTATAATACTATTTTGCATTATTCTTCCGCGTATATATATATATATATATATATATATATATATATATATATATATATATATATATATATATATTCTCTGGTTTTATATGAGAGTAGTTATGAAAGAAAAATAATATCTGTAAATTGTTTACCTGCACTTTTGCAGTGATTTTCGTCACACATAATTTCAGAATATTTAATCGACAAATCGTAAATAATGCAACGTTCAATTATTAATTTAATATTCAATATGTATTTTTTGCATGCTAAATATATCGAAATATTAATTTTTCATATGTTCTCAGGAAGTCAACATTCTTAATTTTATTATATTGTATTTCAATTAGTGGTAATCATTTATCTCTGTATTTGTTTATCTATCAATTTGGTCGATGTACTTATACTATATATCAACGTTTCTTAAAATGTTTGAAAGATAACTCCAGAATAACCTCGATTAAAATTATAGCCAGAGGAATATTAATAACACAAAATCGCAAACATACCTAAATTGTAATGTTGATATTAACAAATAAATGAACTGAATTCGTAAGGGATAAGTGTATTCTACAACCAAATGACCATACATGAAATATATTCTTATTTAAATTCCCCTTAAGTTTTAGGGTTACTCGCGGATTTTGTGAAAAGTATTGGTAAGTTACTCTCGCGAGATATTGTAGATATTAAAGGGTGAAAAGCGGTTACAATTTGATCGTAAATGAAACACAAGAACAAAACAAAACTAGAGTTGTGATGTACCGACAAAATAATAATGGTATCAGCAAAAACCTTCCAACGAAACATATCTCGAAATTTTCTTTCTAAACCAAATTTTTACATGTATCACAAGCTGAATTTTAGAGACCTTAAGATTAAAAATCTATAAAATGTATAAATACAAATAAGACTAATCAGTGTGCGGAACTGGTTGACACACGATATATATATCTTTATAAGGATTAAACTAAAGGACATAATTTTATAGCCAAATTATGCCTAGAATTCTCATTTCAATTTTGATTAAAATTCAATACATGATTTTGATTTTAGAAATTTGAATCTTAAGTAGTCTTAAATTACAATATGCGTAATCTTGCTTAATTGGAGATAATATATTTTAATGGCTATCGATCAAATTATCTGAAAATCGGAAATATTAAAATTTTAAGACTTGAAGATTAGGTCAATTTTTGCCTCTTTAAAAGACTTAAAAATACAACAAAAGTTGTAATATTTTTTGATATTTCTTAATTGGTTTAATATGTAGATTCGTACTAAGGTCTAACACGTAACTTGTACAGTTTTTCAATAAAAATGATCTAAATAAATTTGGATTACTTTACAATTCTTTATGATTAAAGGGTGTCTTATAATACTTTTTATTACCGGTTCAGTAGTTAAGCACTTTATCAAGTATGTATGGACATATAAACATACACATATAGATTTTTAGTATTTGAGAGGTTAAGGATAATTTTGATGGAATATTTGAATATCTATGCATCTCAAATAGAGATTAAGCTCCAGGAAGGGTTCCTTTAATTTCTGAGAACTTCAACTCAAGTAAAATGAAACCACAAGTGCATACATCTATATCTGGACATCTAGATATATCGAATTCCTTTATGTGTATTTATCTATAATTTTTAAAAAATTTCTTTATAATAATATTTTGTATTCCTGCATGTCACCAACAGAAAACGAATAAAAAAAAATTATAAACTTTTATACTTTTCGTATGCTTTTTATGCATAAATATATGCATATCTATGCATATTTATGCATATATATATATATATATATATATATATATATATATATATATATATATATATATAAAGGGAATTTCTGATTCTCTCTATCTTTTTCTCTGTGTGAGTTTGTGTGAGTGTTTTTTCTGTAAGGACTCAGACACGATTGCGTCTATTTTTGAGAAAATTTACGCGAATGGTATTTGGTTTGTCTAGGAGTGTGCTTACATGGGTTTCTGTGGAATGCGCCTGATTAGTATCGAAAACTGTTAATGTAAATAAAACGATAAAAGTTCAATTCCAGAATAAAATCAACACTTTCATACAACCCAACATCACAAGTGAAATTGTGAAGTTATATCTTTTATAAGATAGGGTCTTGATCGAAATTAATGTTATTTTTAGAGCACAATATAATCATAATGCATTGACTTTTTAACGTTTTATTTTAATTCAAATGATTATGTAAAATTTGTTTTAAAAAATCAACGGTTTATTCTGTGATAAGATATAGGTATCTAAGAAATTATTGTTTTATTTAAAGTATGTTTGAACTATGATACTTGAATTGTAAACTTTAAGTGGCGCAGTATTTACAGAACATTTTATGAAATGAATATATACTCTACAGTTCAATATAGAATAAAATTCGTAGTCGACTAAGTCACTACGAGTTGGAATGTGAAGTTTTCTCTGGACACTGTTAGGAGGCCCAATCTAGTATAGACAATCAATCGAGTTGATTGAAAATTGGAGATTTTACCAATTTCGATGGCAATAATATAATAATATAGGAGAGTGTAACATCTGTTTATTCTCATTCAATATGAAACAACGTCGGATCACACTGTGGCGCATATATACCGTATTTTGGGGTAATTACGCGAACTAAAAAAGTGTTATATATATATATATTTAAATATATATATATATATATATATATATTTAAATATATATATATATATATATATATATTTAAATAAGGGAGTAGTCACCAACAATGTGTATTTTTTAACATTATTTTATTATTCCGTGTCTTGGTTTTTCATTGAGAATTATGTTTGGATCATTGTAATAATGTTTTTAAGTAATTGAAATCGTTTACGCGCGTTTCAGACGGTCTGTGATGCGTCCTCGTCAGAAATTATTTTCTCTGGACACTGTTAGTAGGCCCAATCTAGTATAGACAATCAATCGAGTTGATTAAAAATGGGAGATTTTACCGATTTCGATGGCAATAATATAATAATTTGAAGAAGCTTTATATGCTTTCTTGCAATAATTTAGTTTATGATATATTATAGTCTACATTGAACTGTTAAGAATCTACTGTTGATTTTATTAAATTACTAGCAGTGTGATTCAATCTTGACCAGGATTAAATAATAAGCGAATGTTTCACAGTTCCATATATGTGTTGTTATCGAAATCGATGAAATAACTCATTTTTCAATTAAATCTATTGATTTCCTACTCTTATTGGGAACCACATGCCTCTCGCAATGACTAATTTCACGATACAGTGTAGCATTGCACTTCAGAGAACATACTGTTGATTTATAAAAAAATATTTTTATATATAAGGGATTGCATAAAATTTTATATATATATATATATATATTATTATTATTATTATTATTATTATTATTATTATTATTAGAAAGATGCGAGCATAAAAAGTAATAGCGTTAAGCTTAAACATGGAAAAGTAACGGACTAGTTGTTAAAACTGGAAAAGAAAAGGACACGATATTCTAGTAGAAAAATATAATAAATATATTAATCTCATAATAAATATAATAATCTTATAATATATATAATATAATCTTATAAATTGAATTTAAAAGAAAAATTCTTAATGCTGCAATATTTTAATTCATAAATTTATTATATTTTTAACTAGAATACCTTGTCCTTTTCTTTTCCAGTGTTAAAAACTAGTCCTTTACTTTTCCATATTTAAGCTTAACCATATTACTTTTCATGCACGCATTTTTCTAATAATCCATGATTTTTCAAGGTTTCCAATTAATTCACTTGTTCTTCGTTTAATTTCAGTTTTACTTTTTGTCCCCATAAACACATATGTAATAACAATGTACGGCACTCATCTGCTTTCAATAAAATACTACCAATTATCTCCCTTTTATGCTTTAATTCTGTGTTTCACGAGTTACTTCTCTTTTCGCGACAGTAGTCACTGAAGTGACGCTGTTGCTATGGAAAACAGTCATTAAAATTTCGCCTTCGGCCTTACAAATTTTTACGATTTTGAACACCACCAAATTCATCATTTGTTTTACTGAATGAACATTGAAAATTTTGTTTTCACAATATAGTTGAGAAGGTGATTTATAAACTGTAATAAGGGTTTGAAATTTGGTCGAAAAATGAGTGAGCGGTGAAGCTTTAAAACTGCCACTTATCTAAATTATATATATATATATATACATATATATATATATATATATATATATATATATATATTAGGTTTGGAACGATTAATCGGAATCGGAATCGGGAATAAAAAAATTGGAACTTTTTGTGGTGCCAGAATCGGTATCGGAATCGAACAAAATTATAGCCTAATTTCCGATTTCAAACCGATTATTTTAATTTTATTTTTGTACAACAAAAATGAAACTAGCACAAATTATTTACAACATAAGACTGCGAAGGGCCACCAAATGGCTTATAAATCTCATTTACAGATTTTACATTTATTCACAGAGTTTAATTTATTTTATGTATTGATCATATATTGAGAAATAATTTGCCTATTCCTTTTGTAAACTTTTCGCATTGATTCGTTGAATATCTATTTGTCCAGCACCGATGGAGTTGACTTGGTTATTAAAAGTTTTTAAATGCTCTGTGCGTTCTTTTTAATTTCGTTGTCGCTGTCTGTCATCGCCTGCTTCTGAAACAATTAAAGTTTTATGGCACTTCTCTTTGGGCGCAAGTGAAAAATATAGATGAAAATCTCCGATGAGTTCATCAAAATTTTGAATGAGATACATAAAGAGAAAACATTCTGGAGATTTTCTTAATTAAACAGGAAATTATATCTAAATTTAAATTTATATACATACCCCAAAAAGAAGAATGGGATTCGGACATTTATTACTGTAATTAATAGAAAAGGAAAGGAAATACACAACAAATAAATGTTACCTAAGGAAAGACTCTTCTACATACCTGAAAAAATTGTTTGGGTTTAAACTTATTTGAAAGTGTACTTTTGGTTCCAAACAAACTGAGTGTCTCCTCTTTGAGTTAGAATTTGAATACCCAATAACGCCTACAGAATGGCCATTGATAACCGCTCAAAATTTAAAATTAAACAAACGCTGGTAGAAACACATAAATAAATGTTAACAATCGATCGACAATATTATGGTCTAAGAGTATTTTGTTTAATTATCGATTTTTGAGCAATTAAGCAAGAATGAGCTGGAAATTAGTATTATTTTATGTTAATTTTATGTGCGAAGCAATTTTCCTACGCGAAATTTTAAAACAATTGTTTTTCTTTTTCTTTTCGTCACATATATAATTTAAAAATATAGAATCCCATTTTAGGGAAGTTATTTGGCTAAAGGGATTAATATATTTGCTGCTGCTATTATTATTATAATTATTATAATAATAATAATTATTATTATAATTATTATAATAATAATTATTATTATTATTAGTAGTAGTAGTAGTAGTAGTAGTATATCTAATTTGTTTTACTTTGACATTGAAAAAATCAATCTAATAATCGACCAAACGTATAAAATTGTGAGAAACATATGAACATTTTTTCAAAGATGAAAGCTACAGAATATTTGAACAGAAATCCCCCTAATGTCAAGAATTATTTTTTTTTTAATAATACGTTATTATGTAGAAACTCATTCAAGACATGTGACGGACTTTCTTAACTATTCTCTCCGTACACTGTTTTCTTATTTTGCAAGCTCATCGTCGGGTAATGTTTTGGGGGACGCCAACATGCCATCACGCTAAGACGTCAGTACGCCATATTTCAATCCGTCATTTTGGTTCGATGAAAAGTATGGCAATGCACCAAATTTTATTTCGTCATAAAAACAAATTTCTACAAACAAAAATTATTTTTACATTTTTATCTAGCGATTAAACATGCTCGTACATATGATAAACTACGTTTATTATATTAAAAAAATCGAACAACGGAGTTGAAGTCGATGTTTTGCCTCTAAAACAAAATTGAATTTGTTGATAAGTCTCTCTGTGGTATACGGGAAAATATTTTTCTAATGAATAAAAATGAATACAATTTATTATACAAGAATCTTTATTCATTTATCTAGCCAATAAATCTAAAATTACGTATGAACCACCACGTTTATTATTTTTTAATTCCAACTTACATTCTAATACATCTAATAAAGAAAACACGGTTCTCCACTTTTAGGCGATTATATGTAAACAACTTGAAAAGTTTTGTGGTAAAAATATAATAAAACCCCATACAATAGGTTTCCTTTATAAATATAACGCAAAATCGTCTCACTTTGTTTATCAGACAATTATTATTATTATTATTATTATTATTATTATTATTATTATTATTATTATTATTATTATCTATATATTAATACGATAGCGTGTGTGTTCTTTTGTGTGTCACGCTTTCCGGCAAATTTTATTGGTTGAGATTTAAGAACACACACTCTATCGTATTAATATATAGATTATACTAAATGTGAGTTAATGGATTTGGTAAGTGTTTAATGAGATCCCAGGCATAATCTCCTCCTTCTTTTCAAGTAGGGGGGGGGTGATAGTCCGATGTGTTTACTTATCAGATAAGTGCAAGTTAGAGGCTTATTTGTAACATTCCAAAAATCAGGAAAATTTATCAAGTACTCCTGAGTTCATATTTTCGTTCTTAATGTCCCCTTAAACTCTTCTTAAGGAGGATGCGGATTAAAGTCACTGGAATGCTGAGATTTATACTACACTCAGAAATTTATGTTGAAGTAATGGTTGCCTAATCCCTAACCGTGTTAATGTTTTATATGTTAATTTCGAAAAGCTGCTGAAACAGTTTATAATTTAAACATTGCTTTTATTTCAAGTATATTTTTAACAGTGAGGTGGGGGGATATGAAGTCAGTCCAGGAAATGGCTGAAACCGTTTACGATTTAAACATTACTTTATTTCATGTATATTTTTAACAGTGGGGCGGAGTATATGAAGTTAGTCCATGAAATGGCTGCAACCATTTACGTTTTACTTTAATTACTTTATTTAATGTATATTTTTAACAGTGGGGTTGGGGATAAGAAGTCAATCTTGGAAATGGCTAAAACAGTTTTCAATTTAAACATTACTTTATTTCATGTGTATTTCTAACAGTGGGGCGGGGGATATGAGGTCAGTTCCGGAAATGGCTGAAACAGTTTACGATTTAACCATTACATTATTTCATGTATATTTTTAACAGTGAGTTGGGGATATAAATCCCGGGACTGACATGAAGTCAGTCCTGGGATTGGATGAGATAAGTGCAGATATCTACTAGCAGAATACAAAGCGTCGCCCAGGATTGAATGAGATAGGTGGAAAACATATAGTAGCAGAATTCTCAGCGTTGACCGGGATCGAATGAGATGGGCTGAAGTTATATTGTGGCAGAATATACGGCGTCACCAAGGATTGGATAAGATAGGTGGAACATATATACTATGAGAATACCCGGAATTGATTGATGTGTTTGTAATGAAATAATCAACCGAGGCAATATATCAAATTTATTAGTTTAGTAAAGGGCGAGGCGAAAATATGGGTTAAAATTGTAAAAAAAATAATTGTCAAAATTAGTTAAATATCCTAGAATTATAAATAATTATGAAATGCGAGTTAAATGATTGGTGTGTTTGTAATGATATAATCAGCCCAGACAATATATCAAAGTTCTTATTTAAGTAAGAGTGAGAGCCCATAAAGTGGGTCAAAATTATGAAAAATGATTGTCAACATTAGTAACATATCCCAGAACTGTGAAAATAATGAAACGTGAGTAAATTTATTGGTGTGTTTGTAATGAAATAATAGGTGCAAATAATATATCAAAGTAATTGTTTTAGTAAGGGGGCGATGATGTGGGTTTAAATTATTAAAAAATAATGGATTATGAAAAATGATGAAATGTGAGTTAATTAATTAGTGTGTTTGTGCTGAAATAATCAGCCCAGAAAATATATAAAAATTATTATTTTAGTACGGACAGGGGCGATACTGTGGGTTAAAATTCGGAACAAATATTGCCGAAATGAGTACCATATCCAAGAATTATGAAAATGATGAAATGTACGTTAATTGATTGGTGTGTTTTTAATGAAATAATCAGCCCAGACAATATATCAAAGTTAATATTTTAGTAAGAAGGGGGGGGGCAATAATGTGGGTTAAAATCATGAAAAATTATTGTCGAAATTAGTAAATTATCCAAGAAGTATGAAAAATTTAAAAATGTGTATTAAAGTATTGATGCGTTCGTAATGCAAAAATAAGGCCCGGAAATATATCAAAGTTATTATTTTAATAAAGGAGGGGTGATAATGTGGGTTTAAATTGTTAAAAATGATTGTCGAAATTAGTAACATATCCAAGAATTATGAAAAATGATTAAATGCGAGTTAATGGATTGGTGTATTTGTAATGAAATTATCAGCTAAAATAATAGATGAAAGTTATTATTTAATAAATGGGTGGAGGCTATATTGTGGGTTAAAATATAAAAATGATTGTCTAAATTAGTAACATATCAAGAATTGTGAAAAATGATGAAATGCGAGTTAATTGATTGGTGTGTTTGTAATGAAATAATCAGCCCAGACAATATATCAAAGTTCTTACGTGAGTAAGGAGGGGGCGGTAATGTTGGTCAAAATTATAAACAGTGATGGTCGAAATTAGTAACATATACAAAAATTATGAAAAATGAAATGTGAGTTCATTGATTGGTGTGTTTGTAATAAAATAATCAGCCCAGTCAAAGTTATTATTTTTGTAAGGGGGGGGGGCGATAATGTGGGTTTAATTTAGGAAAAATAATTGTCGAAATTAGTTATATACTCATGAATTATGAAAAATAATGAAATTGATGTTAATTTATTTGTGTTTGCAATTAAATAATCAGCCCCGGAACTATATCTAAGTTATCATTTTTTAAGGAGTGAGCGATAACGTGGGTTAAAATTATTAATCATGATTGTCGGAATTATGAAAAATGATGAAATGTGAGTAAATTGTTTTATGTTTTTGTAATGAAATAATCAGCCCAGGAAATACATCAAAGTTATTATTTTAGTCAGGCGGAACGATAATGTGGGCTTGAATTTCAAAAAATTATTGTCGACATTAGAAACATATACGAGAATTATTAAAAATGATGAAATGTGAGTTAAAGGATTGGTGTGTCTGTAATGAAATAATAATCCCAGACAATATATCAAAGTTATCATTTAAGTAAAAGTAGGGAGGCTATAATGTGGGTTTAAATCAGGAAAATTGATTGTCGATATTAGTAACCTATCCAAGAATTGTGAAAAATGATTAAATGTAAGTTAATTGATTGATGCGTTTGTAATGAAATAAAAGCCCAGAAAATAAATCAAAGTTATTATTTTAAAATGGTTGGGTGATAATTTGGACCACAATTATGAAAAATGATTGTCATATTAGTAACATATACAAGAATTATGAAAAATGATGACAGGTGAGTTAATTGATTTGTGTGTTTATAATAAATTAATCAGCACAGACAATATATCAAAGTAATTATTTTAGTAAGGGGGCGATAATGTTGGTTTAAAATAATAAATATGGTTGTCGGAATGAGTATCATATCCAATATTATGAAAAACGATGTAATCTGAGTTAAATGAATGGTGTGTTTGTAATGAAATAATCAGCACAGACAATATATCAAAGTTATTATTTTAGTGAATGTTGGTTAAAACTGTGAAAATAATTGTCGAAATTAGTAATATATCCAAGAATTATGAGAAATGATGACATGCTAGTTTATTGATTAGTGTATTTGTATTTAAATCATCAGCCCAGACAATAAATCAAAGTTATCATTTTAGTAAATGGAAGGCGATAAGTTGAGTTTGAATTATGAAAAATGATTGTCGAAATAAGTAACATATCCAAGAATTATGAAAAATGATGAAATGTGATTTTATTGATTAGTGTGATTTTAATGAAATCATCATCCCAGACAGTATATCAAAGTTATTATTTTAGTAAAAGAGGTATTTTGGGTCAAAATTATGAAAAATGATTGTTGAAATAGTAACATATCTAAGAATTGTGAAAAATAATTAAATGTGAGTTAATTGATTGGTGTATATGTAATAAAATAATCAGCCAGACAATATTTCATACTTATTATTTTAATAGTGAGGGCGATACAGTTTTAACCGAAGCGCTAGAATAATATGACGGTGACTTTATTCGAACTGAACGCTCACAGAATGCCAGCAGCAATATATTACATATGAAAGATGCCGCTGTTGTTGTTGTTGTTATTATTATTATTATTATTATTATTATTATTATTATTATTATTATCTGCATCTCGTTTTTGCTTTTGTTTTTTTTACAGTAAAGGAAATAAATTTAATAACCCACCAAATTTTTATAATTAAATAAAATTTAAACTTCATTCATAGAAAGAAGGCCCATAATAGTTAACAAAGCCAACGTTCTATACATGTTAAAAATAGTATCCTCAATAGTGACATTATTATTTAAAAATTCGTCCCTAACCATGGGAGGTGGCGTTATTAATATTTTGTTTTTACTTCTTTTTCTCTTTTTGTCTACCAATCGTAGACTTTTTTAAACTGTTCAGAAAACTTTCAAGTAGAATTCTGTACACTAACGTGTTTTAAAACTAAAATGAATCTTTTGTTGTCTTAAAATTTTCAATAAATTACAAAGAAAAACATTTCGGGAAAATATATACGTGGAAATTCTCCTGGGAGTAATGTAATAATTTGAAAATTTGCAATACTACTAATTAAATATTTAGCAATTTTAAAAGAATCGGAATCGGAAATCGAATCGAAATCGGAATTCCAAAATTTTTCCCGATTCCGATCCAATTACCAATTCCGTTATAAAATTACGATTCTGATTCGATTCCCGAAGTTGATTCTTTTAATATTTATAAATATTTAATAAGATATTTGTTTTGTATTTTTTTCGTAAATTTTCAAATTATTATCTAAATCCCCGGGTTATTGCCGGGTATATTTTTTTCTCAAATGTTTTTCTTGTAATGTATTGCAACTTGAAAGAGAACACAACGTTTATTTTGATTTTAAACAAAGCCAAATTGTATCAGTTCGTCGTTAGTATACAACATGCTACTTGAAATTTTTCATAAACAGTTGAAAATAGTCGACGATTGATAGGTAAAATGAGAAAACGATCTAAGGACAAAATAGTAACAATGCTCCCCCATGGTTACGAACGAATTTCTAAATAATAATGTTACTATTTAGAAAACCATTTTTAACATGGAGAGGGCGTAGGGCTTCGTTTACTATCATGTGCCTTCCTTCTATGAATGTTCAAATTTATTTTAATTATATAAATTGATTTGCTTTGCTGTAAAAATCAAACAAAAAAAACGAGATGCAAATAATAAAAACTAACGAGATCTGTGGAAATTCCACAGAGGACACATTCATATGTAATATATTAATGTTGGTATTCATGACGTATATAGAGATGCTCCTATTTTATTATAACTCTTGTTAAAACTGCAAAATTATTTACCTGAGCTAGAAGGTCGCTTAAATATATTTTAATTCTTACAGATTTCATATATATTATTAAAGATATAATGTTCTATCGATTTGTATATACTATAAAGTTACGACTTCAAAAATAAAAAATATATCCATATGACTTTGGTTCATCAGCTTGAGCTTTTCCAGCTATAATCGAAACTGAAACCAAAATTTATGAAGAATTCTTGATAAAATTATTCATTTAAAAAAATGGATCACTGGAGTTTCATCAGCTATAATAGAAATCGAAACCAAAACTTATGATCGGCCTTAGAATTAATGGTAAAAATTACTTAACTGCTTAAAAAGTTATAATGTACCGAAATGCGATCAGTTTACATTATATTTATATTCACAACTACATTCCAAAATAGCGTTTCAGTGTGCTCACACATAATCGCCTAAAAAAGTGAAATCTCATATGTTTTGGGTATTTTGAATGTAAATACATGTTCTTTTTAAGTTTACAAACTTCTCAATGTTTGCTCACCCAAAATGTTTTTATACACTTGTGAGATTTTCATCTATATTTTCACTTGTGCTAAAGCCAAACAAAATATAAGAAACATAAAATATTTCAAAGGATACGTTTATCACACAAAACCAGCACCAGAAAAAAATCCCAAACATGTTAAATCTTTGATATTAAAATCCGAAATCTCTAATAAACACCATACGGCAATTTAGGCGCGGAAAGCTTTTTAAAATCTGGGATATTAAATAGGTAAGTGAACTCTAGAATATTTACTTTGCTTACAATAAAAACTAATCAACATAAATTAAATCAGGTTTGGAGATCCTGAGTATTTCCTTGTGTCCAAAAAGATACCATAAAACTTTAATTATTTCATAAGAAGCCGATGACAAACATCTCAATGTACAGCTGGCGCCAACGAAATTTACCCACCTCGTACAGAACATTTAAAACTTATTAATAATCATATGAACTCCCTCGGTTGATCGCATATAGACATTTTAGCGAATAGATGCTAAGCGATTAAAAAGGTAATAGGCAAGTTATAAATGACCAATACATAAAATAACTTAAACTTTGTTAATCAAGGTTAGATCTGTAAATGAGAATTATAACTCATTCTGTGGCCCTTCTCAGTCTTACGTTGTAAAGTAACAACTTCTTATAATAATAAAAAAAAACAATGTATAATTGTTTCATTTTTTACTTAAAGAATCGGTTTGGAATCGGAAATTAGACTATAATGTTTCCGATTCCGATACCTCAAAAGTTCCGGTTTTTTCGATTCCCGATTCTGATTCCAATTAATCGTCCCAACACTAATATATATATATATATATATATATATATATATATATATATAGAGAGAGAGAGAGAGAGAGAGAGAGAAAGAGAGAGAGAGGGAGAAGGGGAGAGAGATGTTATCTAATTATCCACTGACACTAAAATAATGCATATGCCGCTCCCTATCAGGGGATACCTAATTGGTCAATGGAAAATTATTCCCAACTCGCATTTAGGTAAGAATCCATTTTCGTATAAATTATTCAAAAAAGGATCGCAAAAACAAAAAATAGAATGACATCTACATAAAAAGCGGTACATTCAAGCAGTCATCCGGGATAGCCTAGCGGTAGAGGTTTACAAATCTTTCTATTAGGTCTTGATTTCTAATCTCGCTAGATTCAATGACTCTGATGAGGCCTAGAGGACGAAATACGTATCAGTGGATATATATATATATATATATATATATATATATATATATATATATATATATATATCACAAAATAAAATTGACTCTAGGATAGCGATACAAAATAGTTTTAAAACTAACAAAAAAAATAATAAAAAATAAACAAATAAATAAATTAAATAAACATGAATATACATAAACGATCACACATATATGTATGTATATACATATGTATATATATGTGCATATGTGTATGTACACATATATATATTTATATATAAACTAACATTAAAAAAACACAAAAAAACACACTAACCTAGATTTAAAACAGATTAAGAAAATAAATATCCAGGCTAAATAGAGCACACACAAAGAAACAGGTCAACCAGAGGTCAAATAGGCCTTTGTTCGATAAGTGCATGCTCATTGGCTGATAGGACGGGCGCGGTGGATACTAGAAAGTTGATTAGCTTACTAAAATCTCAATAGAAGATGACAATATTTTTTTTTACATGGGGGTCACCACTTATCAAGGTCCGAAGGCCACTCAGGGATAAGGGTTATTGCGTGTACAGTAATCAATGAGATAGTATTGTAGTAATCATTAGTATTGGGGGTTTTGATAGAGTTTCTTACTAAAGGGGGCGGTTTGTAAGGAGTTTGTTTATGTTGGACTTGAAGACGTCCAAGTTGTAGTCAGGTGGGAAACAGGCAAGCGGCAGAGAGTTCCACTGGCGTGCAGTTCTAAGAAAGAAGCTTTGCTCATGGAATCTATGTTTGGATTTAGGCACAGATAAAGAGTGGGGGAAATTATTGACAGTAGTTTCAGGCAGACGGGTGTTTCTCGTGAAAGATTGGCGAGGGGGACGAGGGATTGGAGCTCAGACAAGCACCTGCCATGGAAATAACGATAAAACAAAGACAGGCTCGCAACGTCTCTTCTGTGGGAGAGAGGTTGCAGGGAAGAGAAAAGGGCATCCTCCACTAAACCACGAAGTCTATTTTGTACTCTGTCAAGGCAGGATAGGCTGTTTTTAGCAGCTCCTGCCCAGATGTGGCAGCAGTTCGCGCATAAGCCTGAAGAGTCCTAGAGTGGATGAAACGCGGAATATTCAGTGTAGCTTAATCGCCATATACATTTTTTAACTTACTATATATATATATATATTTATATATATATATATATATATATATGCATGCATGTGTATTAATTTTGTCATACTTTATTATTATTATCTTTTCAGATCAACAATGGTGTCAATATCCAGTACAATTCTAGTATTGTTTTCAGGTATCTATATCTATTATATGTTTATTCTAGCAATACACTTACTCTCAATATTTTGCCACCGTTTTATCTTTAACTAACATTTCAGCCCGGTGTTTCCCGGGTATTTGGATGTGTCTGTTGAATAAAAAAAAGCAACAAAAAAATATGTGGTAGTAGGAATGCAGGCTCGAACCCGTACCGCGAAGGAGGAAAAGAACGGGGTAAAAACCTAAGGCCTATACTGTTACGACCACTGCTAAACCGGAAGCGGCATTTTTTAAAATTAAGGCTAGACAATCTAAAGGAGAGGATTACTTTTAAAAATATCGGCGAAAAAAGTGACCTCCCCCCCCCCTGTAGAAAAGTGCCTAGTTTAAGGGAAAGATATTAATGTTCTTAGCCAATTTTTCGATATTTGTCGTATGAAAAGTCGAACTTTAAAACGATACTGATCTTGGTAAAATCCGTCGGCTCTATTGAAAGTTTTAGGCAGACATGCAAACATACATACATGCATACATACATTTATATATTAGTAACTAAAAATTTCCGACCAAAAACCGATGAAAAAGCTTGCCCTATCTCTGAATACCCTTTATGTAAAATTTGAAATATTTAGACCAGAAACTGTCTGAGTAATTTGGAAGAGACCGCAGATGTTATTTTTTTTAAATTTGACCCCTTTTTGACCCCTTAACATTTATTGTTTTGCGCTCAACTCAAGTTATTAAGTTAGATCCATGTCCAAGGAACCTATATCTAAAATTTCAATTGTTTAGACCCAAAATTGTTGGAGGAGTTTGGTAGAGTTCTCAAAGGTCAAATCGCTGAAGTTTGACCTCTTAATCTCACAAATTTCTGGCCAAAAACCATTCACATCGATTTTCCCAAATCTCAGTAACCTGTATATCAAATTTCCAGTCTGTAGACTAGAAAATTGACAAAAGTTATCGCGTAGGGAAATTACAGACACAAACACATACAGACACTTTCACTTTTATAGATACACTAGCATTTCAGCCCGGCGTGTTTGGAGGTGTATGTTAAGCAAAAAGAAACAAAAAAAAACGGTCAATTTTTTTTTTACTTTGACCCCTATTATGACCTCTTAACATTTATTGTTTTGGGCTCAAATCAAGTTATAAAGTTAAATCCATGTTCAAGGGCCTATATCTAAAATTTCAAGTGTTTAGACCCAAAATTGTCGGAGGAGTTTGGTAGAGTTCTAAAAGGTCAAATCGTTGAACTTTGACCCCGTAACAGCCAAATTTCTGGCCGAAAACGGATCACATCGATTTTACCAAATCTCAGTAACCTGTATATCTAATTTCGAGTCTCTAGACTGAAAATGACAAAGTTATTGCGAAGGAAAATGTACAGACACACAGACACGTTCACATTTATGCATATACTAGCATGGGTGCCCGGCGTTGCCCGGGTGTTTGGAGGTGTATACTGAGCAAAAAAAAAGTCATTTTTTTTTTATTTAACTCCTATTATGCCCCCTTCAAATTTATTGTTTTGGGCTCAAATCAAGTTATTAAGTTAGATCCATATCCAAGGAACCTTTATCTAAAATTTCAAGTGTTTACACCCCAAAATTGTCGGAGGTATTTGGTAGAGTTCTCAAATGTCAAATCGTTGAACTTTGACCCCTTAAAAGCAAAATTTCTGGCCGAGACCGATCACATAGATTTTCCCTAATCTCAGTACCATGTATATCAAATTTCGAGTCTATAGACTGAAAATTGACAGTTATTGCGTAGGAAAATGTACACAGACTTACACGCACACACACAGAGACACGTTCATTTTATAGATATACAAGCATTTCAGCCCGGCGTTGCCCGGTGTTTGGATGTGTCTGTTGAAAAAAAAAAGCAACAAAAAAAAAGTGGTAGTAGGAAGGCAGGCTCTAACCCGTACTGCAAAAGAGGAAAAGAACGGGGTAAAACCTAACGTTTATACTGTTACGACCACCGCCAAATCGGAAGCGACATTTATTTAAACTTAAGGCTAGACAATCTAAAGGAGAGGATAACTTTCAAAATTATCGGCGAAAAAAATGACCGCCTCCTGTAGAAAAGTGCCTAGTTGAAGGGGAAGATATCAATGTTTTTAGCCAATTTTTCGATATTTGTCGTATGAACGGTCAAACTTTAAAACGATACTGATCTTGGTAAAATCTGTCGGCTCTATTGAAAGTATAAGGCAGACATGCAAACAGACATACGTACATTTATATATTGGTAACTAAAAAATTTTGACCCAACCATTTGACCTTTTAGAACTCTACCAAACTCCTCCAACAATTTGAGGTATAAACACTTGAAATTTAAGATCTTTTGTTAGTGAATGCAATTCCACAAGGCATATATAAGAAAATTGTATGTTTTTTTAAATAAATAGAAAAGGGCGTTTTAATATGAATATCAATACACACAAAAGACAAACGAATTTATAGGAGTATAGATAGATAGATTGTGTAATAGTTTAGTTTCTATATATTTTATACCTTTCCATAAACAAATTTATCTTACACAATTAGCCATTTCTACTTACGGATGGTCCTTTCAACTTGATTGTTTCCATTGGTTTCCTATATTGTATGTTTCTCCAGTATTAAATGTTAGATACGTCTTACATGAGTAAACCAAGCGTGGAATTGCCATATAACAATAGATTCAATTTCTCATACTAGTTTTTGCACTCATCATATATTGCCGTTTATCATCGCATTTTTATAGACTATTTCTCTACATTTTTTTGTCATATTTTCCAATCGACCGACTTTATAATAGCATGTCTTTCTGTTTCGTAAGTTATATTTTATGCCCTATGCTTACTGTCACTATCAAGCTTAACTTATGAAACTGACATAACATAATTAATTAAATGTATTCGGAACTTTCTCCGTTATTTAAATTTATATTTATAAATGCATGTATGTTGAGTTTATTTATGTTTGTTCTCTAATGTATTTTCTTTTCTTATGCATTTGTTAAATCAGTTTATTTTTCCATCAGTTTTAAAACGTTACATATTCTGTTTACAGCTTTTGGCCTAATCAATGCAGTTCCAACGAAAGCGAAAACAACGTCGACAAAAGTGACCCATCATGGTAAACGCACTGAAATAACCACTTTTTTTTCTAATTTTAATCCTAAATACATCCACGGTCTTAACACTGCACAAAGATGATATTTATGGTTTCCTTTCTTTTTTTAAATGTTTTGTATAGTTATTTTATTTTTGTGATAAATATGGTCACTATGAGCTTTGAGAATAATCGAAAGTGTTTTGATACGACATGTTGTGATGTGTATATGTGTGAGTATTTCATGAGTAATTATCTTAATTTATCACTGTACTCAAACGTTTCTGAAACTATTTAACATAACACCGTTTTAGTATAAATGATTATGAGCATTTTAAAATATTCAATGTCTTCGATATTTTATTTAAAATTGATGTAGGATATTTTACATTGTTATACGTATTATTGAAAAGTTTTACATGATCGAATTCTTGCTAAGAAATAATTGTGTAACAATTTGGTGTAAACATATTCTTTATTTGAAGCAGCAGACATTTTCTTTCAAAAATTTTCTGTTATATTTTTCTTTCAAAAATTTTCTGCTATATTTTTCTTTCAAACATTTTCTGATATATTTTTTTATTTCAATAGAAATTAAAAATATTTATTATTAAAATGGCAGCTACAAATAAAAGCTAGCTCATACAGAAATTTGTTTACAAATTTATAAAAATTATTATGGTTATGTAAACGACATTTTAAAAAATTATTTGAAAAAAAAACATGGGCTTAATAGTTGGTTTTAATCACCAATATTGTTTTCCTGGTTTCATTTTTTTTTTTACAATTTCTTCGAGTTTCTGTGTAAATTTTTTTATTATTATTATTAAAGAGAAATTCACAGAAAAAGAGAGCAAAAAGATGGCGAAGGAGATCGACAGAGATAAAGAGAAAAGAGATAAATAAAGATACGGAATAGAAACATGAAGATGCAAAATAAGATAGAGATGATGCTTTTGTTTTGATTTAATCAAAACTTGTAACTTTATTTGAATTTTCAGTTCGGGTGAAATATTTGTTACTTCGTCCTCGAAATTACGATATATAGAGATTCCCCAAATAAAAATATCAATTAATTCTAAAAAAATATAATAGAATTTTGAAAAGGAATGATAACTTATATAAAGATAGGCGTAGAATATATTACATTTAAAATGGGTGAATTCATAAATAACTAATATTGAATCCAAATTTTCAATTCTCTAAACGATTAGAAAAATACATGTTTAAAATTCTTTACTCAAATTATTCAATTCAAACGTTTTATAAAATCATTCATACTGTTATTGGTTATAAAACTATTACTATTTATTCAAACCCGAGACAATAATTAAAGTAAATAGATAGAGAAAAAAATTAGGAGATATGTTCGTAGCTTTTCTCCAATAGATTTTTCATTCATAAGCTTTAACAAGGTGTATTTAGAGGATATTAGGCCGATTTGAGTAGTAAAATTAGATTAATATCTAAGGTGTAGAAGCAAAATAAAAGGGCATATTTCAGAATAGGGAAGATGATAAAATATAACTTACAGACTGTTTTATATCCTAAGCCAAGTATATAACTAACGACGCCCTCCAGCATATAATTAAAGCGTGTATGTATATATATATATATATATATATATATATATATATATATATATATATATATATATATATATATATATATATATAAAGATTTTTATTTTATATTATACTAGCAGGGAGACCCGAAGTTGCCCAGGGTTGAATGATGATCAACAAATATTTCACACTCCTATATTTTTATTGTCATTGACATCCGTGAAATCGCTCGGGAGGGAGCTTCACATGGTTCAATGTAGTAACTTAGTAAAAAAATATATGTTATTTTACATTGCACTCTAGAGAACCTACTGTTTCTTTTATAAAATTATATATATATATATAAGGCAAAATTGGCGCACGCGTTTTGTATGTCCAAGAAAGACTTCTTGGGGGGGGGGTCCCTAGAGGGTTACTAAGTTTTACAACTGTTTATATACTCCCTAGATCATAATATATGCCTTACCTTTCTGTTGAAGTGTTCTTTCAACTTAGATGGCTTCAGATTTATTTGAAAAAACGACATTATCAAATATGTATTCGTGTTTTGCGGACCGTCTGCTGTTTCAGCGCTAATAAAGCCAAACTGCACATAATTATCATTCTATTTCCTTTTCATTGAAATAATTACAGGTAAATTGCTAAATTGAAAATTAGATATATAGGTTACGAGTGATATTTTGCAATTGTTCAAAATTTATCAACAGTACAAAGAATTTATGAACAAAAAATGTAATTTCCAAATAAATCAGCAATCAAAATGCTAAACCAACTCACAGAGAAAAATGTGCATATTTTGTATATTTTTATGTTTTTATACACAAGAAAAAAAATAACAAATTAAAATTTAAAAGCTAAATAAAATAAACATTACACTTAAAGTATAAACCTGGATGGTATATTTATTTTCTTTGTCGAATTATTTAAGAATCAATATATGCTTTATATTTTTCTACTCCTGGTATTTGATATACAGAAATTTGATTCAGACATAATAAAAACACGAAAGATTATTTTATTAAAAAAAAAAAAAAAAAAAAAATTCTTCGTTTCTTTTTCTCTCTTAGTTTCCCCTCTCTGTCCTGCTCTAAGTAAATCTGACGACCTAGTCCACAAATTCCAAAATTTCATCATGACAAGTTTCAAGAAAAAATACACGATTAAAACCCGGTTCTCCAACTTCCAACGTAGACCCCTACTACCATGTCTCCTTCTCTAACATCAGGGGTCTTCGTTCTAACCTTCCAGAGGTTGAAACCCAATTACAGGAGACAAAACCAGACCTTTTATTTTTAAGTGAAACTGGCATTGGACAGGCTATTTCCCTAGATGAGTTTGCAATTACAGGATACTCTAACTTAACTTCTAAATCTGACCCCCAAGATCGCCATGGGCATGGAATATGTGCCTATATTAAAGATAGCTTCCCATGTGGGAGGGACATCTCCAGGGAAGATCCTAACTTACCCTATATGTGCTTCCGGGTTGCTTTAGCTCACACTACTGCATTTATATTTACTCTCTATCGCCCCAACAACAGCGGAGTTACTATCATTCAAAGCATATCTGAGAAAATTGACCAAGTCCTTTCTACTTATCCTTCAGCTAACATTCACGTATGTGGAGACTTCAATGTTCACAACGTCAAATGATTTACCCACTCAAACAAGACCGATGATGAGGGGAGGTTCTGTCATGATTTCTCCATTGCCTATGACCTCATCAGATTGTTTAGGAACCTACCCGTGTGCCCGATAATGACGGCCAGTATGCGAGCCTACTAGACCTTTTTCTCACAACTTGCCCAGAACTATGTTCAGTTTCTGTTCTGTCGCCTCTTGGATCTTCCGACCACTCTGTTGTATCAATTAAGATAAAAATGAAATGTAATAAGTCCCCAGACGTACCTCTTCATCGTACAGTATATCGATACACTAAGGCTGACTGGGATAGCTTCCGTACATTTATATCTGATCTACCTCTGCATTCCATGTCTAAAAAGGATGTGTCCTCTATAGTATTAGACCTGACGGAATGGTTAATTGTAGGTATTGACCATTTCATACCCTCTAAAAAGTTTCAGCAAAAACCTAACAGCCAGCCATGGTTCTCTCCAGAATGTGCTGCTGCCATTGCGCACAGAAATCACTTTTTCCACTGCTTCAAACGTAATAGATGTATGGAAACTAAAGCCGTTTTCAGGACTGCTAGCAACCATTGTAAGAAAGTAATAAGGAACGCAAGAGAGTTGTATGCTCAATCTGTTAAGTCCAAAGTAGCTGAGCAGCGGCTTGGTTCCCACCAGTTTTGACAAATAGCAAACAGAATCCTGAACAGAAGCGTGTGCTCCATCCCAACTATTATCAATGGACCTGAGGTAATCTCGTCAGCATCAGACAAAGCCAAACTCTTTGTCAAGAACTTTGCAGCTAATTCTACCCTTTGCGACCAAGACCGCCAACCCCCAATATTTCCTCCTGTATCAGAAAACACGCTATGTGATATACGTATATCTGAACGTGATGTTGCGAAGCTAATCAAAAACCTTGATTCGAGTAAAGCAACTGGACCTGATGGTATTCCAATTATAGTACTCAAAAAACTTCAACCTGAACTAGCGCCCATACTTACAAAACTGTTTAAACGTTGTCTTAAGGAGAATAGTTTCCCATCTCCCTGGAAAATCTCATCAGTATGCCCTGTATTTAAGAATTCAGGTGATTGCTCATCCCCCTCTCAGTACAGGCCAATAATCTCCTGTGCGTCATGAGTAAGTTGCTAGAATCTGTGTTAAATACAGAAGTAATCAACCATCTCAACAAAAATAGCCTTCTTAGTGACACTCAATATGGTTTCCGTTCTGCTAGATCTACAGCAGATGTCCTTACAGTTATATCGCATAGGATTAGCAAATCTCTTGACGGTGGCAATCTTTCTAGGGCAATTGCTCTTGACATATCTAAAGCCTTTGATAGGGTATGGCATAAAGGTTTACTTCATAAGATCGCTAGCTATGGTATAGCTGGAAAAGTCTTCTCAATTCTTAAATCATTTCTTTCTGATAGGTTCATAAGAGTAGTAGTTGAGGGGCAAAAATCAGAAGCTCACAGTATTAATGCCGGTGTCCCTCAGGGATCCATCCTGGGCCCAACTCTTTTCCTGATCTACATTAATGATCTTCCAAATCATATCCTTACATCATTTGTAGACATTTATGCTGACGACACTACCATTTATGGTATAACATCTAAGACATTAAACGACCAAGTTCTCTCCAATTCTCTCTCCTCTGATCTTGAGCACGTAGTACAATGGGGAAAGGAGTGGCTGGTTACTTTTAATGCATCTAAAACCAAGCTTCTCTCTTTACATCATCAACATTCTAATCCACATTTGTCATCAATTGAAATGAATGGCTCTCGTCTTCAGGGGGCCTCAAGTTTTGACAAGCTTCTGGGCTTGACCATTACTCCTGATCTTAAATGGAACACGTATATCAAATCTGTTGCCAAGGCCGCTGGAAAAATGGTGGGATCTTTCTATCGATCCGGTAGATATCTCACTGCTGATGCTATTCTCTATCTAAGAGCCAGGTACGTCCAAGGATGGAATACTGTTGCCACATCTGGGCAGGAGCTGCTAGAAAGGACTTGTCCTGCCTTGATAGAGTTCAAAATAGACTTCGTAGCCTCGTCGGAGATGTCCTTTTCTCCTCCTTGCAACCTCTATCTCACAGAAGAGATGTTGCGAGTTTGTCTCTGATGTATCGTTATTTTCATGGAAAGTGTTCAACTGAGCTTCAATCTATGGTCCCCCCTCGCCAAACTTTCACAAGAAACACTCGTCTAGCTGTAAACACTATCAATAATTTCCCCCACTCTTTATCCGTGCCTAAACCTAAACGTAGATTCCATGAACAAAGCTTCTTTCTTAGAACTGCACGCCTGTGGAATTGTCTTCCGTTTTCCTGCTTTCCGGCTGACTACAATATGGTTGTGTTCAAGTCTAAAGTAAATAAGTTCTTGATGAGCCGTTTCATATAAGTTATCAAATTTACCAAATTTTCATTACTAATGATTACTATATTGACCAATTTCTACTGTACACTCTTTAACCCTTATCCTTGAGTGGCCTCTGGGCCTTGATAATGTGGTGATGCCTTTGTAAAAAAAAAAAGATTAAATTCGAATTATTAAATAAATATAATAATTACAAATAAATACAGTGTGAGAGAGGTCTATTTATTATTTTTTTATTTTATTACTTTGTTTTCTTTTTTCCTTTCGAAGGCAAATAACGCTTTCGCTTGTTCTTTTTTTCTTTTCAAATGTTATAAACGATTTTTACATTTATCATTAACACGTACATTTTTGCTGCGACCGTAAAGAATAAAAAAAATTGTTTGGACAAACCTTTGCTGGATTTTGATGTCCCTTTTTACACACACACACACACAAACACACACACACAAACACACACACACAAACACGCGCGTGTGCACGCACACACACACACACACACACACACACACACATATATATATATATATATATATATATATATATATATATATATTTAACCCCTCCCTGATGAAGCTGGTTAGGACCCCTGTTCATCTGGAAATCTTGGCTCGTGTCGTCTAGTCTTCTCTAAGGGTTGTTACATTGAATCATGTATGCTGAAAGCGAATATCGAACCGCAGGCAGGAAGAAAAAAAAATTGTGTACCCTAGTCTACAGAGTTAATTTTCACAAATGGTTTTACAAATATCATTCAGTTCTTAGTAAGTTTTTCAAAGTCTCAAATCTCTTCACAGGCAGTGTCAGACGGGTGGATGAGGAAGTAGAGGGGTCACGTCTCTATACGGTCTGTTCTCCCCGAAATCAACAAGCAAGCTCTCGAAAAATTTTCGCGCGACAGTTGTATATATAGTAAGGTATGTGGATGGGGTGGAAATTTACTCAGCCAATAAGATTTCGCCACGAAATCGAAAAGCTTCAGACTTTTGCATATGTGCAAATCCCGAATCTGGGATCTGAATTCTACAGACATACTAATTCACACGACCCGCTATGGTCAGATGTCAGTTCTTACATCCGACTTTGAGTTCACCAAGGCCAGACAATGTTATGCTTTAAGTTTCCTGTCATCAACTTTAGCTGCAAAATATATTTCTCTGGTTTCAAACAATATCTATTTTGGCATTTTTTTTAATAATTGATTTCTTTGATAATACGTGTTTTCTTTCTTTATTTTTGTTTCGTAATGACACAAAAAGTGTTAAAACTAGAGTATTTTTTTAAATAAATATTTGGTTACGTTTCTCATATCTTGACTCCGTGATCAAGTTTATATTTTTAAAGAAAGAGTTAAAAATATTTTTTTTAAATATTAGCAGCAGGACAAGTAGAAGTAAGCCATTGGGGAGAGTGGGGTTTGCTATAAAATTTCCGCGTTTTGAACCATTCAGTGGTCTCAATTGCACACTATTCTGCAGGAAGAGAAAAAATATTTCCCCATGGGGCATCTCTGATGAGATCCCTGATGGCGTCCCAGTCTGCCTTTTTATAATATCTCGTTTTAAGCAGTGGCTCTTCAGTTTTGGCTCTAGATTTTAGGAAGATTTCTACCATTATCACTGCATGATCAGCGTTCCCAAGTGGGCTGTGGGCATTCGTTATACAATCATCGGGAACCGTGGTCAGAAACAGATCTAGAAGTGATGCATGTTGATCTTGCCTGTCTTGAAAACGAGTTGGAAACGTAACCGTCTGTGATAGGGAATAAGATAATGAGAAGTTATATGTTGTGCTACCAGCTGCGTCTGTGTAAGTAGAGAATCCAAGCCAGTGGCTGTGGTGGACATTTAAGTCACCAAATACATGCACTTGTGCGCTAGTATCGAGGGAGAGTGTTGTATCTATGCTGTCAGAGACTTTGTTTGTTAGGGTGTAGTCTTGGGTTGAGGGAGAGCGGTAGAGAAAATAAAAGTAACTAATGTTATGTTGCATGTTAAGTCTAAAGCAAATAAAGGCTTGATCGTCCGATTCTAGTTTTGTTTCTCTAGTCAAGGGGAGGATGTTTCGAATATAAACTCCAAGTCCATGCATATGAACTGTCAGAGTTCTTACGGCAGTGTGGGAGATATTCAGGCATGTTAAAGCAGTAATGGGGGATGGAGGAGTGTAGGTTAGTTTCATGTAATGCTAAGATATCCGGGTAGTTTGCTAGGAGAAATGCTTCAACATCATCTAAATTAGTTCTAAGCCCACGGATGTTCGTAAATGCAACCCTCAAGGGAGGAGGTAAGTTGGTTTTGTTTGAGTTTAAGCCTGGTTTAAACGTGATTTTTTATGGTACTGTCATCATTTATAAGAGTTTCAGTTTAGGTAGGGCTGTTAAACAAGTGGTTACCAGACATGCAATACAAGTAGACCATCAGCTGACCTTTCATCTACTAGGTTTGTGGCCTCAGGAAAGCCCGTCGGGGATGAGTGAAGGGTCCCTTTCCATGCGCGACATGGCACTACAAACATCCCAATATTATACAACTGTTGATGGAGCAGCCGCTCGAAGCGCTACCAAAGAATAAGGACTCCTGTAGTACCAGTCGGAAACAGCAGCCAGGAACTTTCAATCCGGTTCCCTCACCCCATCATAGGAAGGTCAACCCAATCTAATTGCACTGGCATATATGACACTCAAGTACTTCGAAGCGCCCAGTTTAGAAGGATGGAATGTGTCGGGAGCGGGGAAAATGGCGTTCATTGCCCTAGTTGGAAACAAGATCGACCACTGAGTATTCTGTCGAATCCCTGTAATAGTACCTCTGTGTCTGCCTAATAGGCAAAGAAGGAGTATGGAAGCCGGGCGATAAACATAGCCTATCTACCCCTTAAGCAGTTAGGTTTGTAAACCGGTAATTTGTTTGAGTCACCAGCTCTAGGAAGGTTGTCATCCTTAGGTTTAGCTTCAGAGTTTTCCTTCTCTAGACGGATGACCTGGGAAGATCTACGGGTCCATCAGCACCGAGAAGTTTTGCCTCGCGCCTGGGTCTTAATCTCGGTATTTCTGCGACGCCGCGTGGTTAGTTAATTTACTGGGTTAATTTGTAAAGGTTTTATATCTACTGAAAAGTTACACTCCTCAAAGTGATTAAGGGACATTGCTATTTCATTTTTACACCAAGTGGTCTTATCTTTACTTTCTTCATTTTCCAAATCACTTTGGGCTCTTTGGTTAGTTCCGTGTATTTGCTTCGCTTTCAGTTTCTTTGATCTTCACTCTGTGGGGTGCTAGAACGGCAAAATCTACAATATGGCAGGACCTTTTTTCCTTCCCGTTGTATATTCATGCCCCATAGGATCGTGTGACATTCATTTTCCAAGACTGCAGCCGGTTTGTGTTTGTACCGTTTGTCTGTGTGTTCAAGATGCAATTGTTTGCATAATTGCCAATATACTGCCTTCCTCACTTGATCGTGTCTATTTTTATATTCTTTTTGGGCTAATTTGCTGCATTCACTTATGTGGTTTATTATTTCGTCTCTTTGTCCACAGAGTCTGTTTTCTTGTGTCTTGACGATCATTGCTTTGATGTGGTTGGTTATATTGCGTTATCTTGTGCAGCTGTTACTGATGATTCAGTTTCCTTGTGAAGGTTTCCTTTTTGTAGCCATTTCTAAGTGTTTTCCTTAGTCTCTTCTTTTGTAATCCTTTTGAATCACCCACGTAGATGTATCTTTTCCCATTTTTCTTTGTCTTATTCCTCGCTTCTTTGTCTATCCTCTTTGTTTCTTCCTTGTCTCTTGTGCAATAATTATTCTTTCAATTGCATCGTTATGAGCCTTCTGGTCGAGATTCCTTAGTTCTTCTTTGGTCCGGCTTATAAACGGTCTAGAGTATTTTATTAGTGACACTACCCGCTTGCTTATTCCTTTAGTTAGGTTTCGATTATAAAGGTTCGTTTCGAGGAGTTTTCTTCTTCTTCCTATTATTATTATTATTATTATTATTATTATTATTATTATTATTTAACTGTTAATGAAAAATTTCAATTAGCAGTTTGTACACTAACAATGAACTGATACATTCTGACTTAGTTTTAAAATAAAAATTAATCTTTTGTTGTCTTAAAATTTGGAGTCAGTTACAAGAAATATATTTGAGCAAAAATATACGCGGAAATTACCCTAGGGGTTATGTAATAATTTTAAAATTTACAAAAAACAAAAGACATTAAAAAAGAACACGTCTCTAATTGAATATTTATAAATTTTAAAAGAATCGGCATCGGAATCGGGAATCGTATAGGAATCGGAAATTTAGAACGGAATCGGTAATTGGATCGGAATCGGGGAAAATTTTGGAATCGTCCCATCACTATATATAGCTGGTGCAAAAATAATGTCATTTTTACGTGAATTGAAACGTCAAAAACGGTACTATTTTACAGCAATCCAATATATATATATATATATATATATATATATATATATATATATATATATATATATAAAGAGAGAGAGAGAGAAAGAGCGAGGGAAGAATGAGAGGGTATAGAGATTATGAACGCATTCATATATGTATAACGAATGTATTTCGCCGTCTGAAGAGTAGATATTGTGGAATATTTTTAAATGTTACAATATTTTAAATTTATCCAAATAGTCACGAAACAATTGTAACGCATAAGGAAATAAACCATATGATGTTATGATTTTATATTTGGTTATCTTGATCTTGCGAAAATATTATATATATATATATACATACAAAGGAGTCGTCACTTATTAAGGCCCGAATGCCACTTGAATTTCAGAGTTAATGAGTGTACAGTAGTCAATGGGACAGTGTCGTAGTAATTGTTAGTAGCGGAAATTTGGTAAATTGGACTACTTAAAGGTGTGGCTTATTAAGAACTTGTTTACGTTGACTTGAAAACGACCATATTGTAGTCAGTTAGAAAGCAGGCAACGAAAGAGTGTTCCACAGGCATGCAGTTCTAAGAAATAAGTAATGTTCATGGAATCTGCATTTAGGTATATGAACAGATAAAGAGTGAGGGAAATTATTGATAGTGGTTTCAGTTAGAGGAATGTTTTCCTGAAAGTTTGGCGAGGGAAGGCATACATTGCAGCTCAGCTGAGCACTTGCGATGAAAATAATGATAAAGAAGAGATAGGCTCGCAACGTATCTTATGTGGGAAAGAGGTTGCAGGAAAGAGAACAGGGCATCAACAGTTGATATAGTTCAAAATAGACTTCGTAGCCACTAGGCTACGAAGTCTATTTTGAACTATATCAAGGTAGGATAAGACTTTCTAGCAGCTCCTACCCAGATGTGGCAACAGTACTCCATTCTTGGGCGTATTTGGATCTTATCCAGGTAAATAATTGCATCATCAGTGAGATATCTACTGGAGCGGTTAAATGATCACACAATTTTTTCATCGACCTTGGCAACGGATTATATATATATATATCAAAAAGTAACCATTACAATAATGTTTTCATTGCGACTAAGTCTGCAAAATTATGTCGATAATGCATTTTTAGTCACGTACTCCTCATCAGATAATTTTACAGACGCAAAGGCAACACTATTTTAATAGTGATAAATATTAAAATAGTGTTGCCTTAGCGTCTGGAAAATTATATGTATACTAGTAATAAATAATCAACTGAGAAAACATATTTGTAACTTGGAGAAATATTATATTGCACTATATATGCTCCGAAATCCCCCCAAAAAGCATTCATTTCACAATTTATATATTTTATACTACAAAAACGTTTTATTTGTGATTATTTTAATACGTTACGATTGGTATATAAAGCTGATTAATATCTCAAGTAAATGATTAAAACACACACACACGCACGCATATATATATATATATATATATATATATATATATATTTAAATTTTGATAACTGATTTGCTGAAAATAGAATTTGATTAAATATTGTATATTTGTTAAATTAGATATTAATACTTAAAGCACTGAAGCAATGTATTAATCAGGATACGCCACAAAAGAAATACATTCGCTTTAACCATAACATAAAAATAATACGGGAGCATATTTATGTACGGTGACATGTTAAACCATGTACATTCAAATTAATTGTCATTATGTTTCTTTCTTTGCAGCTGTTCACAGTCCACCAGTTGTGATGTACCCTTACGTTTACAATGCGCCGGTACCGTCATACAACCCTCATGCAGGTTTAACTAGTATGACTCACTCTCATTACCCTTACATTTATGGGACGACGGGAACGTCCCATCAGGTTTCCCATCACATGGCCTCTCCGATATCTACGCACCATGATATTTCCTATCCTTATATATACGGATGGAGACCATCTACTTCTCATATGTCGAACTACCACCTCGCTGCTCCGTATCCATACACCTACGGGTGGTCGTCTCCTTCCTTCTCTCATGTGATGCCCAACTACGGTTTAACATATTCTTATCCACCTGCACTTTATAAAACTGGTTATTCAGGATATTACTAATATAATAAGGTGTTTATCATGTTGGTAAGTATTAAATAACATAAAAAACATTATCATAATCAAAAATGAGCATGAGAACTGTCGTCTATGTTTTTATGTCTGTCTCAAAAATAATAATTAAAAAATAAACCCTCGTGCAAACATTTATACAAACATTCAACATCATGTTTTACACACACACACACACAATCAGACACACACATACACACACACACACACACACACACACACACATATATATATATGTGTGTGTGTGTGTGTGTGTGTGTATTAATTTATGACTGTGTATACGTTTATATATATAAATATACAAAATTAATACATAACATAAGGAATTAATAATTACGGATTATGAACATAAAAACTCCCAGGCCTAAGTTGTTTTAATGTGAACTATATTTAGTTTGAATTACATATGTTGAAAGCAAGTAAGGAAATACACGTACCGATTTTAGTATCTGCACATGCGTGAACCGCTTCACGTTAATTACATATATTTGTAACGGCATGATTTCATGGTCGTCATAGCTCAATTCGTCGGAACGTTGATTAAAAATATTTGTTTGAACGGTCGCACACACCTTACAACGGATGTTTCGTTTTTGTTTTTTTAATGTTTTTGAAACCGTTTATTTCAGTAAGCTTTTGCATTTAAACAGAATTAAAAGATTTTTTTTATTTTTTGTTGTGTAATTTGTGTTATTTATTTGGCTAAAACAAATAATTAAAGTGTTTTTTCCGGCGGTTTATTAAGCTGAGGGTTGATTTAAATACAGATTTCTATTATTACTGTAAATGACATATTTTTAAATTGTCACCGCTTAAAACTTTCTTTTTCCAGTCATACGCCCTTATTCCGAATTTGTGGCAGTGGGCTGACATCAGTGTTTAAAAAAAAATTTTTTTTTGTCCAAAATGGTGCCCGGAAAACTCGTCCCCGGAAATCTCGTCCCCGGAAAACTCGTCTCCGGAAAACTCGTAACCCCCCCGGCCTTTTTACTAGGTAGGAAAACTGGTCCATTATTAAAACAATATCGATTGAACACACATTATATTACCGTTCTTGAAGGAGATATTGTTTTTAAAAGAGACTATGCACCCCCATAATATTTTAAAAACATATTTTTAACTCTTGCTAAAAAAAATAAAGTTGATCACGGAGTCAAGATACGAAAAACGAAACCAAATATTTATTAAAAAAATACTCTAGTTTTAACACTGTTTGTGTCATTACGAAACAAGAATAAAGAAAGAAAACACGTATTATCAAAGAAAGCAATCATTTTATTTAGAAGAATTAATTCAATTTTAATAATTCTTGTGTTATTACAAAACAAAAAAGAAAAACGGTCTTATGTAATTTTGGTACCGCGCTGAAATAATAACGTTATTATTTCGAAAGCCATTCTTAACATCTTAAAAATATACAAATTTATTTTCTTTTGGAGGTGGGGGGGCTCGTTTTAAAACTATATCTACCTCAGTATTTTCTTTAATTTTCGGACATTTTTTGTTAAAAATTATTTACTAAGTAATGTCGAGTCTGACATGTTATTTCTTTTTAATTAAATAAACTCTTTAAGCATCAAAAACTTACAAAGCTAGGTAGAAAACAAAAACTTAGAAAAATCAATTTAATTTTTTTAAAACAATAAACGTGTAAAAATATGTTTTTTTAATATTATGGGATGTGCATTATTACCTAAAAATATTAAAAAATTTTTTTTTTTTTTTTTGGTCGGGGCTCGTTTTAAAACTATATCTACCTTAATATTTTCTTTAATTTTCTATTTTTGAGCAATTATCCTCCTAAGACGTGAGGTTATCCTCTTATGTCGGACATTTTTTGTAAGTAACACTCGACATTACTTTTTTTAACTAAACTCTTTAAAATAAATTGAAAGACCAAAAACTTTCAAAGCTAGGTAGAAAACTAAAACTTAAAAAAATTAATCAATTTTTTTTTAAACAACAGTAAACAAGTAAATATATTTTTAAAAAATATTATGGTATGTGTATTCTCTTTTAAAGACAATATCTTCTTCAAGAACGGTCATAAAATGTGTCTCAATCGATATTTATTCAATAAGAAACCAGTTTTTCTACCTAGCAAAAGGGGACGAGTTTTCTCGGGTCGAGTTTTCCGGGTACGAGTTTTCCGGAGACGTGTTTTCCGGAGACGTGTATTCCAGGGTCGAGTTTTCCTAAATTCATATATATATATATATATATATATATATATATATATATATATATATATATATATATCAAAAAGTAAACATTTAATTTACAAGTCAAAAGATTTTGTTAATATAAATAGAATATATTATAAAGAATATTTATATAACAAGCCTAACCAAAATAAAAGGCACACTACAACCTTAATAAGAAATAGAGCTTGTCATAAAAGAACACAATTAAAGACTGTAAATAATAATTTACAAGATTTTCTTGTTAGATAAGTTACTCCAAACAAATATTAAGAATACCTTAATCTGCAGGTTTTCAAAGCATGCGTTCTTTTCGGTGCCCGGAAAACTGGCCCTCGGAAAACCCGTACCCGGAAAACTCGTACCCGGAAAACTCGTATCCGGAAAACTCGTTCCTTTTTGCTAGGTAGGAAAACTGGTCCCTTATTAAATAAATCTCGATTGAAAACACATTTTATGCCTGTTTTTGAAGAAGATATCGTCTTTAAAAGATAATACACATCCCATAATATTTTTTAAAATTATTTTTAACTCTTGTTTTAAAAAAATAAACTTGATCACGGAGTCAATACACGATAAACAAAACCATGTATTTATTTTATAAAATACTTTAGTTTTAACACTTTTTGTGTTGTTTTTACGAAACAAAAATAAAAGAAAGAAAACATTTACACATTATCAAAGAAAGCAATTATTTTATTTGGAAGAATTTAGTTTAAACAATTCTTGTGTTATTACGAAACAATAAAAAAGAAAACACGGTACTTATGTATTTTTGGTACCGCGCTGAAATAATAACGTTATTTCGAAGACCATTCTTAACATAGAGAGGGGAGGGTATCGTTTAAAAGTAATTTCGGGGTCACTTATGCAGTATGCAGACAGCGGCTATTGTAAGGGGCTAATATCTCAGATTCCTTCTTGGTCAAATAACGGGGCATATAAATAACAAACAAGATTTTTTTCCGAACAGAAAAAATATTTGGATTTTTGTAAAGTAAAATAGTTTTTTTTATCGAAGAAATAAATAATTTAAATAAAACATTTTTTTTTTTAATACAAAGCGACTTTGAAGGGTCAACAACAAATTAATAATTTACAAGTTTTTTGACCGAGAAGCGCCATCTGGCGACAGTTTAGTGAAATGCGCTAAGAAAAGATGGCCGCCGTCCTCATACTGCACAAGTGCCTTTTGTTGTTTCGTGTGCACAAAACGTGTGTAAAAGTTCGGTACTTTACGCGGAACGTGGACCCTGCGTAAACGGTGTTTATATTTAATGATTCATACTTTTATTTCGTGCTTGTTTTTATTTTATTTCATTTTATTTTTTTTATTATTTTCTCCTCTAAATATTGTTTTTAGTTAAATTATTTTTTTCATACATATACAAATAATGCTTTTCCCCTGTCCCATTTTTGGCCTCAAATAGTAGATTCGAAAATTTTTCGTGATTAAATAAACCAAAGAAAACCTTCTGCACATGCGCTTTGAGGGAGCAATCATTAAATAAAAACACCGTTCCCCGTGAAGTACCAAAATTTCAAAATAAAATATTTGTTTGATTATTTAATAATACAAGAAGTGTTTTCTATTTTTATTTGATTCGTAATAACACAAGAAATGTTAAAAACTAAAGTAATTTTTCTATATATATGGTTCCATTTTTCGTGTCTTCCGTTCGGTTTCGTTACATAATCAACCGTATCCACTTCCGGTAAGCAGTGATCTTGGACATTACCTAAAAATATACAAATTTATTTTCTTTTGAAGGTGGGGGGGGCTCGTTTTAAAACTGTATCTACCTCAGTATTTTCTTTAATTTTCTATTTTGGGGCGATTGTCGAGACTACTAAGACGTGATTATCTCATATCGGACATTTTTTGTTCAAAAGTAACACTCGATATTACTTGTTATTCTTTTAACTAAATAAATACTTTAAAATAAGTTTAACCACCAAAACTTTCGAAGCTAGGTAGAAAACGAACACTTAGACAAATCAATTTAATTTTTTTAAAACAACAGTAACCAAGTAAAAATATTGTTTTTAATATTATGGTATATGTATTCTCTTTTAAAGGCAATATCTTCTTCAAGAGCGGTCATAAAACATGTTTTCAATCGATATTTATTCAATAAGAGACCAGTTTTCCTACTGTAATGAAATCGAACAGAGGACACGAAAAATGGAACCATAGAAAAAATGACTTTAGTTTTTAACATTTCTTGTGTTATTACGAAACAAACAAAAATAGAAATACTTCGCTCATCACAAAATAGCAACTATTTTGCTCATCACCTTCAAGACTCTCGTCGCCGTCACGAAATTTCTAAAACCACCATTAGGCTGTGTGTTCAGTAGTGGTTCCTGGCCCAATCGCTTCGTTGACATCGCGAGCTATTTCAGCAGCTTTTCGGCCTAGCTTAAATTGGAATTAGAAAACTGAGCGAATTTGATTTTTTCCATCTTGTATTCAACGATCTGAAAAGAAGACAATGGTTTTAAAACGATTGTAATTTTAACGATTAGATAGAAGGAAAACCGCTCTTTAAAATAATATATAAAGTCATTGTATTATAACAAAAACTACATCATTTGTAATCAAAACAAAATCTTATCCTGCATTGACGGAGTTGTAAATAGACTTCGCAGACTAGTGGAGGAAGTCCTTTTCACATCCTATCTACCTCTTTCCCATAGAAGAGACGTTGTGAACCTGTCTCTGCTTTATAGTTATTTTCATGGCAATTGTTCGTCTGAGCTCCAATCTATGGACCCTCCCTCGCCAAACGTTCACGAAAAACACTCGTCTAGTTGAAACCATTAGCTATAATTTCCCACACTCTTTATCTGTGTCTATATCTAAACGTAGATTCATTGAACAATGTTTCATTTTTAGAAATGCGCCGCCGTGAAATTCTCTTTTGTTTTCCTGCTTTCTAGCTGACTACACTTTGGTCGTTTTCAGTCCAACGTAAAAAAATTCTTGTTGAAGAATCCACTTAATTCATCCAATTTACCAAATTTTCCTTGCTGCCAATTACTATGATATTATCCCATTTACTACTGTACACTCATTGGACAAATTACGCTAGTTTGAAAATCAAACACATGCCTAAGGTAGCGATTTACTTTCGGAAATGTTGAAACACGATGGCCTACCGAAACGCAGGATGAAATTAAGAACATTATAAATGTGAAATATCATAAAAAAATTATGTATATACGCGTATGAATTTTTATACATAAAAGTGCAATTGTCTGTATATGTGTGTGTGTGTGTGTGTACATTTCCTTTCCAAACTACTCTGTCAATTTTTAGTGTACAGACTCGCAATTTGACACGGGGTATTGAGATTTGGGAAGTTTTTCAATCGGTTTTCGGTCAGAAATTCGGCTGTCAAGGGTTAAAGTTCAATAATTTAACTTTTGTAAACTCTACCAAACTCATCCGCAAATATTGGTTCTAAACACTTGAAATTTTAATTTTTTTAATTCGATTTAAGCCCAAAACAATAGATGTTAAGGGGGTCAAAATTGAGACAAAAGTTTTTTTTACAAAATTGTCCTTTGCGGTCTCTAAAAATTACTCAGCCAATTGTTGGTCTAAAGATTTGAAATTTTACATAAAGTGTATTTAAACATAGAACAAGGTTTTTAAGTTGATTTTTGGCCTTAAATTAAACTGCCAAGGGGTCAAAGTTCAAAAGAGTTTACCTTTCGGTCTCTACCAAACTATTCAGCCAATTTTGGGTGTAAACATTTGAAATTTTACATAAAGAGTACTCAGATATGCAGCAAGCTTTTTCATGAATTTTTGGCTGCCAAAAGCTCAAAGTTGAAAAAGTTGACTTTTGCAAACTCTACCAAAATCCTCTGCCAATGTTGAGTCTAAACACTTGAAATTTTAAATGTAGGTTACCTAGGCGTAAGTTAAACTTTTGACTATATATATATGTAAATATACAAACTACTAATTATAGTGGGGGTGATAAGTAGTTAAATGGATTAATCCAAATCTTATAAATACAAGACTGATAAATTAAATGTATCCATTTTAAATATGGAAATTGATGAATCGCACAGGTAAGAAATTCATTTTTATACTATGAAAAGGTTAGTAATTGCAATTAAGAATAGGAAATTGGATA